>NC_040085.1:64783624-65086243 GCF_003369695.1 Bos indicus x Bos taurus | reverse complement strand
AAAAATAAAATAAAACCATGGGGGAAAAAAAGCAATTCAACAAACCGAAAAAACCATTTGTTGTTCATTAAGGGATGCTACAGGATTACACGATGCCTTTGCTGCCCTCCAGTGGCTGTCTTGGATCCTAACAACTTGTACTGCCTTTTGTCCAGCAGCCTGGTCTCACCCTCTGTCTTCTGCTTTCTCTGCTTTTTCAGCTCAGTTCATTTCAGTGGCTGAGTCGTGTCCGACTCTTTGCGAACCCATGGACTGCAGCACTCCCTGTCAGGCTCCCCTGTCTGGCTCCCCTGTCCATCACAAACTCCCAGAGCTTGCTCAAACTCATGTCCATCGAGTTGGTGATACCATCCAATCATCTCATCCTCTGTTGTCCTCTTCTCCTGCTGTCTTCAGTCTTTTCCAGTATCAGGTCTTTTCCAATGAGCCAGTTCTTCGAATCCGGTGGCCAAAGGACCGGAGCTTCAGCTTCAGCACCAGTCCTTCCAATCGATATTCAGGGTTGATTTCCTTTAGGATTGACTGGTTTGATCTCCTTGCAGTCCAAGGGACTCTCAAGAGTCTTCTCCAACGCCACAGTTCACAAGCATCAGTTCTTCAGCACTCAACTTTCTTTATGGTCCAACTCTCATATCCATACATGACTACTGGAAAAACCATAACTTTGACTAGATGGACCTTTGTCAGCAAAGTAATGTCTCTGCTTTTTGACCGTTAGACCAACCTAATGTATAGGTTGGTCATAGCTTTTCTTCCAAAGAGCAAGCGTCTTTTAATTTCATGGCTGTAGTCACCAACTGCAGTGATTTTGGAGCTGAAGAAAATAAAGTCTGTCACTGTTTCCACTGTTTCCCCATCTATTTGCCATGAAATGATGAGACAAGATGCCATGATCTTAGTTTTTGAACATTGAGCTTTAAGCCAGCTTTTTCACTTTCTTCTTTCACTTTTCATCAAGAGGCTCTTTAGTTCCTCTTTGCTTCTTTCTACCATAAGGGTGGTTTCATCTGCATATCTGAGGTTATTGATATTTCTCCCGGCAATCTTGATTCTCTGCACTTTAGCATCCTTGTTCTCATCTTCAATATCTGAAAGAACTGAGCCCCTCAATGACTCATCCAGATTCATGGCTCCGTTTTGACCCCAGATCACCATGTTATCCTCTGCCAGACTCTGTCTCCCTTTCGGCATTGGTTCTCCCATGTGTGGCTGAACACTCCCTTCCTCTTGGACTGGGAGGGTACATTCTCAGTAATGGTGCATTCAGTTAAGTGGTCCTTTGTTTAAAAATTATATTCTTAATTCTTGCCTATACTATGGCCCTTCATCAGCCAGATGAGCAGGCTGGGCATTTCTGTTAGCAAAGCTTGGCTTGTTCACTGAGCATTTTATAAGCATTTCTAGGTATACTCATTCTAGGGAACCCCTTTTCCTATGTTTTTGTCTCTCCTCACTATCCTTTTCGTGGTTCAGAGAGCCTCACAAAGATTTTATCTCCAGTGCAAGGTAGATTTCTAATTCAGAATCATTTGCCAAAATGAAATGCCTGATGCACTTTATGGGAAATTAATCATTTAGCTTTTCCTGGCACTTTCTCAAGTTTTTGGAAAAGATTTCCTCTCTTCTCCCAATGGAAACAGAACTTTAAAAAGTAAAATTTACCTTCAGAATGGGAGAAAATAGTGGCAAAGGAAACAAATGACAAAGAATTAATTTCCAAAATATTCAAGCAGCTCATACAACTCAATACCAGAAAAGCAAACAACCAAATTAAAAAGTGGGAAAGGAACCTGAAGAGACATTTCTCCAAAGAAGACATATAGATGGCTAACAAGCACACGAAAAGATGTTCAACATCACTCATTATTAGAGAAATGCAAATCAAAACTACAATGAGATACCACCTCACACCAGTTAGAATGGCCATCATCAAAAAGCCTACAAACAATAAATGCTGAGAGGGTGTAGAGAACCAACCACCAACATTGCACTGTTGGTGGCAATGTAAACTGATGCAGCCTTTATGGAAGACAGCATGGAGATTCTTTGAAAAGCTAGGACCAAAACCACTATATGAGCCAGCAATCCCACTTCTAGGCATATACCCTGTGGAAACCAAAATTGAAAAAGACAAATGTACCCTAGTGTTCATCACAGCACTATTTACAATAGCTAGAACATGGAAGCAACCTAGATGTCCATCAAAAGATGAATGGATAAACACGTTGTGATACACATATACACAATGGAATACTATTCAGCCATAAAAAGGGATGAATTTGGATCCATTCTAATGTGGTGGACAAAACTAGAGCTTATATACAGAGTGAAGTAAGTCAGAAAGAAAAATATAAATATTGTATACTGACACACATATATGGAATATAAAGAGCACAGATGAATTTATTTTCAGGGCAGCGATGGAGAAACAAACATAGAGAACAGACCTATGGACATGGAGGGAGGAGACGAGGAAACGTATGGAGAGAGTAACACAGCAATTTACAGTAGCATATGTAAAACAGACAGCCAATGGGAATTTTCTGTACGACTCAGGGAACTCAAACAGGGGCACTGTGACAGGCTGAAGGGTGGGGTGGGGAAGGAGATGGGAGGGAGGTCCAGGAGGGAGGGGACATGGGTGTGCCTATGGCTGATTCTTGTTGATATATAACAGAAACCCACAAAATTCTGTAAAGCAATTACCCTTCAATATAAAAAAGTAAAATTTAAAACTATTTACAATTGAAAATGCTAAATTTCATTAAAAGATAAAACCAACATTAAAAGTGAGCTAATAAATGGAGTGACATCAAGATACTGCATTAAGAACAGTTATTTAATTCACTGTCTCTCAGCTAGTACTAAAAACAATGCAAGCTACTGGATAAATGATACTGTACAGTGATCTAGTGATTAAAATGAGTATTCTCTATCTCTGTGAGCAGGTCACTTGACTCATCACTGCCTCAGTTTATTCATCTTTAAAATGGAGGTAATAATACATACTTTTCTGGATTGTTATAACAAACCAATGTGTTATTTTTACACATTTAAATCAAGATACAAATATAAAGCACTATTATTTGTATTCTATCTTCTTTTAAAATAAAATTAAAAGGAAAACAACATTAACACAGCCAACCAACAAAGATGCTTTCAAATAGGTCCTTTATAAGTATTAAGCACACATAAGCATCTGGGAACTGATAAGTCATAAAAATAAATTTTATTCTAAAGATAGCTTCCCCTATTTGCTAAGTCACTTCAGTCGTGTCCGACTCTGTGCGACCCCAGAGATGGCAGCCCACCAGGCTTTGCCATCCCTGGGATTCTCCAGGCAAGAATACTGGAGTGGGTTGCCATTTCCTTCTCCAGTGAATGAAAGTGAAAAGTGAAAGTGAAGTCGCTCAGTCATGTCCAACTCTTAGCAACCCCATGGACTGCAGCCCACCAGGCTCCTCCATCCGTGGGATTTTCCAGGCAAGAGTACCGGAGTGGGGTGCCATTGCCTTCTCCATTCCCCTAGTTATGTATCATAAATATGAGAACATTTGTACTGTATACAATGGATGGTTTATTCCATTAAATTAAAACAAACCTCCAAACACAAAAAGACATTAGGTTGAAATTCATAAAGCAATGATTTTGGACTTTTAGGGAGAAAACGGGACAATGTCTTTTTAGATACCATCACAAGTGACTCTGGCCAGTCTCTGAGTCCAGTTGATTTTAAGGCACAAGACTGACCTTAAGCAGTCAAAACAGTCACCTTACTAGAGAGAACATGGCCTAAAATGGAAGAGCCTCATTCTGGAATCAAGGAACTCTTCCACATAACCTGGAAAGAGTGCTCAGGAAGGCTACCCACTGAGGCGCTGCTCTCCCCAGCCCTGTGGACTAGCTTCACCCTGGGGCCAGCGTGTTTCGTCAGCCTTCATTCTGCACAATTGGTGACTTTTGCTTTCTCTCTTGGGTCTTACGAAGTCTTAACTGTCATGTTAAGAGTTAGATTCCATAATGGTTTGATTTAAACACTACAGTTATTTTTGGCACAGTAGCCTACACCAGATCATTTTTTGTGAAAAAGCAGAACCCCCTTTAAAACTAGTCCTCACATGGAATTGCAATTTGTGAAAAAATTCAAAGAGAAGCTGTTCCAGCTGAAATAGGAGTTGGGGAAATGTCCAGATCTCTTTGAGAGCTCCTTTAGCCCACCCTCCAATCTTCGGATAGTGGCTCCCAGGCCACCTTCATGGATCTTTAAGGCTGTAGAAAACAGAGTATAAAAACAATGGCCTATGCCAATCTGACAATTGACTTTCTAAGTTAAAAACTAGGAGAAACTGAATCAGTCGCTGGAGAGGAGAATGCCTGAGAAGGGGAACAGGGAAATTTTCAGAGTAATAATGATGCTCTGCAACTTGACAAAGGTGTGAGCTTTACAGGTTTAAGCATGTGTCACAACCAGACTGTACCCTTAGGATCTGTGATCTCACCATACATGCCTCCATAAAATACCTGAAGGCTAGACCAGGTTGAATCTGATAAATAGATTAATTCCCAGATAAATATTGATTCACATTCACTTAACTAAAAAGATGCCCTACAATTTCAATGGGTTTCATATGTAAACATCAGGCTCATGTTTACGGAGCACTGTCTACTTTGGGCCAGTTAATACTGTAATTCCAAATCAAATAACACAGCCCAGTGGCATCAGCTCAATGGTTGCAATATGTGCTGCTGTTGAATCTGTAGTCCTAATTTATTTTTGATCAAGATAAAAATGATGTAACTATCCTTATTAAATTGATTAAGACTTTGTATCACAATTATGGCTAGGACTAATACTGTAGTATTATTCCTAGAAAAAATTATTCCATAAAAACATCCTAGTTTCAGGTCAAATTGAAATGTTAATTCTCAAGTGATACTAAGGGTTATGAAAGATCTTATTCCAAAACAGTGGTTCTTGTACATTTATGTTCTTAGAGACATTTGTAAATCTGCTGAGATATAAACCTTCTCCTTCAGATATAAGCACATGGACACACATGCACATATATACAGGAACTCGCACATGCGTGCACACACACACACACACACACACACCCCAAATTGGATACATTCCAGAAACTTACTTTCCCTGAAGCCTATCCATGAATTTCAGGTAAACAATCCATTCGCTGAATATTTCTCAGCTTCAGAAAGATGTGAAAATAATCCCAATAGTGTGGTCTTAGAGTAACCAAGGGGGCAAGGTCAAGATGGCAGAGTAGAAGGATGTGCGCTCATCTTTTTCTGTGAGAACACCAAAGTCACAACTGGCTGCTGAATGACCACTGACAGGAGGACACTGGAATCCAGCAAAAGAAGATATCCCATGTCCAAGGACAAAGGGGACGCTGTAACTAGATAGTAGGAAGGGTGCAAAAATCACACTTAGAATTAAATCCCACTCCCAGCAGGTGGGTGACCCACAAACTGGAGAACAGTAATACCAAAGAAGTTCTCATACTCTTGCGAAGGCTCTAGGGCCCCATCAGTCTTCCTGGCCCGGGGATCTGGCAAAGGGACTTGGAATCCCCAGGGAAACTGACTTTGTAGGACAGCAGGATTTGATTACAGAACTTCCACAGGCCTGGGGGAAACAGAGACTATTGGAGGGCAAAAACAAAATGTGTGCACCAGAACCCAGGGGAAAGGAGCAGTGACCCACAAGAGACTGAGCCAGACCTGCCTGTGAGTGTTGGAAGATCTCCTGCAGAGTTGGGTTGGCATAAGTATGGGTTGGCATAAGTCCTCTTGGAGGTTGCCAGTAGCCCTACCATAGAGCCTGCAGACTCTAAAACTGGGTTGCCTCAGGCCAAACAACAAATGGTGGGTGAAGGGTGGGGGGTGGTTAGGGGAGGGAGGGGAGAGCACAGCCCTACTCATCAGCAGACAACTGGATTAAAGATTTACTGAGCAGGGCTCTGCCCACTAAAGCAAGACTCAGTTTTCCTCACCACCAGTCCTTCCCATCAGGAAGCTTGCACAAGACTCTTATCTTCATTCATCAGAAAGCAGACAGAAGAAGCAAGAACTAGAATCCCTCAGCCTCCAGAACGAAAACCACAATCACAGAAAGCTAACCAAAATGATCACATGGATCACAGCCTTGTGTAACACAATGAAGCTATGAGCCATGGCCTGCAGGCCCACCCAAGACAGACAAGTCATGCTGGAGAGTTCTGTCAAAACATGGTCCAATGGAGAAGGGAATGGCAAATCACTCCAGTATTCTTGCCTCAAGAACCCCATGAACAGTATGAAAAGGCAAAAAGATGTGACACCAGAAGATGAGCCCCCCAGGTCGGTAGGTGTCTAACATGCTTCTGGGGAAGAGTGGAGAAATAGCTGGGCCAAAGTAGAAGTGATGCTTAACTGTGGATGTGTCTGGTGGTGAACATAAAGTCCAGTGCTGTAAAGAACCTTACTGCACAGGAGCCTGGAATGTTAGGCCCAAGAATCAAGGTAAATTGGATGTGGTCAAGCAGGAGATGCCAAGAATTAACATTGAGATTTTAGAAATCAATGAACTAAAATGGATGAGAACGGGCAAATTTAATTGATGACCATTATATCTACTACTGTGGGCAAGAATCCCTTAGGAGAAATCAAATGTTATTCCCTGAAATTGAGAAAGCCTTCTTAAGTGATCAATGCAAAGAAATAGAGGAAAATAATAAAATGGGAAAGACTAGAGATCTATTCAAGAAAATTGGAGAGACCAAGGGAACATATCATACAAAGATGGGCACAACAAAGGGACAGAAATGGCAAGGACTTAAAAGAAGCAGAAGAGGTAAGGAAGAGGGGGAAAGAATACACAAAAGAACTATACAAAAAAGTTTTTAATGACCTGGATAACCATGATGGTGTGGTCACTCACCTAGAGCCAGACATCTTAGAATGTGAAGTCAAGTGGGCCTTTGGAAGCATCACTATGAACAAAGCTAGTGGAGGTGGTGGAATTTGATGAATTTGAACTATTTCAAATCCTTAAAAAAAAAAAAAAATGATGCTGTGAAAGTGCTGCACTCCATACACCAGCAAATTTGGGAAACTCAGCAATGGCCATAGGACTGGAAAAGGTCCGTTTTCATCCCAATCCCAAAGAAAGACAATGCCAAAGAACGTTCAAACTACTGTACAATTGCACTCATTTCACATGCTAGCAAGGTAATGCTCAAAATCCTTCAAGCTAGTCTTCAACAGTATGTGAACCGAGAACTTCCAGATGTTGTTGTTGTTGTTCAGTCGCTCAGTTGTGTCCAACTCTTTGTGACTCCATGGACTGCATCATGCCAGCCTTCCCTATCATTCACTATCTCCTGAAGTTTGCTCAAACTCACGTCCATTGATATACAAGCTGGAGTTAGAAAAGGCAGAAGAACCAGAGATCAAATTGCCAACACCCGTTGGATCATAGAGAAAGCAAGAGAATTCCAGAAAAACATCTACTTTTGCTTCACTGACTATGCTATAAAGCCTTTGACTGTGTGGATCACAAGAAACTGTGGAAAATTCTTAAAGAGATGGGAATACCAGACCACCTACCTGTCTCATGAGAAACCTGTTTGCAGGACAAGACGCAACAGTTAGAACCGGACACGGAACAACGGACTGGCTCAGAATTGGGAGAGGAGTACGTCAGGCTGTATATTCTCACCCTGTTTATTTAACTTACATGCAGAGTGAACCATGCAAAATGCCAGGGTGGATATTTGAAATCAAGGATGGTGACAGAAATAGCAACAACCTCAGATATGCATATGATACCACTCTAATGGCAGAAAGCAAAGAGGAACTAAAGAGTCTCTTGATGAAGGTGAAAGAGAAGAGTGAAAAAGCTGGCTTAAAACTCAACATTCAAAAAACTAAGATAGCATCCAGTTCCATCTCTTCAAGGCAAATAGATGGGAAAACAATGGAAAGAGTTAGAGACCTTATTTTCATGGACTCCAAAATCACTGCAGATGGTGACCACAGGCATGAAATTAAAAGACTGCTCTTTGGAAGAAAAGCTATGACCAACATAGACAGTGTATTTAAAAGCAGAGACATCACTTTGCTGACAAAGGTCTGTATGGTCAAGGCTATGGTTTTTCCAGTAGTCATGTATGAATGTGAGAGTTGGACCATAAAGAAGGCTGAGCACTGAAGAATTGATGCTTTCAAAATATGGTACTGGTACTGGACTCCTGAGAGTCCCTGGACAGGATGGAGATCAAACTAGTCCATCCTAAAGGAAATCAGTCCTGAATCATCATTGGAAGGACTGATGCTGAGGCTGAAGCTCCAATAATTTGGCCACCTGATGCAAAGAACTAACTCATTGGAAAAGACCCTGATGCTGGGAAAGAGGGCAAGAGGAGAAGGAGGCTACAGAGGATGAGACTGTTGGATGGCATCACTGTCTCAGTGAACGTGAGTTTGAGCAAACTGTGGGAGATAGTGAAGGACAGGGATGCCTGGCTTTCTATAGTCTTTTGGATCGCAAAGAGTCGAACACGACTTGGCCCCTGAACAACAAGAAGAGCCAAAAAGTAGTCCGGGGCAATGATTTGCTGCTCTCTTCTTTAGTAGTTTTTCTTTTTCTGTTGAGAAATTTATTTTCTGCAAATTGGCTCATTTCTATTAAAAGAATATCTAAGATGCATTCAGCACTGTTTGATTTTCAGAGCACTGGCATATGATGCCATATGACTTACTTTGGGGCTTTTGCATAATATATATCAGTTGAATTAAATTTTAAACTCATGTGATCTTCCCAACAATTCTAGAAAGTTTCAACTTCATTAATGGATAGGAAACTTCAAATACAGAGATATCCATGATGAGTTGGCTAGTCAGTGTGGGAATGAAAAAGACTCAGAATCATTGTTCTGGTGTCAGTCCCTTTTCTTTGGGCCACGTTGCCAACCAATGTTTTAAACAAATAATCAGCAACACCAATAGTAAAATGCTTATTATTTGTTCACCAGTTCTAAGCATTAAGCTAAAATTTGCCAAAAAAAAGAAAAACACATTCACTTTGAAGCATGAATTTCAAACCAGAATTTTAAATGTGAATTTACTCTGAATGATGATTTAAAAAAAATAATATGAACATATTCTTCATCATCTGGTGATTGTCCTAACACTGAGTACTGCCACTTCATTTTAGTGTTCAAGCTTGCATTAATGCCTGCCTTTGTGAAAGCCAAATAATTCTGTGGCATGCCACAGTGAGAGAAGTTTCTGGCAGTTCAAATAGAGAAATGAAATGACAGATCTGTGTTCATAGGGCTCATAGTAGTTTGAGAAATCTGCTCAATAAATGCTTGTTGTTGACTAAATACTTAGTTTTGAAAATAATATTTAACTTTTCTTCCAGAATACTAATTTTGCAAGAGATGTTATATAAGTATAAAGAAATTGTTTCCACTTCCAGAAATAAATGGATCAAATTCCCATTTATTGAAGATTTTAATTCCCTAAAAATATTAACCTTAGTGCTAATCTTTAGCAATTAATTAAGACTGGCATGTAAGAATTTCTTACTGTAAAAATTTTGATAAATTATGAGGTCTGACTAACCTGAACTATCAAACAAATCCTTGGAATTTTAATTTTCATTTAAAATTTAAATTTTAAATTTCATCTTGTACAGAATATTTATGCAAGTAAATCTCTTCTGCATTGGAAACAGTGAAGCCAAAATGCTGAAAGTTATGGAGGCTGACATGAAGCCTCATTGTGTTAATTTAAATTCAACATCAGTGATTTTACTGTTGGCAAATGACATTATCTGTCATGTTAAATGAATACTGTTAACTTACACAGTGTTTTTATTTGATTTGTATATTCGTCTTGATTTTTAAATATTTATGATTGAATAAGGCCTGCAAGTGTGAACAACTTATTTCTAGATTCAGGCTTATATGTTTGAATAATATCATAATAAAATTTTAAATCCATATTGTGGAGGTCTATGAGCATATATTTCCCTTAAAAGGGATCTATGTGTTACTCAAGTCTGAGAAATACTGGTCCAGATTAGCATTGATTAATTTATCAGTATTCTTGAGATGCATTTTTGCCACTTAATTATCCAACTTTTGGGGCTTATTTACATGGATGTCATGACAAAATTTGTCAAATACCTTGATGAAGTCAGTACATCAAGTGACTGACTTTGGTGCCTTTTTAACATTTTTCAGTTCTGTTCAGTTCAGTCGCTCAGACATGTCTGACTCTTTGCGATCCCATGAATTGCAGCATGCCAGGCAGCACACCAGGCCTCCCTGTCCATCACCAACTCCCGGAGTTCACTCAAACTCACATCCATCGAGTTGGTGATGCCATCTACCCATCTCATCCTGTGTCGTCCCCTTCTCCTCCTGCCCCCAATCCATTGACATTTTTGGTGTCTTTTAAACATTTTTGACATTCCCATGGTCCATTCATTTAGTGATACAATAAAAAAAAGTAATGAGTTTTGGAATAAAATTTCAGGATCACTTCATCTATCTGGAGACTCAGTGAAAGCTCTATTTGTTCTATGTGATCCACTCCGAAGCTCATTCTTCACTGAGAGAAAACAGAAGCCAAAAGAAGATTTAAGTAGCATTGGTATTACATGGTAAGCTTGGGGACTATAGGAGCATAGTACTCCACTTTGGATAAGTAAGGGCTAGTAGGAAGAAAGAGGATTCAGACACTGGGGTGCAGTTTCCATCTCTCAAGAACCTTGCTTCTTTTGTTCATCTTTCTGGTTTGAGCATCAAGCTTGGTACTAAGCATATAGTTTGCTTTTAATAACTATTTAGCAAGTGAATGAATGAGTAAATGAGTGTAAGCCTTGAAACACGGCCTATTCTACTGATTAAACAGACACCTGAAGAATTTCTTCTCAATTCAGAAACACAGCTGATTTTTAAAAAAAACCCCAGGTTACTTCATTTGTGTAGTCTCCAAATTCAGCATCTTTGCTCCTTGTGGTCATTCTAACTTCTAAAAAACTCAAATAGAAGTCTCTCCTCACATGTTTCTCAATCTTGGAGTGGGAGGAGACACAAGATTTCTAGGGACTAGGGGTTGTCATCCCTTCTCTTCCCGGAGATTAAGGAGAGAAGACTCCAGCTGTCCAAACAGTGGAGGCAGAGACCTCTCCTTTATCTCAAGAACTAGAAGAATTCCTCTTTACTCTGCTCAGAAGTCTAGAAGTTCAATATGAATACAAAACAAGATTTTTAAAAAATCAGCTTCAGGAAATTTCTATAGTTACAGTCATTATACTGTTCAAACACTCTTCTTTAACAAAATACTCCTCAGTCACAGCTCAGCAACCTATATCCATCTTACTTTTGCCTTTGCTAGGGAGGAAGACCTAAACAGACATTTCTCCAAAGAAGACACACAGATGACCAACAAACACAGGAAAAGATGCTCATTAATAGAGAAATGCAAATCAAAACTATAATGAGGTGTCACCTCACACCAGGTAGAATGGCAGTCATCAAAAAATCTACAAACAAAAAATGCTGGAGAGGGTGTGGAAAAAAGGAACCCTCTTTCACTTTGGTGGGAGAACACTATGGAGAACAGTATGGAGATTCCTTAAAAAACTAGGAATAAAAATACTTATGACCCAGCAATCCCAGTACTGGGCATATACCCTGAGAAAACCATGATCCAAAAAGACACATGCACCCCAACGTCCATTGCAGCACCATTTACAGTAGCTAGGACATGGAAGCAACTTAGATGTCCAGTAACAGATGAATGCATAAAGAAGCTGTGGTACGTATATACAATGGAATATTACTCAGCCATAAAAGGAATGCATTTGAGTCTGTTCTAATGAGGTGGGGGAACCTAGAGCCTGTTATGCAGAGTGAAGCAAGTCAGAAAGAGAAAAACATATTTTGTATATTAACGCCTATATATGGAGTCTAGAAAAATGGTACTGATGAACCTATTTGCAGGGCAGGAATAGGCATGCAGACACAGAGAACAGACTGTGGACACAGCAGGGGAAGGAGAGGGTGGGACAAATTGAGAGAGAAGCATTGAAACATGTACATGATCATATGTAAAATAAATAGCCAGTGGGAATTTGCTGTGTGACATAGGGAGCTCAACCCAGTGTTCTGTGACAATCTAGAGGCATGGGGTGGGGTGAGAGGTGTGGTGGGAGGTTCAAGAGGAAGGGGATATCCATGGGGTCACTAAGAGTAGGACACGACTGAGTGACTTCACTTTCACTTTTCACTTTCATGCATTGGAGAAGAAAATGGCAACCCACTCCAGTGTTCTTGCCTGGAGAAGCCCAGGGATGGGGGAGCCTGGTGGGCTGCCGTCTATGGGGTCGCACAGAGTCAGACACGACTGAAGTGACTTAGCAGCAGCAGCAGCATGGCTGATTCACATTGTTGTATGGCAGAAGCCAACACAATATTGTAAAACAATTATCCTCCAATTAATAAATTTTCAAAAAGTATCAATAACATTGTCCATTTTAATTCTCATTTCAAATAAATTTTCCAGAATGAAGGGCTGTGATTATGATCAAACTCTCAAATTTCTACTTGAATTTCAGATTACTCTCCAGAACAACAGAAAGAACTTGTTTTTGCTACGAAAGGCCACACTCATCAAATAATGGTATATTTGAGGAGAGATGGCATAACTAGAAATAGAATGGTTAATAGTGCCTAGCCAACATCTACTCTTAAAATAAAAATTGTCACATTTTCAGTATCCCGTTATGTGCGCATATGGCAGCGACGCTTATGGTCCCATGTCACTCTTCATCAAGCAGTATTTTTTTCTCCCCTTGACATTTAGTTGAACTTTGTGACTAACTGCAAAAATAAATAGAATATGGTGGAAAATACACTGCATACTTCCAATGCAAAGCCATAAGAGTTCCACCCAGCTTTCTCTCCAAAGACGACGTCATGAGGAAGTCCAGGTCACATGGACAGGCCACATAAAGGTGTTCCTGCCTTCAGCAAAAATCTCAACTGTCAGCAGCATCCCCACCACACCTATGAGTAAGCAAGCCTTCAGATCATTCCAGGCTCCACCTTCAAGCTACCCTGAATGAAGCTGTGTGGAACAGGAATAACTATTCCCACCATGACCTGCCTGAACTGTACCTGAGTAAGTAAAATAACTGTGGTTACTTTAGGCCACGAGGTTTGGGGTTGTTTGTTATATAGCAATAGACAACAACCAGCAAGCAAATATTGTTATTTCATTCAATCTTCATAATCACTGAAAGGTAGATATAATTAACTTCATGTTGCTGATGAATAAACAGACCCTGTTCTGAACCATGGAAAACAAGTGAATAAGGCATACATGATTTCTGTCTTCAGCAAGCTTTAGGGCAGTTCAGTTCAGTCACTCAGTCACGTCCAACTCTTTGCGATCCTATGGACTGCAGCACGCCAGGCGTCCCTGTCCATCACCAACTCCTGGAGTTTATTCAAACTCATGTCCATTGAGTCAGTGATACCATCCAACCATCTCATCCTCTGTCGTCCCCTTCTCCTCCTACTTTCAATCTTTCCCAGCATCAGGGTCTTTTCAAATGAGTCAGTTCTTCACATCAGGTGGCCAAAGTAATGGAGTTTCAGCTTCAGCATCAGTCCTTCCAATCAATATTCAGGACTGATTTCCTTTAGGATGGACTGGTTGGATCTCCTTGCTGTTCAAGGGACTCTCAAGAGTCTTCTCCAACACTACAGTCCAAAAGCATCAATTCTTTGGCACTCCACTTTCTTTATAGCCCAACTCTCACATCCATACATGACTACTGGAAAAACCATAGCTTTGACTAGATGGACCTTTCCCTTCCCAGTATTCCCTGTATTCCTTCCCTATAGAACTATAAGGCACAAAGCCACCTGAGGCACTGCTGACCCTTCACTACACATATGAGAACAAAAATCATGTCTTTCCCTAGACATTGTCTTAGTTGTAATAGTCTCCAGCAGAACTCAATCAATCATATGTTCCCTTTGGCCTCAGATGCAATGTGTGTGTGCATGCAAGTGTATGCGACAATTTTGTTGTTGCACTAGAATTTTAGACTATGAATCTTAAACGATGATGGTTGGCTTTCTTTCTTTCTTTTGAGTCTTTCAAATATTTTCTGAACTTTTTTATTATTCAAGTACTACATGTTTAATGGAGGGAAATCAGAAAATGTAATTAATAGAAAGTAAATTATCCAAAAATGTCTGTATAGACAGATACCTCTATTAAATATTTTAGCAAGTAGGCTTCCAGGAATTTGCTATGCCGGTATATATATGTATATCTCCTTTCACTCCTACTCTTGCTGCCCCACCCTTAAATTTGAGTTGCTGCCTTATTTCTATACTAGTATGCTTTCTTTTAAATAATCACACTCATAGAGCTCCAGGCTTCACATCAAAGCAAGCCTCACTGCATCCTTAATTAACACATTAGCACCTAAATCAACTAACTTTATTAACATCCTGCATCCTGTCTTGCTTTCAGGGATGAGCATTTTTGGATAATAATGCTATTAATTTCTCTATATCACTTCTCAGTTTTAATGTATGTCCTTCAATCTTCTAGTTATGGCCTCGGCTCCTACCTACTGCTTCTGTCCTTGGAATCCACATGTAACCAACCCTGTCAGCTTGACCTGACCTAAGATTCATTCCACCTAGAGAATGCACCTACTTAACATATCTGCGCCCTGCAGGAACGTTCCAGGCATCAGATTCATTCTGCCAACGTTCAGCACTAAGGAAGAAGGCAAAGTAAAGTAACACATGATAATCAGATGGCAGAATTTTGCTGAATGTAGGCTAGACTCAACTTCATGATTTCTTACAAATTCAAAAAGATTAATGGACTCCTACGTTTATTGTAGCATTGTTTACAATAACCAAGATATCAGTTCAGTTCAGTCACTCAGTTGCGTCTAACTCTTTGCAACCCCATGATATAGAAGCAGTCAAAGTGCCCACAGATAGATGAATGGATAAAGAAGAATGGAACATTACTCAGCCATAAAATAATGAGATCTTGCCATTTGTGACAACATGCATGGACCTAGAGGGTATTATGCTAAGGGAAATAAATCAGACAGAGAAACACAAATACCATATGATTTTGCTTATACATGGAATCAAAAAAAAAAAATCAAATGAACTAACATAACAAAACAGAAACAGATTCATAGATACAGACAACAAATAGGTGATTGCCAGGAAAGGGTATAAGGGGAGGAGTGAAATAGGTGAGAGAAATTAATAGGTACAAACTCCCAGCTACAAAATAAATGAGTCATGGGGATGAATGTACAGTGCAGAAAATACAGTCAATTATATTGTGATAACTTTATGGTGACAGAGGATAACTAGATTTTTTGTGGTGATCATTTTTGTAATGTATAAAAAGATCAAATCACTATGTCATACACCTGGAATTAACACAGTGTTACAGGGAAATTACACTTCAACAGAAAATTTTTTCAAATAAAACTTTTATAATTTCTTACATTTTTACCTTATTCACATTGGTACTAGAAGTGAAATGACCACTTATTATGCTTTTCAAAGCCAAGTTGATTTGCTCTCTTAAAGTCAATGTTAGTAAAATCAACTTGGCTTTGAAAAGCACGATGAGTTTAGAGAGGACTCCTTTCAATTTTTTAAAATATTCTTTTACTTTAGGAAAGAAAGGTCATTTAACTAAACATAGAGTAACTTCAATGTTTAAGGACTCCTCAACCTTTGGGCTCACATATGTTCCTGTGTATTTACAATGCTCTCAGATATCCAGGGTCATTAGCACATTGGTTGTGACTTTGAAGCGCTGGTTATGAAGTTGTTCTGCTCCCATTAGCAACATCCCACATTCTTGAATGGCTACCTCTGAATCCCAGTTTTAGCTGATTGTGGCAATCTGGGTTTCATTATTTAAGAGAGATAAGATGACATATTGGGTTGTTCCCACTATCTCAGGGTAGCGGCCTTAAGTATTTGGAAAATGTAAACACAGAAATATTTAGGGATTTGAAGAGAGTAGGTTATTTGCTGACTGGAAGAGAAAGAGCAGAAGATTATCACCCAAACAATGTTGATATTGGGTTTTATCTTCCTGCAACAAGCAGACCATAGTTGAAAGAGTCTTTGGCCATTTACCATGAAACTGTGGATTTACTCATATCTCCAGCATCTCTCATTTATTTTTAGCCTCCTGTTTAGTCAGTAACAGTGGAATCTGTGTGCCAACATGTTTTTAGCAAATATTGTCCAGATCTGCTGGTGATATTAGCTGCTCATGGCCATGTCAAGACACAAAGCAGGCAAAGTGATAAAGAGAAAAGGAGCTTTCAGTGAGGGAATGTTCAGAAAGATTTCATAAGTTATAGTTCAACTGCATTTATGAATTTCAGTTTATTGCCCCTTTTCTTTTACAGTACTCATGTCTGAAGAAATGATCCTGGAAAATAAAGTTTTGGATTATCTTATTCATCACATGGAGAGATGTTTTTAATAACCATTGGGCTATATTTTGCAATCTTCATTTCCAGAAAGACAGACTTCTATTTGCAACTACTAAACACAGCTCTGCTCCTTAAGAGACAGTCTTCCCTCAGGAATGAATAGAGGTTACACAGCTCAGAACTTAGCAGATGTTCGAGTGTAGATCAGTCCTCAGGAAGCCTGGATAAACTGGGTTTCCTAGGCTGAGGTTTTCAGAGCAATTAAAACTGCATTGCTAAATGTCGCTTTCACTTGAGGTACTCATTCTGCCTATCCCTCATATGATATTCTACATAGATTTAAATGAGACCACCCAAATGGAATCGAAATGTGACCAGCAGTTATCAGCATAGTTGAAAATATAAAGCCAAGATAGAATGGTCCGAGAGATGGTTGTTGTTTATATTATCTGCTTCCTCATGTGCATAAATAAAAGTACCAAAGAAAGGAACAGAAGGCCAAATCAAACAGCTGAAAAACTATATGACAAATCTACAGTCCATTCACCCTCTAATTTCATTCCCGTTCTTTGCACCAACCAATTCCAGTTCTATAGCACTACACAGACTTAAGGAAGATGGTCATTATTTTGCTCTGTGACACTAACTCACAATGGGGTGAATAGGCAGTGAGATTGCAGGCGGTTACAGCAGTTGAACAAGGGGAAGCCAGTCCAATATATTTTTTTCTTATCTGAAAGGGCATTTTAATGTCACTGAGAACAAAAGAACTATCTTACTCTCTCCTTTTCTTACCTCTGACGATCAAGGAAGACTTAGAAATGCTATTGTAATTGTGACTTACATTTCATCATTTCTTGACACTCTGGACTACATCAAAAATGAAAAGATAACGTTTTACCTTGAACGACTGAAATGGCAAAACCTTCTGTTCAAGGGATCTCTCTGGAATGTAGTGATTTGTGTGATTGCAATCACAGAATCAGCTAAAATAGCATATGAATTCTCCAATGTCTTCTTTCTGTCAAAAGGAACATTTCTATAAAACAACCTTTACAGCCTGGAATGGCTGCCTGCTTTCCAGAAAGAGCCCTAAATAGTTATTAAGCAACCAGTAACTTTGTCTAAACGGAGAACAATTAGAACCATTCTCAAAGTTTTGAAAGGTTATTCTAACCTCTCCCCTTCCTTTGCCAAGATTAGATGGAATCAAGAAAATGAGGAGCTTGGAGATGAGGCATTTGGTGGAAGCTTCCTTAGAGACATAAACGAGTCAGCTTTATGTTTGAAAGTGAAATGCACCGGCGCCTTTACAGCAATTTTTGAATTTTTAATTATTATGATTAACTGGGAGGAATGGGACACCATAATCACAGAATATCTCCCTATTCAAAACAAACAAACGAACAAACGTCTCAGATTCAGAGTTGAACTAACTCTATTAGTTTAGGCAGGGCACATCATTATGCATCCATGCAATGTTCATCATTTTTTTTGTTGTTATTTTTCTCTACTTGATTTCTTATTCCCACTCACATTCTTTACACTGCAGCTCCCTCTCCGAAGTAGCTCACATACGTCCATATGTATGAATAAATACTTATACGTTGTATGTGTGTGTGTTAACTCATGTGATGGTACTGTGGTACAGATACTGTTTTGTTTCTTACCTTTGGGACAATACTATGCTTTTAAGATCGACCCCTCTTGCTATGTGGGTATCAAATGCATCCTTTCTGACCCCTGCAGAGTCTGGGGTGAGCGTCTGTCACTTTGTTTTTATCATTCCGCAATACAGACACTTAAGTGACCTATAACTCCCCAACCCAACAAGCCAACACTATCATAAATATTCTTTTACTGTCCTTCATGCATCTGCAAGAGCGTTTCCCTAGGGTATGAATCTAGGAGTAAGATTTCATGGTCATATATGCATACCAAACTTTACTAAGCACTATACTCATTGGAAGAACTGATGCTGAAGCTGAAACTCCAATACTTTGGTGACCTGATGTGAAGAACTGACTCATTGGAAAAGATCCTGATGCTGGGAAAGATTTAAGGCAGGAGGAGAAGGGGAAGACAGAGGATAAGATGGTTGGATGGCATCACCAAGTCGATGGACATGAATTTGAGCAAGCTCCGGAGTTGGTGATGGACAGGGAAGCATGGCGTGCTGCAGTCCATGGGGTTGCAGAGTCGGACACAACTGAGTGAATAAACTGAACTAGGACGTACTCGAGTTCTCTAGGGCAGCCAGGCCAGTTTGCTTTTCCATCAACAGAAATGGAACCTTTTGTCTCTCTGCAATCTCGCTAAAATTTGATGATTTCTTTCTAATTTTTGATAATTTAATGGATATCAAGTACCTTGTTACTTTAACAACATTGAGATATTGGCATATCCTTGGGGGGCAGGTTGAGTACATTTTGTTTGTATGAGGGTAGTTATACTAGGTAGGAACATGTGGTTGCTTCAGAATTTGAGAATGGGAAAGACAATGTGAATGGGTGCTAAGCTGAAGAGGGTACTGGAGGCAGACACAAATGCTCAGCTTAGTCTGTTTTGTCAGCCCTGCCAATGATTCGTGAACTATACATACATTTAATAAAATCCTTTTCTGCTGAAAATAGAGAATGTTCTGTTGCTGGCAACCAAGAAGGCTGGTCTATGTAGTAACTGGTACCGTGTCCTGTGCTTAGTCACTCAGTCATGTCCGACTCTTTGTGACACTATGGACTGTAGCCCACCAGGCTCTTCTGTCCATGGGATTCTCCAGGCAAGAATACTGGAGTGGGTTGTCATGCCCTTGACCAGATGATCTGCCCAACCCAGGGACTGAACCCAGGTTTCCCTCATTGCAGGCGGATTCTTTATTGTCTGAGCCACCAGGGAACCCCAACTGGTACCATAAGTGGTTGTAAACTCTCAAGGAATAAAATGAGAATTTAGGATTGATTATTCACATAGATTAAGTCTGAAAACAGTGACAATTTGGTTCCTATTATAAGATAGGTCATACAGGATTTTTTCTGCAGACTTTTGGCTTTCTATATACATTCTGGAATCGATTTTATGAGAGGCTCAAAAATACTCTAGGATTTTTATTAAAACAAAACCAAATTTATAGAATAAGTTTGAGATAACTAATATCATCATAACATTGTTATCCATTGGTGAACATGGTGTGGCTTTCTAGTATTTCCTTATTTTATATCCTACAATAGTATTTTAAAAATTTCTCCAAAAAAGTTATGTTAATTTTTTGTTTATTTCCACTTCTGGGGGATATTCATTTCTCCTCTAGTTCAGTAACAATCCAGTCTTGATATCCAGGAAATTATGGACTACACTTTAGTGTTAACCATTATAAACACATTACCACTATAAAATAGAAAGGGAATGGGAGAAGAAAATAATAAAATTGCTTATTAAGTATAAATGTATATTTTACAGGTTTTAAAATGCTCTTGTGAATGATGCCTGGATTTCTAGAATGTATTTTCTAATTGGTTGTGCTGATATAGAGTTTGGGTGAAGGAAACTTGCTACACTTTCTTATTAGTTCTCAATTTCTCAGTTGATTCAGGTTTTTAAAAATGTAGATTACCTTATTTCCAATGATGATTGTTAGTTTCTCCCCTTCCAACATTTACCCTGTTTTTTATTGCCATATTTTGCTGATCAGGCAAAGCACTATATTAAATAGCATCAATGTTAAAGAAAGTCTATTCTTAATCCAGTGTTGAAGTGAAAGCATGAAACGAGAAAGATGACACTTTGCCATCTGGCTTCCCAGTTTTCCACCAATCCCCTCACTGCCACCTGCCCATCCCTGTACTCCGCTGTTCTCCTTTTCTGAAAACCGTCTTGCTCAGTTACAACTAATAGTTTTTGGGATGTGTAGTGGGAGACAGGTTGGGGAGGTGGAAAGCCCAGGGCCTGTTCACTTGCCTACATTTATTTTATTCTTCCCTATCCTTTCCTGGGCTCAAAGATTATGGCTGTGTTACTAATCTGGGCTTCTGTTTTCACGCCTCAAGTTGCAACAGAGAGCAAGATCCATTCAGGGCTCCCCTTTACACCCATGCTATCTTCCATCTGTGGCTCCTTGCCTCTTTCCATCTAGGATCTCATTTCAGAGGAAACCTGAAACCCAGCCAACTTTTGTCTCTTTAGAGACGTCTCAGTCTTTTCAGGATTAAAAAAAAAAAAAAATCATCATTTTCTCTCTCCCTTCTGTGGCATCTTCAGGATTGGATTTAGTGTACAGTTCCAGAAATTCCTTCAAATAGTATCCTACATTTTTGCTATTCTGGGACTTTTGTCTAAAAATGAAAACAATGGAGATGAAACTTGACTGATACTGAAATAAGGAGGTACTCCCATGGCCTCCTGCAGCCTCTTGCACGGCCAACTGTGAAGCATTATGTATGAAATATGGTGGAAGCTAGCCAAAAACTATAGAAAGGAAGCTGCATGCTAGCCCATACCTATGCAAATCTTGAGCTAAAAATAGATTTCTCTAAAAGCTGGTGTCATAATCCTGAAAGGTATATCCCAGTTCTTAAAGGAAGACTAGCAGGGTAGCTGGTTGGAGCTGAAGAGGAAGATGTATTCACATTCTATTTCCACATGCCTAAAACCTAACTTTTAGTCTATGGAACCAGAGGTTGTGAAATTGGGTAAGAGAAGAAGGGAAGGTGGTGATCGGCAGATCATAGTACAGAAAAATGGTGGCCAGACATCTTTGCTTTTGAACACCAAAAGCTGAGAGAGACATACCCCCTGGGCAAAGAAAACACATCGACAAGATGGCACATGAGATAAAACTCCAGCAAAGCTCTGGTCTGCCTGTCCCATGCCTCCTGCTTCTTCCTTACATTACTCTCTAATAGGAAATTAGTACTTCTCAAAGATACTGCTACTGCTAAGTCACTTCAGTTGTGTCCGACTCTGTGCGACCCCACAGACGGCAGCCCACCAGGCTCCCCTGTCCCTGGGATTCTCCAGGCAAGAACACCGGAGTGGGTTGCCATTTCCTTCTCCAGTGCATGAAAGTGAAAATTGAAAGTGAAGTCGCTCAGTCATGTCCAACTCTTAGCAACCCCATGGACTACAGCCTACCAGGCTCCCCCATCCCTGGGATTCTCCAGGCAAGAGTACTGGAGTCGGGTGCCATTGCCTTCTCCAATGCATGAAAGTGAAAAGTGAAAGTGAAGTCGCTCAGTCGTGTCCGACTCTTAGCGACCCCATGGACTGCAGCCTACCAGGCTCCTCTGCCTATGGGATTTTCCAGGCAAGGCTCCTCCGCCCATGGGATTTTCCAGGCAAGAGTACTGGAGTGGGGTGCCATTACCTTCTCCTTTCAAAGATAAGCATGAATCAAAAAAGTGTTGACACTGGTACACAGATATTAGATATAAGTGGAGGAGAGGAACATAAACTAAAGATAAAAACCTCACAAACTGGAACTTTTAAAAATGAAAAAGATGTCCTTCAGAGAATAGTTCATTATCTCAAGGCAGTTACAAATAATGGGTCATTCCTCACAGACTGCTGCTGTTGGAGCCCCCTGTTTTTTGAAACTCCAGGTCAGCTCTCTCTTGCTGGCTGCAAAGTTACTCCAGGGGGAGCACCCTCCTCGCCCAGTTCATGGTGGGAGCCTTGTTACCTCCTGTTCTCAGCCTCTCTGCCCCTTCCTGGGTATGAACCAGCCACTCGTCCAATCTGTTCCGCTACGGCAGGGCACATTTCAGACATGTGAAAAGTCCAAACAATGCTCACCTCCTACATCTCCCATCAAATTCTCTTTTGGGAGTAAAAGAATTACCAAATAAGTATTCAGTATGAAAAGAAAAGATTACATTTTGTATGAATTAAAAAACCAGAAGGATACTTATACATCTATAGGCAAATATATTGTTCTACATAGCATTTAGCTTTCTTTTTTTTTTAATTGTGGGAAAGTATTCATACCGTAAATTTTACCATTTTAACCATTTTTAGCTGTACAGTTCAATGGCATTAGGTACATCCTCTTTGCTATGCTACTGTTACCACCGTCCATCTCCAGGACTTTTTCTTCTTCCCAAACTTCTATCCATTAAATAATAACTCTCAATTTCCTTTTCCCTCCAACCCCTGGAAATCATTACTCTACTTCTGTCTCAATGAATTTGAGTTCTTTGGGCACTTCATATAATCAGCCTTTAACATTCTTCTAAGCGTTCATTCAGTATTCTTAAAATCAAATAAATCACATTTTATAGAAGTCTTATAGTAGTCTCTACTTTACACATTCTTATTTTCCAAACTGATTCAAGCAAGATTCATTTTAAGCCATAACTTGTTGGATGTAACAATGTTACCTCTTTTTATTTTTCCTGGGATGAATAAAAAAGTCTCTCTGAACTTTAAAAATTTATTCTATATAAAGAAATAAAACTGAAGGAGAAAGTGAGAAAACAGAGTTACAGAGAAAAGCATTCCAGAAAAGATCCAACTGAATTCAGTGACTCGGTTGTGTAAGTTTAATTCAATCAATAAGTAAGTTTACCAGTTGGTTTGAAGCCACAGGGCTGAATATATATGTCCTAGACTGAAATAGAAGGCAAGTTATTTGGCTTTGGTTCACCACATAAGCACATTCATAATTCAGAAAAAGAAAACATAGTCAGGCATTTGTTCTGATTCTTGGTTTGGAAACTTTCAAATGCTGAAACTGTTAAGAGACTGTAAGATAATATTCCTGAGATTTGAAATGGATTCACTGGCTTTTTATATTAGATAACGACTTCGTATTTATTATTCCAGGGTTGCCTTTTGTAATTGAACTTTGCATAGATGAAATCCTGAAAGACATCATTCACTAATTGTCAATCCTTTAATGAATTTCTACCTTGTTTCAGATTCCGCATGGAGCACTGGGGAATAAAGATACTATATTCAAACGGTTCATGAGGGAATAGATGGTAGGAAGGTAGTAGGTAGGTGAGTAGTTAGCTGATTAGCTAGTGGGAATGGAGAGGAAAAGAGGGAGAGATATAGGAAGAAAGGGAGAAAAAATGAAAAAATAATGTGGTAAACTAAGAAACGTAAGTAAAGGGTAAACAGAAATTCTTTGTACTCTTCTTACGATTTTTCTATAAGTACAAAGTTATTTTTTAAAATTGTTACAAAAAGCATAAGAAAATAGGATATGTAAATGACTAGTTCATTTACAAAGTTACGTTATGAAAGAATCTTCCAACATTAT
Source organism: Bos indicus x Bos taurus (assembly GCF_003369695.1). Taxonomy (NCBI): domain Eukaryota; kingdom Metazoa; phylum Chordata; class Mammalia; order Artiodactyla; family Bovidae; genus Bos; species Bos indicus x Bos taurus. Next base: position 65,062,457 of record NC_040085.1, on the reverse strand, counting down.
GAAAGAATCTTCCAACATTATGAAAGAATCTTCCAATCTTATTTTTTAAAGAAATGATTCCTCATCATGTTAATGGGTATTTTGAGAAAAGTTGTGTTCCATGATAGTAAGTTTGTAAAATATCTACTATTCACCTCTTGTAGAAGGTCTAGTGTACATTTCCACATATTCAAGGATCAGAGAAGTCCCCCAGGAAAGAAAGCCAACTACTTTATTCTGTTTAACACAGGATATCCCAATGTATTTGACCACAGAATTCTTTTTAACAGTAGCATTTATTAATTAGAGATTTCATAAACACCACTGTAATATAAGAAACATTAACTCAACTTGGGTGCTTTCAAATTGACTTGCAAGAAGGAAGCTACTTGTAATGTTGTTGTATTGCTGGGTTTATGTAGATACAATTCCAGTTGGTTCTCAATTACCTTCATGTGTAGTTAGAGACATGTGGCCCCCCCTTTAATTGGAAACTCTTATTCTTAATATGGTATTTACTGAATCTCATGCTGAGATAAATAGTATTCGTTTATGTAATTTCCCAGGACTAATTGTCGAGTTTTTAAAACAGGCTTTCACTAAGCTTTAATGAGTACAATTAAATGAACCACTAAGATAAAATAAGTCATCAATTCAGCCACCTATTGTGAATCAGTTGATCTTAGAGTAGATAAAGTAAATGCAAGATCATTGGCCTTTTTCCTGAGGTTGCTAAAGGCACAACATTACCAAATAATTTCTTCTTGTTCCCCTTAAGTCTTTCCTCAGAATTCCACAAGAGTAGAGGATGACTTCAGAAATGTAACATCAGGCTTTCCTCTTTACCAACAGTGAAACCCTGGTTATAAACTGTATGCTTCTTTAGTAGAAAAAGGTTGCATTTGGATACTTTGAAAAGTTCTAACAAGTAGTTAAAAGTAGTTTTTCTTTCACTGAAAAAACATTCAATAAAAATCTTGCATAAGATTTATTTCTTAAGTGAGAAAAAGACTTCGTAGAAGTGAAAATAGAGAATGCTAATTCTTAAAGTACATAAATTAAATGTGTATTCAGGTGTTATTGACTAACTTCAATATTCTGCTTTCTTCTATATGTACATTTAGGACAAACACTCAATACCATATCAAAATTGGAAAATACTAATTCAGTTTTGTAAGGATATAGTGAATTGTCTCCATAATACTATGCAATTTCTGCTGCTGCTGCTGCTAAGTCGCTTCAGTCGTGTCCAACTCTGTGTGACCCCATAGACGGCAGCCCACCAGGCTTCCCGTCCCTGGGATTCTCCAGGCAATAACACTGGAGTGGGTTGCCATTTCCTTCTCCGATGCATGCAAGTGAAAATTGAAAGGGAAGTCGCTCAGTCGTGTCCGACTCTTAGCGACCCCATGGACTGCAGCCTACCAGGCTCCTCCATCCATGGGATTTTCCAGGCAAAAGTACTGGAGTGGGGTGCCATTGCCTTCTCTGATGCAATTTCTAGTAATCATAAAAATAATTCCTAAGTTTTCTCCATAATTATACATGTAAATTCATAGAACAGAATACAGTGATTCTTGAAGGGCAGGTATCATCTAATAATGCATCAATTTTTATTCAATTAATTGACTATGTTGCTAAAAAAAAAAAAGAAGTGCCTTACTATAAAACATTAAGTAGATAAAATAAGAAAAAGATAATGCCAAAGAGACAAAGCTTCAAAATGTCAAACTGTCATTTTTCAATGATATTCCTAACAAGCATATTTCTTCATTGTTCTTTATACCTATGATCAGCACATTATGTAAATTGTCATTTAACCATGTTAATTAGTTATCTTGATTTCTTTGACTAACCTTGTGCCTTAGATTATATGAAATAAGGAAAAGAAAAGGAAGGGGGCTTCTCTGGTAGTTTAGTGGTAAAGAACCCGCTTGCCAATGCAAGAGACACAGCTTCAATCCCATCCCCTGAAGAAGGAAACGGCAACCCACTCCAGTATTCTTGCCTGGAAAATCCCATGGACAGAAAAGCCTTGTGGGCTACAGTCCATGGGGTTGCAAAACAGTCGGTCACAGCTAGTGACTGAACAACAACAAAGAAAAGAAAGACAGAAGAACTAGTTGAAGATACAAAAAGAAGAACCCAACATGCCCTACTGACTCAAGAGGCAATTTTTGTATTGAAGTATAAAATGACATAATTTTCATTTTTGATGACAGGTTGCTATGTGAAAAATGCTTATTACTTTTTCTTGATTAGACCAAAGGTAGAGAAGATAAGTTTAAATTATTTACAAAAGAACTACAAGTCAGAGTTTAGTTCAAATCATTGAAATATTTCCTAATTACTACTCACTCATTCACTCATACATTTAATCCTAGAATTTATAAACTGTAGCCCCTGGCCAGCCACCAAGCTTTATTAATAAAGTTTTAGTGGAACAAAGCCTATGCCTATTCCTTTTATCTTCTATGGCTGCTTTCACACTAAAACAGCAGAATTTAGTAGTTATAACGGAGACTTTATGGTCAACAAAGCTTAAAATATTTACTATTGGACTATTTACAGAAAAGTTTGCTCATTCCTGATTTAATCAGGCATTTAGTCATTTTTTCGTGTGTTTATGTGCTTTGCAGAGTCTAACAGTCATTAGTCTCAGTGTTAAGAATAAATCAGTGAACATTCATCGGTAGTCTCTGCATCCATGGAGTCTAGCGAAGGAAACGAATAAACAGCCATGACATCAAGAGTGTGACCCAGTCTAGAAAAGGAAAGGAACAGCAAACTATGGAAATACAGATCAAAGGCACCAAAACCTAGAAGGGAGAGGAGTAAAGGAAGGGTGATTCTGGAAGGAAATGACACCTAAGCTGAAATCTGAAGGATGAATAGCAGTTAGGAAAGTAAGATCCAGGGTTGTGAGAAGAGTCAGAGGTGGCTTCACATGCTGGGTGTCGGAATAACAGAAAGTGTGGCACGGGTGATATCCAGTTGGGTCTGAGCACAGACTTCTAGGGAAAAAGTGGTAAAATGAAAGCTAGAAAAGCAAGCAGGACCCGCATCCTGCTGACTCTTGTAAGGAGATTATTCTAAGGAAAACAGAAAGCCATGGAAGCCTTTGAACTATGGACAGATACCACTATATTTGTATTTTAGAATGACCACCTAGATTTCAGTATGACGTTTGGAGGGGAAAAGGCTACCACTGTAGAGACAGAATTTCTGGCTATAGCCAAGTGAAGAGATTGGCAAATCCTTTCCCCTTCAAAGCAACCATAAATCTGGACAAAATTGACCCAAAAGGGGGGGAAAAATAATTTCCCAGAACAATCTGAGAAGCATTTAACAATCTGAGAAGCATTTATATGTAAAAATCTACTTAACATCTCAGGTAGGAACACTGGGAAGGAGCTCTGACCGTGAGCTCCTCCCCCACCCTGCCCTGCTCCCCCCCAACCCCAAGCCCAGCTAACAAGAAGGTTTTCCAGGGCAAGGCAGGTTTTAAGGACCAGGACCTTCTCTCTAACTGTCAAAGCAGCTCCCTCAAGTCGGTCTGGTGAGAAAAGTCCGCACCCAGCAGTGTTATCAGTGGAAGTGATCATCGCAATCCTGGTTTGAGTAGGGAATATTCATAATTTCACTAGCCTGAGGTTGTGGTCATTGTGGGAGAAGGTGTATTTCTTGCTAGACTGAGCCAATGTGCAGCAGACACTGGAGAAAAACCAAACTAGTTACAGATGCCTGGCCAACCCTGGAGCAGAACACGTGCAGAGGAGACCCAAAAGGGCCCAGGAGAAAGTAAAAGCCTGGGCATACTTGAAAATGGCATGAACTTTGACCACCACCCCCCTTACCCACATACATGTCTATTGGCAGGGGACAGACGCCTTACTGGTTTGGAGTGGTTGAACACAATCTCTGTTCCACCTAGGTCTGACCCAAGTGATACAAACAAGGGAGTGATGTCAAGAAATAAGCATAAGACTATTTTACAAAAGCAAAAGACCATAAGCAGAGACATCAGCAGTCACAAACCACAGAGGACATAGATTCCCCAGATCTAGTCGGGGAAATTGCTAAACAGAAAAATAAACAAATTAACAGAACTGCAATAATAATCTTCAAGGGTGAGAATACTGCTTTAATATGTTACCTATAATGTCCAGATTTCAACAAAAACCACTAGACACATGAAGAAACAAGAAAATGTGGCCAATACTCAGGAAATAAAATAGTCAATAAAAACTTGCCACATGTCACTGAGGTACATATTTCAGCAGTTCACAGGCCCTGAGAAGCAGACCAAGATGAGGTCAGATGTGCCAAGAGATTCACTGGGAGAAATGCTTATGAAGGATGAAGGAAGAAGGGAGCCGTCAGATTGCAGTGCAGATCTGAGATCCATGACATATGGAGGCAATGGAGGATTTGGGTAGGAAGACCCCAAACTGCAGTGAGGTTCTGAGCAAGTCTTGGCTATAACAAAAAGTCTCTGAAGGCTGACTAGTAGAGGTGGCCAGCATTGGACAGGCTCAGCTCTGGTACCCACACTACATATGCTTCATTATTGGCATAACTAAGGGAGGGAAGTGTGGGCTCAGTGTGAACAGAGACACCTCAAACATAAAATCTTCCACGTCCCCATAATACATCCATTCCTGTGCACTCACCTCCATCAGCCTCTTTATTCTGTTTCATTCTCCTCTTTGACTTGCCAAGATCATTCAGGCCTTCCGACTGTACTTGGCCATGCCTTTCTCTAGCCTTCTAAGAGCCACCTTGACAAGTGGGTCTTCCTGACCTTCTGGGGACACACCAGGGTGTTAAATGATGTGTCATGAGAGAGAGCCCCAAAGTTAGTGAATTCTTTCTTAACCATTCTTTGGTTCTAATCCTATTGATCAAGCACTCTCCGCATCCAGTTCTAGGGGTAATCCTCCCATTCTTCACGGTTCATGCTAGCTAATTCTGAAAACTCTTACAGAGTGTCATTTCTTCCTTATCAGCCCCAGGACATCCCCAGCCAGGTCCTGGGTGGGGTCCAGGATGGAGATTTAACCCTTGTTTTCCCCCCAGCAGCCAGGAAAGGAGGTGGGATCAGCTCCTGAGGGAACCCCTGCTACCTTGCAGGTGAAAGGTCTCTTTCTTGCTTGCAGCAGGGAGTGACAGCTCTCTCTCAGGGAAGGGTGGGAAATCTCTGCAAGTTTTAAGCATTTAGGATTCCAGACTTTTCCAACTGGGGCCCTGACTTCAGCGGGAAAGACCTGCCTTATCTATTTAAAAATCTCTTGACTTTATCATACTAACAGCTCCTCTTTGCAGCTCAGCTGTTTTTACACTTCCAATTTAGAAGACAAAAAACCCTTCTTAAGCTGGCAAAGAGGCCCTCTGGCTCTCACACTTAGCCTTTAATGGTTTGTTAACCGCTCTCGATTTCTCATTATTCCATCATAGGACGTCAATACAGTTTGTTAATAATAAGGCAAGTCCACTCCTCACAGACATTAATCCCTGCTATCTTTCACTACCAGAACCATTGTACTGTGGAGGGCACTGACCATCATTGCAAATGCCGAGGGCATTTTTCACGCTGGGACATGTTCCCAGGTCACCACTGTGGGGACCTTCAGCAAGTGGGCCTTGTGCCAGAGACTCGTTATGCCATCCCCACTCCACTCATGAAAGGGTCCCTTGTGTCAGCTAGACAGTGAGTGAGGAGACCCAAGCCCCATGTGATCATCAGTCCCTACTCTCGATACCACTTATCTCCATTTAGGACTTACAAGAAACAGACACTAAGGTATACAGGACATTTTGGGGCAAGGATAAAGGGAAGGGAATGAGAGTAGGCATGGAGAAGCTTTAGACTCAATGCAGGTACAGGTGTGATTCATAAGAGGAGAGAGGAAAGGAAGGACTGGGTAGGAAGAGGTTTAGACTTCAGTGCAGTTCACAGAGAGTCTCGGCAAGACTGATGAAGAGCTTCTGAGAAAAGGGTACCATTAGAAGGTTCTTGCATCAGGCTGGCATGACCTGACTCCAGTACCCACACAGTTCAGTCGTTGGCTCAGTCAGTGGCTGCGAGCAGCCAGGGAAGGAAGGCTTGGATGTGAAGGTCATGTAAGCTCTAAGTGGAAGTCAACTGTGACCCACAACAGTTCCTTCTGAATGATGATGTGGGCAGTCCAACTCCATCCACCTCTACTTGTGTCCTTTGCCAGGGTTTCTGAGGATCCCTGGACTAGACTGCTTATATTCAAAGGTCTCCTTTTGTGTTGAATTTCTGCTCCTACTTAAGTACTCTGTCTCCTACGGTGATCTCACCACCACTTCCAGCTTCCTCAGTGTTCTCTCGGCATCTATACCCCAAATTTAAAGACCTCCACTTCATTTCCCAAGGTAGTCACCCTATCCCAGGGCTATGATAGGTATCTGACATGTGAAAGACCTGATAATAATGGGAAAAATTCCAAAAAAGAGAAAGAAAGAGCTTAAATTTTAATTTTAGATGTCATCATGTTTAAAGTTCACTGGCCCTTCTCTGCCGCAAGGAATTTCTTACTTTTTTTCCCCACCCATTTCTTATGTTAGTGTTAGTTCTCAAAATACCCCCTCTCTTGAGTTGTCAGGAAGGAAAAAAATAGTCACTATGCCTCTCTTTTGGGTCCCTATATATCGTGCGCAGACAATCTGTCTTTTATCTCTACTGTTATCTTAGTAAGGTTCTGGAGTCTAATCGGGCATTAACTGAAAATGGGTTAATTAAGGTGTTTATATTAAATATTATGGCTATCCTGGATTCCTGGTACTTTCTTATATCTTGGTTTTGACTACTTCTGACTTTATTTTTTATTTATTAACAAATTATTAAAAAACTCAATCTCAGATTAAACAGAAAGTTATGATAAACCTGATACGAAGATACAAGAAAACAAATAGCTATAAGCCACAGGCTTTTCTATGCAATTTCTTATCTCAAGTTCATTTTCCAATCTATTGAGATTTTTATCTTTGAAAATGTTCAGTAATGTCAAATGTACATAAAAAAGACTACATATCAATTTATGAACAGATGTAGGCATGTAGCCAACATGTATAAAAGGAAAATGGTCTAAGGAGCTGATTCTTTGATGTGAAGGTTCTTTTATAAGAATTTTCTTTATCTCCCTCATAATAAAAAAAAAAAGTTAGAGTCTGGTTCAAAGCACAATCAGTCTTTCATGGTAAAGACAATGGATGGAAGCAATTTGAAGCAAATGCCCTTGATTAAATAGATGACTATTTGACTTCTTAATAAATAATCAACATGAAAATAAAAGCCTAGATCTTTTCAAGTTCACATGGGAATGGTTTATTTTAGCAGAACTGAAATGGTATATGCACTTTGAACTCTGTAGCTTAAATATTTAAAAAAGGACTCCTTGGAAATCTTAAAATAACCCTATTTCATTCATGCACCAAAGCATGGAAAACTGAAGGCAAATCAAGATCCCTAGAATGTATATTTGCCTTTCAGCATCACCTTGTACCTGTAGCTTTGATTCCAAAAATGCCCTTGCTTGTGTTTGTTTTGAATCACTTTTGATGGAGGAGGTACATTCTGCAATACACAGATAAGCAGGAAATGAACCACAGAAGAAAAATCTATTAGTTCCAAAACTCAAAGAGAGTAATTACCCCAGCACTGCATGTTTTTCCCTTTTCCAATTTGAAATTTTCTCTCTTCCAAATAATGCCATATATGATTGCCCCAATTTTCAACCAGCCTATTCTGTACTTATACTAGTTTATGGGTACAAATAATTTCTTCTCTTACCTATAAGTTCCAAAGAAAAAATTGTCCTTGTTCACAGATGTTCTCTGTTGAGATGCCTCGGCAGTGGTACCTCTGGTCCTGCTTCAGGAAGACTGTTGCTCTTCCATTGACAATGCCTGCTGGCCCTTAAAAGTCAAGCTGTGTTTTCTGCCCAAGGGTCAGGATAAGGTGTTCTTCTCAGTGAGTTGGAGATCCTTTGTTCTTAAACACACACAAAGCATAAAAATACAAAACAATAGCTCTGCCCGGCCACAGATCAGATTAGTCTCTCAGTCGTGTCCGACTCTTTGCGACCCCGTGAATCGCAGCACGCCAGGCCTCCCTGTCCATCACCAACTCCCGGAGTTCACTCAGACTCACGTCCATCCAGTCAGTGATGCCATCCAGCCATCTCATCCTCTGTCGTCCCCTTCTCCTTCTGCCCCCAATCCCTCCCAGCATCAGAGTCTTTTCCAATGAGTCAACTCTTCACATGAGGTGGCCAAAGTACTGGAGTTTCAGCTTTAGCGTCATTCCTTCCAAAGAAATCCCAGGGCTGATCTCCTTCAGAATGGACTGGTTGGATCTCCTTCCAGTCCAAGGGACTCTCAAGTGTCTTCTCCAACACCACAGTTCAAAAGCATCAATTCTTTGGCACTCAGCCTTCTTCACAGTCCAACTCTCACATCCATACGTGACCACAGGAGAAACCATAGCCTTGACTAGACAAGCCTTTGTTGGCAAAGTAATGTCTCTGCTTTTGAATATGCTATCTAGGTTGGTCATAACTTTCCTTCCAAGGAGTAAGCGTCTTTTAATTTCATGGCTGCAGTCACCATCTGCAGTGATTTTGGAGCCCAGAAAAATAAAGTCTGATACTGTTTCCACTGTTTCCCCATCTATTTCCCATGAAGTGATGGGACCAGATGCCATGATCTTCATTTTCTGAATGTTGAGCTTTAAGCCAACTTTTTCACTCTCCACTTTCACTTTCATCAAGAGGCTTTTTAGTTCTTTACTTTCTGCCATAAGGGTGGTGTCATCTGCATATCTGAGGTTATCGATATTTCTCCCGGCAATCTTGATTCCAGCTTGTGCTTCTTCCAGCCCAGCATTTCTCATGATGTACTCTGCATATAAGTTAAATAAGCAGGGTGCCAATATACATCCTTGACGTACTCCTTTTCCTATTTGGAAACAGTCTGTTGTTCCATGTCCAGTTCTAACTGTTGCTTCCTGACCTGCATACAGATTTCTCAAGAGGCAGGTCAGGTGGTCTGGTATTCCCATCTCTTTCAGAATTTCCCACAGTTTATTGTGATCCACACAGTCAAAGGCTTTGGCATAGTCAATAAAGCAGAAATAGATGTTTTTCTGGACTCTCTTGCTTTTTCCATGACCCAGCAGATGTTGGCAATTTGATCTCTGGTTCCTCTGCCTTTTCTAAAACCAGCTTGAACTTCTGGAAGTTCACGGTTCACATATTGCTGACCCCTGGCTTGGAGAATTTTGAGCATTACTTTACTAGCATGTGAGATGAGTGCAATTGTTCGGTAGTTTGAGCATTCTTTGGCATTTCCTTTCTCTGGGATTGGAATGAAAACTGACCTTTTCCAGTCCTGTGGCCACTGCTGAGTTTTCCAGATTTGCTGGCATATTGAGTGCAGCACTTTCACAGCATCATCTTTCAGGATTTGAAATAGCTCCACTGGAATTCCATCACCTCCACTAGCTTTGTTCGTAGTGATGCTTTCTAAGGCCCACTTGACTTTACATTCCAGGATGTCTGGCTCTAGGTGAGTGATCACACCATCGTGATTATCTGGGTCGTGAAGATCTTTTCTGTACAGTTCTTCTGTATATTCTTGCCATGTCTTCTTAATATCTTCTGCTTCTGTTAGGTCCATACTATTTCTGTCCTTTATCAAGCCCACCTTTGCATGAAATGTTCCTTTGGTATCTCTGATTTTCTTGAAGAGATCTCTAGTCTTTCCCATTCTGTTGTTTTCCTCTGTTTCTTTGCATTGATCGCTGAAGAAGGCTTTCTTATCTCTTCTTGATATTCTTTGGAACTCTGCATTTAGATGTTTATATCTTTCCTTTTCTCCTTTGCTTTTTGCTTCTCTTCTTTTCACAGCTATTTGTAAGGCCTCCTCAGACAGCCATTTTGCTTTTTTGCATTTCTTTTCCATGAGGATGATCTTGATCGGCCACACCCAAGCTTAATTCTCATCATGGAGTTCTCTAAGTAGGTGTTGAAAGTAAAAGTGAAGTTGCTCAGTCACGTCCGACTCTGCGGCCCCATGGACTGTAGCCCACCAGGCACCTCCATCTGTGGGACTCTCCAGGCAAGAGTACTGGAGTGGGTTGCCGTTTCCTTCTCCAGGAAGGATCCAGGAGATCTTCCCGGAGATCTTCCCAACCCAGGGATCGAACCCAGGTCTCCTGCACTGCAGGCAGATGCTTTACCATCTGAGCCACCAGGGAAGTTCAAGTAGGTGTTAGCTGATTAAAAAAAAAAAAAAAAGATTCCCTGTGCTCCCAATCTACTTGTCCTTTGCTTACAACAACGAGAGGTTTCTTAAATGATGAAAACTACTCAACTTGCACTATTCACATCCACCTGGAACCTCAGAATGTGACCCTATTTGGAACAAGGACTTTGCAGATGTGATTAAGGTAAAGAGCTTGAGATGAGATCATCCTAGAAGAGGGGAGTGCCCTAAATTCAATGATGAGTTCCCTTATAAGAGATAGAAAAGAAGACCCAGACACACAGAGAGCAAGCCATGTGAAGACAAGGGCAGAAACAAGAATGAGGCATCTATAAGGCAAAGAACACTAAGGATTACCTGCAGCCACCAGACCCTGAAGTTGTTCAGTTGCTCAGTTGTGTCCAACTCTTTGTGACCCCATAGACTACAGCACACCAGGTTTCCCTGTCCTTCCTCATCTCCTGGAGCTTCCTCAAACTCAGGTCCATTGAGTCGGTGATGCCATCTAACCATCTCATCCTCTATGGCAGCCCTAGGGAACAGATACAGTGCATGCATGTGTGCTAAGCTGCTTCAGTTCTCTTCCACTCTTTGCAGCCCTTGGACTATAGCCTTCTAGGTTCCTCAGTCCATGGGATTCTCCAGGCAAGAATACTGGAGTGGGTTGCCATGCCCTTCTCCAGGGGATCTTCCCAATCCAGGGATTGAACCCAGGTCTCCTGCATTGTCGCAGGATTCTTTACTGACTGAGCCAGCAGGGAAATTCATGGAAGAGATACAGTGCATAATTATTTTTACACACATCATATGCACATGCATCCACAATTATTACCTTGAAAAGTTTCCGTAAGGATCAGTGGTTCTCACTGAAGGCTGTACTCTCCATATAGAAATATATGACACTGATTTGGGTTTCAGATGATTGGAGGATGCTACATTCATGCTGATCCCACACAATAAAACACTATTCAGCCTTTTGCATGACTTTTGAATATCAAGAGTCATGTATGTGGGCTTTCCTGGTGTCTCAGGTGGTAAAAAAAAATCCTCCTGTAATGTGGGAGACCTAGGTTCAATCCCTGGGAAGATCCCCTGGAGGAGGGCATGGTAACCCACTCTAGTGTTCTTGCCTAGAGAATTCCACGGACAGAGGAGCCTGGTGGGCTATAGTCATGGGGTCGCAAAGAGTCGGACACAATTGAATGACTTTCACTTTCAGTCGTTTATGTAGATGAAAAATTGATTTATAAGTATTTGAGGCAAGAACCATATGTTGGTGAACAGAAAGTATTTTTGCACAGTTTCAATACACATGCATTACCTGAAGTTTTCAGGAAATACAATTACTGTAAAGTTAGGGAAGCTTGCCTTTTTTTTTGAATTGGTCTGCATTTATAGATGTTGCCTCAAAGCATTAACATGGCATGGTAAAACATAATTTCACCATGCCTGAAGATTTACATAATGAAATAGATATTGTATTAATCAGGCTTCTCCTGAATAATACAAAGAGATTTATTGTAAGGAACTGAGTCACGTGATGGAAGCTGACAAGGCCCAAGATCAGCAGAATGAGTTGGTAAGTAGGAGACCAAGGAGAGACAATGCTGCAGCTTCAACCTGAAGGTCAAGCAGAGCTGATGTTTCAGTTCAAGTTTGAAGGAAGGAAAACAACTATGTCCCAGTTTAAAGGCAGCCAGGAAGAAACAATTGTTTCTTGCCCAGAGGAAGGTCACATTTTTTTGATGTATTCAAGCCTTCAACTGATTGGATGAGGCCTACCCACATCAGAGAGCACAATTTGCATCACTCAGTCTACTGATTTATATGTTAATCTCACTTAAAGGCACACTCACAGTCACATCCAGAGTAATGTAATGTTTGACCAAACATCTGGGCACATGTGACCCAGGCAAAATGACTCATAACATCAACTACCATAGATATTAATATCTAAGCTGTTTTTCTTCCATTTCTACCTCACATTTTACTTAAAATGTTATATTGGTTTCTAAAACTATAGTTGCATAAGAAGGTTATATTATTTCTGAATTTCATTTTCAATAGTAAAGAGGTCATTAAACATATTCATTATAGGAAGAGTCACTGACTGTTACAGGGTTGAGCAGAGCTAATCTAGATATGCCACATTCTACTGTGATGGCTTCATAGTTCTCCACATGTGGACACACCATGACATTTAATTAATTAACACTTCGGTAGTTCCTTTTTTTTTACTATTACTAAAAATATCATGGACAATACCCTCATATCTTTGCACATTTTACAATATTTCTATCTAATAGATTCCTCAAGAAAGATTTCCTCAGAAGAGTATGCACATTTAAAATGTTGACAGACACTTCAGCAGTGGGTTTTAGGACATGAACCATTTCTTCAAAGGAAATTGTATACGGTGGTTGAAAAATGTTGCCTGCCATATTGGTAAACAAAAGATGTTGTAGCCATCAAGCTATAACAACCACTGTAGTTACCCCCAACTGTGCATCCTTAGGGGATTCAGGATGGAGAAAAGCAGGATACTGCCCCTAGAGAGTTAAAAGTGTGTATTAGTTGCTCAGTTGTGTCTGACTCATTGCAGTCCCATGGGCTGTAGCCAGGCTCCTCTGTCCATGGAATTCTGGCAAGAATACTGGAGTGGGTAGCCATTCCCTTCTCCAGGGGATCTTCCTGACCCAGGGATCGAACCTGGGTCTCCTGAATTGCAGGCGGATTCAGAGAGTCAAGGTGAACATTAAAAAAAAAATGATTTCAATGAGCCCAGACTCTTGCATCTTCCCATACATAGAAAAACTCACTAAATTCATTAACATGAGATGTCTGGTTTTCTTTAATTAACACTAACCCTTTGATGTTCCTACTACCTGGTTTTTGTTGCAAAACTCCTACATACCCTGGCTCCTCCATTACTTCTTCAGAGCAGTCCCTCAGAGCTACCTGGAAAGCTGTCTTCTGGACTTAAGTCTTTAGTCTTTTCTGCCAGATAAAACATAATTCTCAACTTTTAGGCTTTGCTTTTTTTTCCCCCAATCAATAATACCAGTAACTATAAAACACATATAAGTAGAGCTGCTTTTGGAAATCCAGAAGACCCACCCATTCCTTTCTTGGCCAAGGCAATCCCTGGGCATCTTGCCACAGTTCCTCAGGCTTCAGGAGCATAGCTTGAAAACACTGGCCCTGAGATACAATCTATCCCTTTCTTGGTGGTTTACAATGGCAACCCACTCCAGTACTCTTGCCTGGAAAATCCCATGGATGGAGGAGCCTGGTAGGCTGCAGTCCATGGGGTCGCTAGGAGTTGGATACAACTGAGCGACTTCACTTTCAATTTTCACTTTCATGCATTGGAGAGGGAAATGGCAACCCAGTCCAGTGTTCTTGCCTGGACAATCCCAGGGATGGGGGAGCCTGGTGGGCTACCATCTATGGGGTCTCACAGAGTCAGACACGACTGAAGCAACTTAGCAGCAGCAGGGCTGACCCCACCCTATGAGACACCTTGATAGCTTCCTTCTCACTCCCTCTGACATCTAGGTTGTCATCATCAGGTTAAATTTCGGTCCGTTCATCAATTGTATAGGCCAACCCACTAGAATCCCATGCTATCTTCATTATTATTATTTACTTTCTTGAAATGTTCTAAATACATGTATTGAAAAGTCCATAACATGTAAACATACAGCTTAATAAAATAGTGTAATGCACATATTGACACAGCCACTACAATGATAAAAAAATAAAATAGCACCCCAGACACAACCACTTCACTCCTCGCCAAAGGTCATCACCATACTGATATTTATGGTTGTCATTTCTTTGTTTCTCTTTGTACTTTCACTCTAGTGTATGCTGTATATTAGTTAATACACTAGAGTTTATTTTTTGCCTGTTCAGGGACTTTGTATCAAGGGGCTAATATAGCATGCATTTTCTGTTCTTTGGTACAATATTATTTTTGTGAAGTTTGTACATGCTGGTACATACGGCTGCAGCTTTAAAATTGTTTTTATTGCTATGCTGCATTTAATTCTATGAATATATCACAATTTATTTATCCGTTCCATTGTTGATGAACATTTGGTTGTTTTTCCGTTTAAGGCTATTAAATACTGATGCTAAGAAGTCTCTTATATATGTCTTTTGGTTCCCATAGTCCTGCATTTCTATTTCACACATTACTGGAGATACAACTGTTGGAATATATGATATGAACCTGAGCTTTCCATTCTAGGTTACTTTACTAAATAAACAAACAACTCTACTGATTGGTTTGAAAAAGTATTTGTCCTGTAGATTACTTGATAACCATGTGTAATTGCAATCATCATTTTCTCAGATATCCCCCATAATATTTTATAAAATGGAGGATTATATAGAGTTTCTTTTGGGTTGATGAAATGTTCTAAAATTACACAGTAGTTATAGTTGCACAACTTTAATAAACACCAAACCCGTCTGAACTGTACACTCTGAAAGGATGGATTTTATGGCACGGGAATTATATGTCAATTAGGTTGTTATAAATAAACAAGTTAAAAAAAATGACAATAAGAATTCAGGATTGTTGATGACAGAAGCTGTATAATAGGGGACTTTTTCTACCTCCAACCATCCTTCCAGGAATTATTGTGAGGGAGGGGAGAGGCAAGGAGCAGAAGAATGTGATGGGGAAGTAAAGGAGAGAGGACAGCAAGAAACTGGTAGATTTAGATGGCAGCTTAGGAAAATATTATGGCCATTTGTATTATCTGATTATGGTAAATAAAGACGAGAAAATAGAATAGAAGAAGACATACAGATGGCTAACAAACACATGAAAAGATGCTCAACATCACTCATTATCAGAGAAATGCAAATCAAAACCACAATGAGGTACCATTTCACGCCAGTCAGAATGGCTGCGATCCAAAAGTCTACAAGCAGTAAATGCTGGAGAGGGTGTGGAGAAAAGGGAACCCTCTTACATTGTTGGTGGGAATGCAAACTAGTACAGCCACTATGGAGAACAGTGTGGACATTCCTTAAAAAACTGGAAATAGAACTGCCTTATGACCCAGCAATCCCACTGCTGGGCATACACACCGAGGAAAACCGGAATTGAAAGAGACACGTGTACCCCAGTGTTCATCACAGCACTGTTTACAATAGGCAGGACATGGAAGCAACCTAGATGTCCATCAGCAGATGAATGGATAAGAAAGCTGTGGTACATATACACAATGGAGTATTACTCAAAGAATACATTTGAATCAGTTCTAATGAGGTGGATGAAACTGGAGCCAATTATACAGAGTGAAGTAAGCCAGAAAGAAAAACACCAATACAGTATACTAATGCATATATATGGAATTTAGAAAGATGGTAATGATAACCCTGTATGGGAGAGACAGC
Organism: Bos indicus x Bos taurus; assembly: GCF_003369695.1. NCBI lineage: Eukaryota > Metazoa > Chordata > Mammalia > Artiodactyla > Bovidae > Bos > Bos indicus x Bos taurus. The sequence goes on along the minus strand of NC_040085.1, from coordinate 65,046,770 downwards.
AAAAGAGACACAGATGTATAGAACAGTCTTTTGGACTCTGTGGGAGAGGCAGCGGGGGATGATTTGGGAGAATGGCATTGAAACGAATCGCCAGTCCAGGTTCGATGCAGGATACAGGAAGTTTGGGGCTGGTGTACTGGAATGACCCAGAGGGACGGTATGGGGAGGGAGGTGGGAGGGGGGGTTCAGGATTGGGAACACATGTACACCCGTGGCGGATTCATGTTGATGTATGGCAAAATCAATACAATATTGTAAAGTAATTAGCCTCTAATTAAAATAAATAAATTTAATTAAAAAAAAGAATTGATGGGCTACTTTCAGTTTATGTATTTAAATATAATTTAACATACAGCACCTCTCTATATGCCAAAAGGTGTTGATATGTTCATGGAGTACACAAGGGAAAGTGAGTTGCAAGGATGGAACTCAGGGTCACAGGGCTAATATATAGAGATAACAATAGCAACATTATAGCTAACACTACTAATTCATATTTATTTTTTTGTCATAAAGTTTTCAATCCTGGCTGTACCATTTACTATCTGTGTAACGCTGTGCAAGTTACTTAGCTTTTGTTGACCTTACTTTTTTCATCCAATAAGCTACTATTGTGCATTTCAGTTCTGGAAATGTTGTCACAGGAATTGCCACTGTCTCCCCACTTTAATGGAGATGTGCAGTCATAGATGTGTCATTTCGAAGGCGTGCACACTTACCCTGCACCCCACACCCCTGACATAATCACCTTAATGAAGTAAGACTGTTGGCACCAGATAACACAGAGAGTTAAGAGAACACAGAAAACTCCTTTCTGCCTGAAATTAAAGAAAAGGGAAAATAATGTCTCAACAAATCATCCTATCACACAAGCATCCTACTAGCTGAAGAATCCTAAGCAGCATAACTATGAAAGCCCTTGCTTGAATTGTGTGCTATTCTGTGTCTCTTAAAGATAGGGGGTGAAAAACAGTTTTTTAAAATCCACAAATGATTCTTTGAAATACCTTTTTATTTATTTATTTTTGGATGCAGTGGTGAATAAGTTAATTTTTGTTAACACACACGTAACACAATTTATACATCCGTTTTGTTCATTGAGAAGATTTGGGACACGTAAAAGTGCCCAGAAAATTCCAACAGTCTGTTGTTATCAATCGAATCAGGGTGACCACTTCAGCAGTTGAATGTCACTCTCTATAACACTTTTCCTCTATAAATGAAGGCCTTGTTTTATAACTGGCCTGGATGCTTCTGATTTTATTGGAACTATACTAAGAAGTTGGTTTGCTGTGAATTCCTTCCTTGTGGCTAAAGGTGCATGAATTCAATACAGTGTCTGAGCAGCCACTAGGTCTCACACCACCCATGTCCCAGGTGGAATTAAATGTCCTCGAGTAGGCTGCTTTGAAATTCTAGTCTTAAAAGCATGCTTTTTAGAGCAGCAAAGCACAAATGTCTGTGTATATATTTACTGCACTTTATGCATCCTGTGTATAAAAGCTGTATTGAACATTTATGAGGGTTCCCCTCTGAAAATTTACAGATCATAATAGAAAGTATGTTTTTGCATTTTTACCAAAACCTCAGACTCCAATAGACTGAGGACTTGATGGAGCCAAGAAATAAAAAGAGGGAGCTGATTACCACAATATATAGCTTTCTTGGCACAAACAGATCTGTTTCACTCACCCAGGCCTCGAGGCAAAGGAACAAAAGCAGCTGGGCAGTTTCAACACCCTTTGCCCACATCTGCCCGTGTTCTGCCCTTTTTCTCCTCAGAGAGAGAGGGCGGGGAATGGAGGCAGGCAGTGCCCATGAGTTCTGAAAACTAACATAAAGGGAGATCTTGGGGACCCTTTTTATTTTTTTCCATCACATATCTAGTACATTTTTCTTGACTTTCAAATTTTTAAATTACCATACATCATTCAAACAGCAGAGGTCTAATTATAACAGCCTCCAAATGTTTGCATTAAGTAAGCTGACTTATTGCCAAGGTGATCTAGAAACAAACATTCACTGCATTTACTGTTTGAAAAGTATTTAAATATGCTTGACTTCCTCCCAGCTGCCTACAGGGAACAGTCAGCGTCCAACAGGGAAAGGACTTTATCATTTCTTAATAAAGGGAAATCAATGCAGGGAATTAGGTACAACGGTGAAAAAAGAGCTGAGAGCCAAACAGGAGAGCAAGGCAAACCAGAGATGAGCAATGGCAGAGAAAGCCAAAGGGAGGCAGCGGGGTTTCCAGCATCCAAAGCCAAAGTCACAGGACACTGGCACCTCAATGGAGCTGTCCAGGGGAGCTGAGTCGCAGGGCGCGTGCAGCCATGCTGAAGTGAGCGTTCACAGCCGAGAGCTGAACTGTGTGCTCCGTCCCCCCTGCAACCCCAACCTCCTACTGTTCTAACGTTGTCCTAAGCCAGAAGCCAGCTGACACAGGAGGCTGGGAGTCATCCCGTAGGCAGGCGTCAGCCCCACTGCCTTAGAGAGTAGAGCAGCGGGAGAGAAACGGGTCTGAGCGCACACTGAGATCACATCTTCCCTCACCATGCTCTGACTTCTTAAACTAAAGAAAAAAATATATCTGAAATGAAATCTCCATTTTAGTGGACAGTGGGAAAAACTAGGTTCTGAAGGCTGCAGCAGCCAAAGAAACTCTGCCTTACCCTCACCTGCAAGCTCAGTTCCCCTCCCCTAGGGTAGCATCTGTCGCTACGGTTCCTCAGCAGAAATTCTGTCCAATGGGACCCATCACAGACTCAGGCAGGGGACCGGCTGCTTTTTTCTTGACTTTCTTACACTGTCTCAGTAGTTTCTCATATATATTCACACAGGAATGACTGTGCAGCATTTTATGAGCTGTCATGAGGGAAAATGGCTGTGGCATAAGTCCAGGGCTGACAGGGTGCTTTCACCTCACGTCATCCAGAGCTTGGAGGTACAAGGAGAGAAAAGAAGAGAAAATGAAATGTGAGCGAGTGGTGAGTTACCTAGCTCCTGTACTTTTGGGGAAGTGACTAGAATAGAATCACCTTCCTTTTCTTATTCCTCTCTTTTTTAAGGAGAAATAAATACACCTAAGAGAAATATTCTGGCTATCTAAGGGTGGGGGACAACAGTGGTTAGAAGAAAACAGCTGGAATGTGTCTGTAGTGGGAGTGGACAAAAAGGCTCTTTCTGTGCCATCAGTGAATCGTTGCTGTGAGAAAGCTGAAACAGCAACCTCTTTGCAGCCAAAACAATTATCTCCGAGGCCAGTTCCCAGCTTCCCATGCACACCCGGGACATCCCCAGCTGTCTGGCAATGCTGAGTGCTTCTTGACTGACCAGTGCCTCAGATCACAATGGAAGTTGCCATGTCTAAGGGACCTTGGCATCACATATGATGGAGGGGCAAGGGGGGTCTGGGCAAGCCCTGGAGACAGGACACTGGCTGATATGAGGAAAGAGAGGAAACTGTTTCCTTCAATATAAGTGGCATCAGTCAGTCAGTTCAGTGGCTCAGTCATGTCCAACTCTTTGCAACCCCATAGACTGCAACATGCCAGGCCTACCTGTCCATCCCCAACTCCCAGAGCTTGCTCAAACTCATGTCCATCAAGTTGGTGATATGGCATCTATTGAGCACTTGTGTATGCCAGGTCCTCTGTTGTCTTGTTGAATCTTCCCTGAAACCCTCTGTGGTCACCATTCTCAATTTTCTCATTTCATAGATGAGGATCCTGAGGCTTTGAGGTTGGGTTATTTGTCCAGTGTCATGCAGCTAGTAAATCGAGATTTAAGACTCTAACCGAGGTCTGTCTATCTCCTCATATCCAAAGCTCTTCATCACTGTGCTACTCTGTATATCGGTTCTGAAGGAAGCTCAGTGGACAGTTTGTATGTTCAGTGCAAACAGTCACTGACCTCTTCACCCATGATTTATGGAAGAGATAGTAATGCAGAATCATTGCTTGTTTGCTCTGTGTAATGTCTGAATGCAAATAATCAGTGAACTCTTGCTATCTATTTAGTCTAAATGACTGAGTCATATGGTATCTGCTGATGTTCTAGAAGCTACTATGTTCTGAATCTCTCTAGCAACACAAACCCTAGAGAAGAAATGCTCTATTCCTGCAACTTTTCTTTCCCATACCTTCTCTCAGCTGAAATCACCAAAGACTGGACTCTTTAAATTCAGATCCTGGTCAATTCTGGAGTGACTCCTAACTTCACCATCAGGGGAATTACTTATTATAACAGTGTTTTGCCCAGGATCCAACATACTTGTAAAGAAGGAGAGTCATTTAGGTGCCCACCCCATCCTCCTCTCTGCCAGCCCATATACATGGACCCATATACATGCAGCTCTCATCTCAGCTGCATTGCTGGAGTCCAGGAAGTTCATCTCTACTGCGTAGACGCTTCTCCCTGGATTCTTACAACATTTATAAAACTGAAACAGCATGGGTGGCAAATACATTGCACATATACTGCCAGTTTCCTTTGCTGCGCCCGCAGAGTTAGGGTGATCATTCAAGTTGTTACTGAAACCAGGACACATTGAGAATGTACAGGACTAAATTACATGAAGACAACAGGTATGAGCCCCAGCAGTCCCATAGGAGCATTGCTCGTTGATCCTATCCTTCGCATCAGTGATCCTGGCAGCCCCTCAGAGATGAAAACTAGGCATAATCATATAATTGGCACTTTAGGACACTTACTGCTCATGTTTATGTGCACGCTACTTATTTCACTTTCTCAGTGTGAAAAAGTGGAATGTCTACTCTGCAAATTTCCAAGGCAAGGAGCAATGAACTCTTTAAAGAAAAGGAAGCCATAATCTCTGCCCACAAATAGATTATAGTCTAGTTTTGAAGAAAAGACAACTTAAATAAATGTATAAATAAGTGTATTTTACGAGTGCAAGCATTCTGTTCCATGAATGTTCAGTGAATTTCCCAGGGCAAATGAGAAGACCAGCTAGCAATCTGTAAGGCAACTTAGGCTAGAAGGTAAATGTAAAGAATATAGCTCAGATTTTAGATTCAAAAAGTCCTGGATTCAAGTCCTGAAACTGTATTTTCTAGATGGGTGAAAAGGTGGAAAATAGAAAATAAGTGGGAGAAGGGGATAGTCTTGTAGAACTGAGCCCTTAACCTGTGGACTCTGATGCCTTCTCTCACTCCAGGCTCCCCTACAGGAGAGCATGAGAACCGAGTTCAGCTGTAGGACACTCGGCTGCGTCAGAGGACTGCCTGATGGTGTGGCGAAAACAACCACAAATACCCCTCCATCACCACCACACTGGAATCTGGGTGACAGAGTCACTGGCACTTGAACCTCACCAAGTGCCCCAATCACCAGAATGGGAACTCAACGGGAAAATTTCCTAGAATGAGATTCTAGGTGGCCCTTAAAGGACGAGCTGGATTTTAAAAGACAGAGCAAAGTCCTCAGGGGAGGACAAATTTTTTCAGATACTTTGGAACACATGACTCTATAGAAGGCAGGTATTCTGTGAAAAGTAACTAGTTTAGCAAGATTCCTCTAAGTACCACATTAGTACCTGGAGGCCAGTTTAATGTGAATTAAATTGCAGTGAATATTTTCAAGCCAGACAAACTATCTGCAAGATTACTGAGGACCCATGGAGTGCTATAATGACCTAGAGGCAGAGGGCCATAGGCATTGGTAAAGAACTTGTGTAGAGTCAGTCTCTTGGGAAGGTTCAGATACAGGGTTTAAATTTTATGAAGCATTATGATTCTCAGTGATGAATGAAGAAAGCTAAAGCAAAAGTACTCTGCCAAAAATGAAAGAGGGTCTGAAAGAGTTGACAACAGTGGCAGTTCTGCCTGCCAATGCTGCGGAATAATTCATGAACCACACAGCAATCGAGTGGTTTAGCAACAATTACGAGATGATGAATGCATACTTGGAAATGGTACTATTTCTGCAATAATATAATAATAACAAGTTAACAACTTCTAGGTTACTCCTGTTTCTGAGGGTTTGAGGAGACAATTAAAAATGCATAGGTATAATAACCCTGACTTGTTGAAGACCCCAATGATCCATAAAGACTTTATGAGTAAGAGCTTTCTACCTTTGGAAAAATGTAGAATCTACATAACTCAAGGATAGATTGGTCTGGTTTTATATTTACTTAGTGTGGTAGAAAGAATAATGGCCCCCTAAAGACAGCCAGGTCCAAATCCCCAGGACCTGTGAAATGTTACCTTATGTGGCTTAAGGGATATTGTAGATTTAATTAAATTAAAGACCTTCCGATGGGGAGAGTATCTTGGATTATCTCAGTAGGCCCAATGGAATCACAAGGGTCTTTTATAAGCAAAAGAATGAAGTAACAGAGTCAGAGTCAGAGAAGGAAATGTGATGACAACAGAAGCAGAGGTTAGAGTGATCTGAATACGGGACCATGAGCCAAGGGATGCAGATGGTTTTAAAAGCTGGAAAAAGGCAAGGAAGTGGATTTTCCCCTAGAGTCTCAAGTAAGAACTCAATTCTGCCAACTTCTTGATTTCAGTCCAGTGAAACCCATTTTGGACTCCTGCCCTCTAGAGTTATACCAAAATAAATGTCTTAAGACACTAAATTTGTGGTAATTGTTATAGCAACAATAAAAAACTAAGACACCTAATATCTTTCATTATGGTTTTCTTCATTTCTTTGCTTCATAAATTCAGAACCCAGTAAGCCAGGTCCAATACTGGAGAAAATTTCAACAAACCTATTTAACAAAGCGTGAGAAAGATGTAGCTCCAAACAAAAATCATAGATTCAAATAAAAGCAAGAGAAATATGGAATAATACCATAAGTTTTATGCTATACTAGCCTAGAACCATCTTTTGTTAGTTGGTAATTCAATTTATTTATATATTTTCAACATATCTTATAGACTACATTAAATCTACCACACTCCCCCTAGCAAGGCTCTCTTCACAGAAATTTCTTCCACATATTACATGGAAGCCTGAACATTTTAAAGGCAATAAATTTAAAAGGTAAGGATTTCAAAAACTTTTATTTAGATGTCGTGATAGATCCTTTTGGGAATCCTCCTCTACTTTCCCTGATAAATTCCACCTATTTGGGAACTGCCCCTTGATCCACAGGGCCTAAATATAATCCTCCCTTCTAGCCGGTGTGACATGGAATAAGGAAGGGCCAAGAAGAACTTTTGGCCCAAACTAGGCCAATTATTTCCCCTGGGAATCTAGAATTTGAACTGTGAGATTCAGAATCTGGGAATTGGAAACAGAGTTCCTTTCATGTCAGAAATTTAGGAAGACTGTGATTAACATTCACAGCTGAATGTTAAAATTTCTTAGGTCTGGTTGTTAAACTCTTCCTTGGATTCTGTAAGATACTCTACATAGCAAAATATTTGTGTAAATAGCCCCTGTTCTCACCCCTCTCTGGACCAGTGTGATCTTTAGTTCCTCCAGTGGTAGAATATGTTCCCTATCTCATGAATCTGGGATGACCTTCTGACCTGCATTGAATAATGGGATGTCGTCAAAATGATGTACAAGTTTCCCTTCTGTCTGTCTGTCTCTCCCTGTCTGTGTCTCTTTCCTCTTCTCTGCTTCCTATGAGAACAAGTTCAGTGTAGCCTTTACGATAATCAGAGACATGCTACCCATTTATTATCTTAGTCCCAGAGAGGAAGCAATCACATGTGAGTTGAGGCACTGAAGCTATTCCAGTCCTGCAGCTTCTATTGGATCTGCCATCTGATCACAATGCGTAAGCAAACCTAGACAAGATCAGCCAAGCCTGGCCCAGAGCAGCAGATCCATCCATATGACTCACAGGTGCACAAGTAATAATATGTTCATGTTTTAATTTAATTTATGATAAAGCAATGTCTAATGGATATATTCTAATTTTCTTGCATGTTCTCTAATTTATTTCAAGAAATATTTGTTGAGTTTCTAATAAATACCAGATAAGTTCTTATGTTAAGAATATGAGATTACTGTAAAACAAAGCCCCCACTTTCAAAAAGCTAGTACTCAAGTGAGCATTGTATAGGAGATGAGAAGACAGACAATAAACAACTGGAGAGTAAAACTATGGCATAACAAATGGAAAAGAATAAAACAGGATTAGGAAAACAGGGGATGTGTTCTTGGGAGAAGAAACTGGATTCTTATAAAGAATACAGAGGGAAGGTATCTCTCCAAGATGACGTTTGAGCAGACACCTGAGTGTACTGAGTGTGTATGTGAGTCACTCAGTCGTGTCCAACTCTTTGTGATACCATGAACTGTAGTCCACCAGACTCCTCTGCTCATGAAATTCTCCAGGCAAGGATACAATAGTGGGTTGCCATTTCCTCCTCCAGAGGATCTTTCCAAACCAGGGGTCAAACCCAAGTCTCTTGCATTGCAGGCAGATTCTTTACCATCTGAGCCACCAGAGGGGACAGCAAATGCACAGGCTCTAAGGAGGAAAGAGAAACAGGATTTGTGTTTCTCAAGCAGAGAGGTGAGGGAGAGAAGGGCCAGAGGAGAGGTCACAGCAGCGGCTAAGGTCAGACCTTAGGAAACTCGAGTATAATGACAGGGACCTTGGCTTTTACTTTGAGCAAGACAGGAAACAAAGAGCTTTGATCCAAATAGTTAAGGGAAAGGAATCACATTTTAGAATGCTCACCCTGGATATAGTGTGAACAAACTCTACAGGGATAAGTCGGGAGTCACCTGTCTGATAACTGGAGGGACAGGCAACAGAAATGGGGGGAAAGGGGGAGTTTTAGAGAATCCGGCATTTGGTTTTGGATGTGCTAAGCTGGATAGTGTTTTCAGACAGCCTTAAAAATAACACCAAGTAGATAGTTGGCTGTATAAACATGGAGCTTCAGTCAGAGACATGAATTTAGGAGTGGTTTGTGTATAGTTGGACTTGAACGATTGTGAGTCTCAGAGAAATCCTCTAGGGAGCATAGGTAGAAAAGAGAAGAGCTCTGGGGCTGTCTAATGATTATATCCAGGGAGATAGGAAGAACCAGCAAGAGTGGAGAAGGGAGACCAGCCAGGTACAAAGAGAACCAAGTGGGGTTTCTACCAATCAGCTCCTTTCTTTTCTCTTCAACCCAGCTTAAGCTGGTTTCTGTTTTCTAATGTAATGGGATAATATATGGAGATTTTAAGCAGAGGTTTTCCTTTCTGAAAAGGACCCGTGTTGCCTCTCAGCTCTCCAAGGCCTGGTTCCAGGGCATTCACGGCTACATGAGGAGGGCAGAAACAGAGGCAAAGACTTCCACTGACGTACTGGTTTTTTTTAAAGTCGTGGCAGGCATAAAACCAAACATTTTTTATTTGTGAAAGCCAAGAGTATAAGAGAGAGGGGGTTTGGTTTTGATTTCCAAAGGGCTGAGTGGAAGAGTGAGCCAGAGCCTAGAAGAGAGCACAGAGCCGCGGAGGAAATCATGCAGGATAGGGGATAACTACAATTTCTCACCCTACAGGAGGTAGATAAGATCCCTTCCTGGGCAGCAGGGGAGCTGGAGGGAGAAATCAGGAGCATCTAGATGCTGGTGGGAAGCTTTCCTGCCTGCTCTTCATCTGCATCTCCACCCCTACCCCTCAACCAGGGTGGAAAGCCCTGCTGGGTGTGGGGCCAGGACGTCAGGTTGGAAAATCCTCTGCTAAAGGGCTTGGCTCCCCACTTCCCATCCTGAGTGCTAAAGGCACTAACTCACAATGCATCGCACACTAATTCGGGAGAGTGGCGGTTGAGTGCACCTGGAGGGTCTGAGTATTTAGGCAGAGAGAGCCCGGTCCAGTAGACACCTTCCCTCTGAATCTGCAAAGCCAGAACAAGGCACAGATAAGAGTCAAGGTTTCCTCATGAGCCAAGAGGGGATGTAGAAGGTGCCTGCAGGTTGAGGGCCTGCAGTCCTTCCAAGGAGTTGCCAAGGCCATAGGCAAGGTCCCAAAGGTGGAGACCTCAAAATTCTGATCTAGTTAGAAGCCTCAAGAAGTGGAAGCAACAGTGAGACCCACAGGAGGCCACTGTGCATTGACCCCATGGGTTACAGAGAAATTCAGTTATATCTGAGCTGTGGCAACAACCTCTTTTTTTTTTTTTTTTTTAAAGCAGTTATATTTGCAATGGAGAGATCTCTGCTTAATCTAGACATCAAACTTTTAGATGAACATGCTGTATTGCTTAGCCAACAACTGTAAATTCTACTGAAAATATTTGGGTGACATTTTTATCACTATTGATATGGGCAGTCTCCAACTGGTCATTTGAAATTTATTCTATCCTATAAGTGGTGTTATAAATAGTGGCTAGCTTCCCATAGTAGCTCACTAAGTGTAGGTAATCTATAATTGAGTTATGACAGTCTAGTTGGCGCCAGAGTAGTACAGTGAAGAGTGTTTTCAATCCCTAGCATAGCCTACTCACAGTAGATCCTCAACTACATGCTTAGCTTTTCTAGGCATCGGTTTCCTTATATGCAAAACAGGGATAACAATATCTTTCCTCATAGGTTTGCTGTAAGAATTAGTAACAATTTCCAGAAGGCACCCAAATTTTCAGTGTAACTGATCTTGGCTCAGGGTTAGAAATGGATGAATCACAAGCTGAAATCAAGATTGCCAGAAGAAATATAAGCAACCTCAGAACGCAGATGATACCATTCTAATAGCAGAAAGTGAAGAGGAACTAAAGAGCCTCTTGATGAGGGTGAAAGAGGAGAGTGAAAAAAAGCTAGCTTAAAACTCAACATTCCAAAAACTAAGATCATGGCATCCGGTTCCATCACTTCATAGCAAATGGATGGGGAAAAAATGTAAACAGTGACAGATTTTATTTTCTTGGGCTCCAAAATCATTGCGGACTGTGACCGCAGCCATGAAATTAAAAGACACTTGCGATACTTTTGGGGAGGAGCCAAGATGGCGGAGGAGTAGGACGGGGAGAACACTTTCTCCCCCACAAATTCATCAAAAGAGCATTTAAACGTCGAGTAAATTCCACAAAACAACTTCTGAATGCCGGTAGAGGACATCAGGCACCCAGAAAAGCAATCCAACTCTTCGAAGGGAGGTAGGAAAAAATATAAAAGACAAAAAAAGAGACAAAAGAGGGAAGGACGGAGTTCCGTCCCGGGAAGGGAGTCTTAAAAAGAGAGAAGTTTCCAAACACCAGGGGGCCTTCTCACTGCCGAATCTGTGCCGAGCTTTGGAAGCACAGAGGGCAACATAACAGGGAGAAAAAATAAATAAACAATTAAAACTCGAAGATTGTGAGTCCTACGGTAACTCCCCCAGTGGAGAAGCAGCGCAGACGCCTGCGCGCGCCATTGGCAAAGCGGGGGCTGGGCAGGGAGGTGCAGCGCGGGCTGCATCGCTTAGAGTAAGAATCTGGCCTGAATACCCTGAGCACTATCTGAGCGAAATAATTTGGGCTAGCAAACCAGACTGTGGGATATCTACCACGCGAAAAGCCAGCCCCAACCTAAGACACCGCCAGGCCCACGCACGGAACAAAGAACTGAACAGAGATAGCTGGCTGCAGACCTTCCCCCTCCGGTGACAGGCAGCCAGAGCTGGAAGGGGGCAATCGCAGCCCCAGAGAGACATTATCTATAAAACTGTAAGCAGGCTTCTTTGCTAACTAAAACTTCTTGGGGGTCTGGACGGTTAACATCTGCCTGAGAAGGTGCGCCGGTTTTACACCCAGATAACCGAGTGGCAGGGAGGCGATAAGTCGCAACATTGGCGCTCGCCAAACACCTCATCACTTGAGCTGCTCGGACCTGGGAAGAGCACAAAACTCAGGCCCAACTGAGTCTGCGCCTCTGAGGACTACCCGAGTGCCTGAACCTGAGCGGCTTGGACCTGGGAGGTACATGCAGCCCAGGGCCAGCCTCGGATTGTTCCCGGCGGAACAACCTAGAGCCCGAGCAGTGTGGGCAGGGAGGCTACACGCGCCGTGAGCGGGGGCAGACCCAGTGTGGCTGAGGCACTGCGAGCGCACGCCAGTGTTATTTGTTTGCAGCATCCCTCCCTCCCTCCCCACAGCGCGACTGAACAAAGAGAAGAAATACAGCTCCACCCATCAGAACACCGACACAAGCTTCCCTAACCAGGAAACCTTGACAAGCCACCTGTACAAACCCACACACAGCGAGGAAAAGCCACAATAAAGAGAACTCCACAAACTGCCAGAATACAGAAAGGACACCCCAAACTCAGCAATTTAAACAAGATGAAGAGACAGAGGAATACCCAGCAGATAAAGGAACAGGATAAATGCCCACCAAACCAAACAAAAGAGGAAGAGATAGGGAATCTACCTGATAAAGAATTCCGAATAATGATAGTGAAATTGATCCAAAATCTTGAAATTAAAATGGAATCACAGATAAATAGCTTGGAGACAAGGATTGAGAAGATGCAAGAAAGGTTTAACAAGGACCTAGAAGAAATAAAAAAGAGTCAATATATAATGAATAATGCAATAAATGAAATTAAAAACACTCTGGAGGCAACAAATAGTAGAATAACAGAGGAAGAAGATAGGATTAGTGAATTAGAAGATAGAATGGTAGAAATAAATGAATCAGAGAGAATAAAAGAAAAACGAATTAAAAGAAATGAGGACAATCTCAGAGACCTCCAGGACAATATTAAACGCTACAACATTCGAATCATAGGGGTTCCAGAAGAAGAAGACAAAAAGAAAGACCATGAGAAAATACTTGAGGAGATAATAGTTGAAAACTTCCCTAAACTGGGGAAGGAAATAATCACCCAAGTCCAAGAAACCCAGAGAATCCCAAACAGGATAAACCCAAGGCGAAACACCCCAAGACACATATTAATCAAATTAACAAAGATCAAACACAAAGAACAAATATTAAAAGCAGCAAGGGAAAAACAACAAATAACACACAAGGGAATTCCCATAAGGATAACAGCTGATCTTTCAATAGAAACTCTTCAAGCCAGGAGGGAATGGCAAGACATACTTAAAATGATGAAAGAAAATAACCTACAGCCCAGATTATTGTACCCAGCAAGGATTTCATTCAAGTATGAAGGAGAAATCAAAAGCTTTTCAGACAAGCAAAAGCTGAGAGAATTCTGCACCACCAAACCAGCTCTCCAACAAATACTAAAGGATATTCTCTAGACAGGAAACACAAAAATGGTGTATAAATTCGAACCCAAAACAATAAAGTAAATGGCAATGGGATCATACTTATCAGTAATTACCTTAAACATAAATGGGTTGAATGCCCCAACCAAAAGACAAAGACTGGCTGAATGGATACAAAAACAAGACCCCTACATATGTTATCTACAGGAGACCCACCTCAAAACAGGGGACACATACAGACTGAAAGTGAAGGGCTGGAAAAAGATTTTCCATGCAAATAGGGACCAAAAGAAAGCAGGAGTAGCAATACTCATATCAGATAAAATAGACTTTAAAAACAAAGGCTGTGAACAGAGACAAAGAAGGTCACTACATAATGATCAAAGGATCAATCCAAGAAGAAGATATAACAATTATAAATATATATGCACCCAACACAGGAGCACCACAGTATGTAAGACAAATGCTAACAAGTATGAAAGGAGAAATTAACAATAACACAATAATAGTGGGAGACTTTAATACCCCACTCACACCTATGGATAGATCAACTAAACAGAAAATTAACAAGGAAACACAAACTTTAAACGATACAATAGACCAGTTAGACCTAATTGATATCTATAGGACATTTCATCCCAAAACAATGAATTTCACCTTTTTCTCAAGCGCACATGGAACCTTCTCCAGGATAGATCACATCCTGGGCCATAAAGCTAGCCTTGGTAAATTCAAAAAAATAGAAATCATTCCAAGCATCTTTTCTGACCATAATGCAGTAAGATTAGATCTCAATTACAGGAGAAAAACTATTAAAAATTCCAACATATGGAGGCTGAACAACACGCTGCTGAATAACCAACAAATCACAGAAGAAATCAAAAAAGAAATCAAAATTTGCATAGAAACGAATGAAAATGAAAACACAACAACCCAAAACCTGTGGGACACAGTAAAAGCAGTCCTAAGGGGAAAGTTCATAGCAATACAGGCACACCTCAAGAAACAAGAAAAAAGTCAAATAAATAACCTAACTCTACACCTAAAGCAACTAGAAAAGGAAGAAATGAAGAACCCCAGGGTTAGTAGAAGGAAAGAAATCTTAAAAATTAGAGCAGAAATAAATGCAAAAGAAACAAAAGAGACCATAGCAAAAATCAACAAAACCAAAAGCTGGTTCTTTGAAAGGATAAATAAAATTGACAAACCATTAGCCAGACTCATCAAGAAACAAAGGGAGAAAAATCAAATCAATAAAATTAGAAACGAAAATGGAGAGATCACAACAGACAACACAGAAATACAAAGGATCATAAGAGACTATTATCAACAATTATATGCCAATAAAATGGACAACGAGGAAGAAATGGACAAATTCTTAGAAAAGTACAACTTTCCAAAACTCGACCAGGAAGAAATAGAAAATCTTAACAGACCCATCACAAGCACGGAAATTGAAACTGTAATCAAAAATCTTCCAGCAAACAAAAGCCCAGGTCCAGACGGCTTCACAGCTGAATTCTACCAAAAATTTAGAGAAGAGCTAACACCTACCCTGCTCAAACTCTTCCAGAAAATTGCAGAGGAAGGTAAACTTCCAAACTCATTCTATGAGGCCACCATCACCCTAATACCAAAACCTGACAAAGATCCCACAAAAAAAGAAAACTACAGGCCAATATCACTGATGAACATAGATGCAAAAATCCTAAACAAAATTCTAGCAAACAGAATCCAACAACACATTAAAAAGATCATACACCATGACCAAGTGGGCTTTATCCCAGGGATGCAAGGATTCTTCAATATCCGCAAATCAATCAGTGTAATACACCACATTAACAAATTGAAAAATAAAAGCCCTATGATTATCTCAATAGATGCAGAGAAAGCCTTTGACAAAATTCAACACCTATTTATGATAAAAACTCTCCAGAAAGCAGGAATAGAAGGAACATACCTCAACATAATAAAAGCTATATATGACAAACCCACAGCAAACATTATCCTCAATGGTGAAAAATTGAAAGCATTTCCTCTAAAGTCAGGAACAAGACAAGGGTGCCCACTTTCACCATTACTATTCAACATAGTTTTGGAAGTTCTGGCCATAGCAGAGCAGAAAAAGAAATAAAAGGAATCCAAATTGGAAAAGAAGAAGTAAAACTCTCACTATTTGCAGATGACATGATCCTCTACATAGAAAACCCTAAAGACTCCACCAGAAAATTACTAGAACTAATCAATGATTAACAGTAAAGTTGCAGGATATAAAATCAACACACAGAAATCCCTTGCATTCCTATACACTAATAGTGAGAAAACAGAAAGAGAAATTAAGGAAACAATTCCATTCACCATTGCAACGAAAAGAATAAAATACTTAGGAATATATCTACCTAAAGAAACTAAAGACCTATATATAGAAAACTATAAAACACTGGTGAAAGAAATCAAAGAGGACACTAATAGATGGAGAAATATACCATGTTCATGGATTGGAAGAATCAATATAGTGAAAATGAGTATACTACCAAAAGCAATTTATAGATTCAATGCAATCCCTATCAAGCTACCAACAGTATTCTTCACAGAGCTAGAACATATAATTTCACAATTTGTATGGAAATACAAAAAACCTCGAATAGCCAAAGCGATCTTGAGAAAGAAAAATGGAACTGGAGGAATCAACCTACCTGACTTCAGGCTCTACTACAAAGCCACAGTTATCAAGACAGTATGGTACTGGCACAAAGACAGAAATATAGATCCATGGAACAAAATAGAAAGCCCAGAGATAAATCCACGCACATATGGACACCTTATCTTTGACAAAGGAGGCAAGAATATACAATGGATTAAAGACAATCTCTTTAACAAGTGGTGCTGGGAAATCTGGTCAACCACTTGTAAAAGAATGAAACTAGAACACTTTCTAACACCATATACAAAAATAAACTCAAAATGGATTAAAGATCTCAACATAAGACCAGAAACTATAAAACTCCTAGAGGAGAACATAGGCAAAACACTCTCTGACATACATCACAGCAGGATCCTCTATGACCCACCTCCCAGAATATTGGAAATAAAAGCAAAAATAAACAAATGGGACCTAATTAAACTTAAAAGCTTCTGCACATCAAAGGAAACTATTAGCAAGGTGAAAAGACAGCCTTCAGAATGGGAGAAAATAATAGCAAATGAAGCAACCGACAAACAACTAATCTCAAAAATATACAAGCAACTCCTACAGCTCAACTCCAGAAAAATAAATGACCCAATCAAAAAATGGGCCAAAGATCTAAATAGACATTTCTCCAAAGAAGACATACAGATGGCTAACAAACACATGAAAAGATGCTCAACATCACTCATTATCAGAGAAATGCAAATCAAAACCACTATGAGGTACCATTTCACACCAGTCAGAATGGCTGCGATCCAAAAGTCTACAAATAATAAATGCTGGAGAGGGTGTGGAGAAAAGGGAACCCTCTTACACTGTTGGTGGGAATGCAAAGTAGTACAGCCACTATGGAGAACAGTGTGGACATTCCTTAAAAAACTGGGAATAGAACTGCCTTATGATCCAGCAATCCCACTGCTGGGCATACACACTGAGGAAACCAGAAGGGAAAGAGACACGTGTACCCCAATGTTCATCGCAGCACTGTTTACAATAGGCAGGACATGGAAGCAACCTAGATGTCCATCAGCAGATGAATGGATAAGAAAGCTGTGGTACATATACACAATGGAGTATTACTCAGCCATTAAAAAGAATACATTTGAATCAGTTCTAATGAGGTGGATGAAACTGGAGCCTATTATACAGAGTGAAGTAAGCCAGAAGGAAAAACACCAATACAGTATACTAACGCATATATATGGAATTTAGAAAGATGGTAACGATAACCCTGTATACGAGACAGCAAAAGAGACACTGATGTATAGAACAGTCTTATGGACTCTGTGGGAGAGGGAGAGGGTGGGAAGATTTGGGAGAATGGCATTGAAAAAATAAATAAATAAATAAATAATCATACTTTTCATTTTCAGAAAAAAAAAATAAATAAAATAAAAGACACTTGTTCCTTGGAAGAATCACTATGACAAAACTAGACAGCATATTAAAAAGCAGAGACATCACTTTACTGACAATGGTCCATAAAGTCAATGCTATACTTTTTCCAGCAGTCATGTACGGATGTGAGAGTTGGACTATAAAGAAGGCTGAGAACCAAGGAATTGATGCTTTTGAACTGTGGTGTTGGAGAAGACTCTTAAGAGTCCTTTGGACAGCAAGGAGATAAAACCAGTCAATCCAAAAGGAAATCAACCCTGAATATTAATTGGAAGGACTGATGCTGAAGCTCCAATACTTTGGCCACCTGATGTGAAGAACTGACTCATTGGAAAAGACCCTGATGCTGGGAAAAATTGAAGGCAGGAGGAGAAGGGGACGACAGAGGATGAGATGTTTGGATGGCATCACTGACTCAATGGACATGAGTTTGAGCAAATTGCAGGAGATAGTGAAGGACAGGGAAACCTGGCCTGCTGCCATCCATCGGGTCACAGAGTGAGACATGACTTAGTGATTGAACAACAACAACAAAAGTTAAATGCAGTCATAAAGTGAAGTGAAAGTTGCTCAGTTGTTTCCTACTCTGCGACCCCATGGACTCATCCACGGAATTCTCTAGGCCAGAATACTGGAGTGGATAGCCTTTCCCTTCTCCAGGGGATCTTTCCAACCCAGGGGTTGAACCCAAGTCTCCTGCATTGCAGGCGGATTCTTTACCAGCTGAGCCACAAGGGAAGCACAGTCATGAAGGTGGGACCCTAATTTGAGTCTCTTTCTCTCTGCACTTGCGCCCACTCAGGAAAAGCCATGTGAGCACACAGCAAGAAGGTGGCTAACTGCAAGCCAGAAAGAGAGCTCTTGTCAGAAACTGATCATGCCGTCCCCTTGATCTTGAACTCCTGTCTGCAGAACACTGTGTCTAAGTCATGGATAATTTTTCATAACAGCCTGAGCAGACTGACACAGCTCCCTCCTCTAAAATCTGAGCTTCCAACCCAATGGGGACCCTTCTTCAGTTTCTCCAGACTCAGAAACAGTCGCTATTTTCATCAGTTGCCAGCTTTCTGATAATTTGTGTTCTATTTTTACCTTTTCAGTTCTTCAATATTTAGCCAATTCTTCATGATAAGGTTTTTTGTTTGTTTGGTTTGGATTTTGGTTTTTTGGTTTCTTTTAAAAGTCATAAATGGTGGTGGTTTCTGATGGTCAACTAGACCTTGGTACAACACAAGCAGCTGTGGGATTCTCCCGGGTGAGGCTACAGACTTGTTAGCAGAAGTGTCCATCTATGTACTTTTCCCCACTCTCATCCACCCCCAAACATTCTACCAAACTCCACCTGTCCCTTTACACCTCTGCTCACTGCTGGTCTGCATTTTTACCTCTGAAAGGTCCTGGGTCTCTACTCTTCCTCCTTCTTTATCCAGCTGGAGGATGTACCTGGGTTTTGGTTCCCTTCCTTCACAGAACAGCATTTTTTACATTCTTATCTTAGAATTGGGCTGCACCACTTCCCTAAACGTAGGCCAAGCATTCCATGTTTTTTGGGATGGGATAAGGATCATAACCTAAAATTACACACCCAAACCAACTCCCTTAATCAAGCTGTTATTTTTTTTTTTTCAAAGTTTTAGAACTTTCTAATTTTATAGCCTACAAGTTCTCCAAGTAGTTCCAGCTTGTTCTCCTGATGGCAGCAAAGGGAATTCCACAGAGTAGGTGGGGCAGTTAAGTGAAAAAAATAATTACTTTGTTAGTGAGGCAGGCATTTTAGTTTGGGAGCAACCTGAAATAACGTTGCACTTAGCTGTGCATTTAAAGAATAATATCCAAGCCATACCTCACCTTCACACATCTTCAGGTTGCTTTTGCATACTCAAGATTTGTTTTTCTGTAACATGTTTTTAATGTTCTATTTAAATTGTTTGTATGTTTTCATTTATTGGATGCACTGGAACAATACAGCCTTTTTGGAGAGTTTATCTTTCCTTTCACAGCAATATCCTTCTTTCTGTTATCTCTGTTTCTGTCCTTAGGCTATCTGGTTTAGTTTAACAGACTATCCTTTACCTAGCACCATAAATCCCACAAGCACTGAAAAATGCTAGGAAACAAATATAAAGCACTCTCTTCAAGTGCCCTCTTATCAAGTTATCTTGTAGAAGATAATAACATTTTTAGGTCCTATTCATGTCAAGAATCTTGTTTGCCAGAAAAATACTTCTTGTAAACATGTTTTTATAGCCTTAGGCATGGGGGAGGAGGAAGGCTGGAGAACCATTCTCGGATATAAATTCCCTTGCTTTCTCTTTGGCTGAAGCAAATGAAAATCCTCACCTATGTTCTAACATGAAAAGCTAAACTCCAATAAGCAGACATTTTCAAAATACCTAGGAAGCCTCAGGACAAATAATGATCACAATGATTCAACACAGTGATCATTGTAGACTCTGCTAATTTCTGCTTTTCCATGCTTCTTGGGAAACCTGGCATTTATACCATTGGGGTGGGGGGCTGTAATTTTTTAAACCAAAGTATAAAACATACTATCAAATAAGTCTAAAATTTTCTCATGTGTATATCTGCAGACAATAGGGAAATAACAATAGAAAGGCTGTCGCAAGAAACTGCAGTACGGCTGCTCTATCCACACCAGATGTGCAAAACATACCAGGCAAACCAACAGAGGATTTGTGGAAGTGTTGTTCTGTTTTAAATGCACAAGGTTGGCATACTTCTTCTATAAGGGGCTAGAGAGCAAATATCTTAGGCTTTGTGGACCACATGGTCTCTGTTTCAACTACTCAATTCAGTTGTTGTATAACAAAAGAAGTCACAGATAGTCTGTAAATAAACCAGCCTGACCGTGGTTGATATCACTTTTTTTTTTTAACAGAACAGGAAGAGGGCCATTTTGGCCCATGGATCATAGTTTGCCAATTCCTGTTTGAGAGTGTCAAACAAAACTCTTTTCTATAAAAACAAACATGCCACCAAAAAACTCTACTCCACTTTCTTAGTATTCCATGAAATAACCCACACAAACATGTTAAGGTGCTTCCCAGGTGGCTCAGTGGTAAAGAATCTGCCTGCCAATGCAGGAGATGCAAGAGACACAGGTTTGATCCCTGGGTTGGGATGATCCTCTGGAGGAGGGCATGGCAAGCCACTCCAGTATTCTTGCCTGGAAAATTTTATGGACAGAGGAGCCTGGCCAGCTGCAGCTCCCGGGGTCTCAAAAAGTCAGACACAACTGAGTGACAGCATGCACATATTCCTGTAAAAACATATACAAAAATGTTGTCCTTTTTCTTTCACCTTTCTGAAATGGGGCAGTGAGTTTTCACTCTCATAGAAAAAGGCATTTAGTACCATTTTGTCATTTCCTGTTTGCTAAGGTTGTATATCATGGCAAGACATTGTAACTAACAGAATCATTTATGGGCAAAGCCTGGGTGCTAAGTTAACCTCTTCCAAAAGGATAAGTGTAAGTGCATTCCAGGCCATTATAAACCAAACAACCCGGTAAGGACAGGTGAAGGCTAATGCCTTTAATGGCACTCAGGAAAATCATTCAGCCAAGACAAACAGAGATGGCTGTCAATGCTATGTTGACGAACTGGTGGGTGGTGTATTAGAAAGGAAGTGAGTGAGAGGGATATTTGGAAGAGCAATAGAGGATGAAATTCTTTCCAGACCCTTGAGGCAAAGGTTCAAGTTCAGGGTTGAAGCTAATGGGGTCATGCAAAAGAGGTTTCATCTACTAAAGTTTAATGATCCAGTTTTTTATGGGATTCTTCTTTTTTTCTTTTTGATAAATCACCAAAGTTTAAAAACCCAACCTTTAAAGAATTGTTTTTAAAGTCTTCAGAGTAAGGAAAATAATATTAGTAGCTAATATTTGAGCATTTATTGTATTCTAGTTTTTTGTTTTGTTTTTAATTTATTTTTTGATTGAAGGATAATTGCTTTACAGAATTGTGTTTGTTGCTGCCAAACATTAACATGAATCTGTGCTCTAGTTTTATATATCACCATATTTATTATTATTATTATACCCTATTTATAGGTGAGCAAACAGGCTCAAAATGGTTAAGTATTAATAATTGCCCCAGGACATGCAGCTATTAAGAGGCAGGGCCAGGCTTTGTAAGTGGGTCTGGCTTGGAAACCCACATTTTCAGTCTTCACATCGTACTAAGGTATTTTCATTACTCACTTCTTATTGATAGCTAAATCTTCAGGTCATGAAGATTTTGAAAGTAATTTTTAAATAAATGGTAAACTAAGTTCTAACTCTTATGTTTCAAAGACACCCAAGATCAGATTTTCCTCCCACTGAGTTGCTTGAAGTTCTGTTACTAAGAAGATGATGTCTTAAATTTGAAGTTTTTATTCTGGGACAGGAAAAAAAAGAATTGGCAAGAGAAAGAGTTTAGTAAGTTTAATATTTAATTAATTTTTATAAAATGTTTTATTTAATATGTTTCCATGAAGGTTTGGACAAGATATTTGGGGGCCAGCTCATTGATGGAATTAAAATAGAAAGTATCAGTTTACATAAGGTACATGATGGTGGAGAGGGAATTTCACTCAGTCAGATGCAAATAATGAACAATCTAAAAAAATAAATATATATACATACATGTGGTAGTTTAGTCACTAAATCGTGTCTGACTCTTTTGACTCCATGGACTGTAGCCCTCCAGGCTCTTCTGTCCATGGGATTTCCCAGGCAAGAATACTGGAGTGGGTTGCCATTTCCTTCTCCAGGGGATCTTCCCAACCAAGGATCAAACCTGTGTCACCTGCATTGAAGGTGGATTCTTTACCACTGAGTCACCAAGGAAGACCATACACACACACACACACACACACACACACACACACACACATGTATAGGGCTTCCACCCTATTTCTTTACCTCAGCAGGTAAAGAATCTGTCTACAACGCAAGAGACGTGGGTTCCATCCCTGGGTTTAGAAGGTCCCCTGGAGGAGAGCATGGCAACCCACCCTGATATTCTTGCTTGGGAAATTCCATGGACAGAGGAGCCTGGCAGACTGCAGTCCATGGGGTTGCAAAGAGTCAGACACGACAAATTTATACATTTTTAAGGGCTTCCCTGGTGGCTCAGATAGTAAAGAATCTGCCTGCAATGTAGGAGATTAGAGCTTGATTCCTGGGTTGGAATTAAAGAACATTTCCATATCATACCCAGCCAGTCTCTTGAAGGCACATTCAGCTTCTTAATCAGACATTATATCTTCCTTTCTGCTATGTAATGCACATCTTTTAAGTCCTACCCTTGCCAATTTAAGAAATTCTGTCCTTAATATAGGGGTTATATCACCTCATTCTTTAAGGTGGGTTTCGTCTCTGACAGATATGTCTTGCTTCTTACTTTTTATTGTCACGTGAATGTATGCTCCTTGGTTCTTTGTCTCGTCACAACAAAGATTTGGACTGACGGCCATTAAAGCCCCCTCGGCGTGTCACAGCTCTCAGGTCTTGGATAGACCATGTTATAGCTCTCAGGTCTCGAAAGGACCATGTTATAGCTCTTAGACAAATCAGTGTTACAGCTCAGTGTTACAGCTCTATTTTATTTAGAAGATAGCAGGAAAATCCATCTTTGAGGCGTGAGGGCACATTGATCCAAAGACGCGAGGAGAAGAGCACCCCAGTGCGCAGGAGAGAGAGAGAGAGAGAAAGAGAGAGCGAGCGAGCTTTGGCTCCTCTTTTTATATGTTTTTTTTTTTTTTTCCCCTGGGCCTGTCCTGTGTAAATTGGGCCAGCCAGGAGTTTTTACCTGAGGTTCTCACTCCAGTCCTCGGACCTTCCTTTGTTCTGTTTTCCTGGGCTTACCCTTTCTTTGTCTTTTAGCCACCGCCACTTTGGACTCCTTTTCCCTATTCTACCTGCCTAACATTATCATAGAATTTGACATCATTATGTGCTGCTGCTGCTGCTAAGTCGCTTTAGTCGTGTCCGACTCTGTGTGACCCCATAGACAGCAGCCCACCAGGCTCCCCCATCCCTGGGACTCTCCAGGCAAGAACACTGGAGTGGGTTGCCATTTCCTTCTCCAATGCAGGAAAGTGAAAAGTGAAAGTGAAGTCGCTCAGTCGTGCCCGACTCTTAGCGACCCCATGGACTGCAGCCTACCAGGCTCCTCCATCCATGGGATTTTCCAGGCAAGAGTACTGGAGTGGGGTGCCATTGCCTTCTCCGCATTATGTGCTACTAAACCTGAAGTCCACTGATTTTTTTCCCCCCTAATTTGGTCTTTGTTACTTTATCCTATGGGTTTGGTCTGTGGACGCTTTCCTTTCTTTTCCTCCTCTGCCCCTCCTCCTTCTCACTACAGAGGTTACAAAGCTGAGAGCAGGGAGGGAAGAGCCTCAGGAAGACAGTTTCTTACATACTAGTTACAACACGTAGGCTTTGTTATTTATTTATTTAAATACTTTTTTTTTGGCTGAAGAAAATCAAATAAAGGAAGTCTGAGGAAAAACATCTCTCTCTGGGACCTCAGCTTCAGCTGTTTCTCCTTGTTTTAACAAAATCACTTTTGATTCTGAATTTTTTTGCTTCCAGAACCAAGTTGATTTTGAAATGTTAGGCGTATTCCAGGACCCAAGACCCCAAGGAGTTAAACTGTCTGCCTATTATTTAGACCACCCACCTGCAGTAGATGTATGGTCTGTCCAAACTCCACCAAAATGCAAAAGCCTGACTCTGACTATCTCTCCAAACAGTGCACAGGAGGGTTTGCTCTTCTTTAGAACTGCTGAGCTAGACAGGAATTTCACTCCTCTGGCCCAGTGTCCCTTGCAGGTGGGGAGGGAAAGGGAAATTAAGACACAAATTCCATTGCTGGTGAATAAATGTTGGACTCCAGAGACTAGTCTATCTAAAACTGGAGAATTGGGCTTCACATACTTATGCACTTGCGCTTCCATTCAAATGTTTCTTTTTTGTTTTTTTTTTTTAACATATAAGTTCCCATGAAAAGCATTTTCTTTTCAGTAGCATAATCAAATGTGAAATAAGAAAACTTCCATGTTGAAATTACTTTCAGATCTTCTTTATGGGTCATGCAAGCAAAATGCTCATATTACTTTATATTCAAATCCATTTTAAAAATAAAAGCTTGATGCCTCATCTTATTCACTAAAATGACTTTTGACTATGTCCAAAAGAGTGGATCCACTCAAACTTTGGCACTACCGGTGGCATTTAAAAGAATGGAAGACAGTGTAAATGTGGTAGGCAGAATTATAAGAATGGCCCCTAAAGATTCTCACCTTTGTGTGATTCCCTCCCCTGTGAATGTGATGGGATATCACTCTTGTGATTATGTCACACTGCATGGCAAAAGGGCTTTTGCAGATGTAATTAGGGTTGCTAATTGTTTGGCCTTAAAACGGAGATCACTTGGTGAACTAGGTCTAATTACATGATGCCTTTAAAGACAGAGAATTTTCTCTGCTGGTGGCAGATGAGGAAATTAGGTTGCCAGCATAAGAACTGGACACACTATCACTCGTGTGGAAATGGAAGGGCCACGTGATGAGGAATGGGTGCAGCCTCTAGAATATGACAGTAGCCCCAGCTGGCAGCCAGGGCTGGGGCTGGATTCCCAACAGTCCACATGGCTTAGGAGTGGATTCTTCTCCCACAGCCTCCAGATAAGAACTTAGCCAACCCACAGAACCTCAAAACTGTGAGTAACAGATGGGTGTTGCTTTTAGGTCACTGAAATTGTGGTCATTTATTTGGCAGCAGTAGAAAACTCATACAAAAGGAGATGAAGGGGGTCTTGAAGGGGATGAAGAACCCCACAGGCATTCAGAGTCATAACGGCATTTCTGGAACAAGCATCCTCCTTTCAAGGAGAGGAGACGCCTAGGCTGGGAATAAAGTTAGAGCAGATGGATAAATTCTGAAGTAATTCTTAATATGTTATTTTATAACCATGTTCCATCTGCTGTTTTTGAATCCGTTTCTCAGAAGCCACTCCTCCACTCCAAACCCACAAGGAGGATAAGGAGATTGGTGAGCCTCCTTGACCAGGCCAGCATCACACGGTGGCAGCAGCTTGGGCACATGTGTCCCCTCCTGTCCTGCGAGTATCCCTTCACCTTTCAGGAAGTGAGGGCTACGAGACTGTACTTTCTTGGACACCTGCTCTTATCACACCATTCATCAGTCGTGACTGGCTCCTCCAGCCCCACTAAACAAGCTGCCCAACCACCTGTTAGTTGAAGGGTCATTTTCTCCTCTGCCCAAAGAGGCAGAAAGCAGGGTGGTCCAGAGAGGTCCTTACTTGGAAGCTCTTTACTAGATAATTGTAAGTTACTCCCAGGGAAAGCTGAGATGCAGGACCAGGGGTTCCAAACAGAAAAACAGCAAGAGTAGCCAAAAAGAAGGAGCTAGAAAAATAAACAAGAGATGTTGAGAGAAAAGTAAATATATAGACTGGTCCAACTTAATTTTGTTGGGAAGACTTATGCTGGCTTGAGTCATTTTAAGAAATTAGATACTAACCTATGAGATCTGGCTCTTTGATCTCATTTACCATTCTGAAATCTCATCTATTTGAATGTCAGTCTTTTCTTCTCAGTCTTATTGTGTTGATTTCTCTGCAGTACTGTCACTCTCTCTTAACTTCTTGAAACTGCTCTCTTAGCTTTTCTGACACTAGCCTCTCCTGCTTTTTCTACTATATCTCTGCCTTCTTCTCTTTCTTTTTTAAGATCATGTACCTCCACTCACCCTAAAAACTGATATGTCCCAATGACTCATCCTTGACCACCTTCTCACTCTTCCATTCATCCTAGGTTATTTCATTCACTCCTATGGCTTGGTTTCAACACCCACATATGCTGATGACTTCTAAATGCCTATCCGAATCCATTCCTATGCCTTGAGCTCTAGAGATGTGCATACCACCGTCTCCTGGACACTGCAATTTGGATGTTTCCATTGGCATATCTTTGGGATTGGAATGAAAACTGACCTTTTCCAGTCCTGTGGCCACTGCTGAGTTTTACTGTTCATGGGGTTCTCAAGGCAAGAATACTGAAGTGGTTTGCCATTCCCTTCTCCAGTGGACCACATTCTGTCAGACCTCTCCACCATGACCCATCCATCTCGGGTGGCCCCACATGGCATGGCTTAGTTTCATTGAGTTAGACAAGGCTGTGGTCCTAGTGTGATTAGATTGGCTAGTTTTCTGTGATTATGGTTTCAGTGTGTCTGCCCTCTGATGCCCTCTTGCAACAAAGGTCTGTCTAGTCAAGGCTATGGTTTTTCCAGCGGTCATGTATGGATGTGAGAGTTGGACTGTGAAGAAAGCTGAGCACTGAAGAATTGATGCTTTTGAACTGTGGTGTTCAAGAAGACTCTTGAGAGTCCCTTGGACTGCAAGGAGATCCAACCAGTCCATTCTAAAGGAGATCAGTCCTGGGTGTTCTTTGGAAGGACTATGCTAAAGCTGAAACTCAAATATTTTGGCCACCTCATGCGAAGAGTTGACTCATTAGAAAAGACTCTAATGCTGGGAGGGATTGGGGGCAGGAGGAGAAGGGGACGACAGAGGATGAGATGGCTGGATGGCATCACTGATTCGATGGACGTGAGTCTGAGTGAACTCTGGGTGTTGGTGATGGACAGGGAGGCCTGGCATGCTGCGATTCATGGGGTCACAAAGAGTCGGACACGACTGAGTGACTGAACTGAACTGATTGGCACCTCTAACTCAACATATCTGTTCCCCAAATCATGTTCTTTTTCCTTAATCACTTATCTGGTTTAATAATAACATCATGTACCAAATATTAACTATAAACTACCTACTGTGGGTGTCAAATTCTCATTCTTGTGTCATAAGAACCAAGTTACTTAGGCGAATAATAAATAGTTAACTACTAATGAGGAATAGTCAACCAATTATTCCTTAGCTTCAGGAAAAAAAAATAAAATAAATATAGCAAGACAAGAAAAGTCCGGTTGATTAGTTGGTAGGGATATAAGTGAACAGTGTTTCCCTGATCACGTCTATATGCCACCAGGAGCAGAGCTTTCACAGGGAAACCTGCTTTAGATGAGGCACTGTCTGGTACTGACAGGATAATCCTCTTCTAAAAATTATCTCAACCTAATCATAGGAGCTCATGCTTCTCCCTAAACTATAAAAGCTCAGTCCTTTGATGATTCTAAGCCAGGATCCTGGCAGTTCCCTTACTTGAGGAGCTAACTCGCTAATAGCTTTAGCTTCCTATTGAGGAACTAGCATTTTTTGGAACAAACAGCCTATAGAGAGGGCTTCCCCCACTGCTTCAGGTCCACTTGTCCTTATTTCTTTCACACAAGCCAGGAAGATAATTTCCACATACTTCTTGTTACTATTCCATTTAATTATAATATAATCCTTCATATGCAAACATGAAAACAGCAATCATGTTTTATTCCAAGTTCTAATTGCATGTAGCAATCATGTGCTTTCACTAAATTATTTCCATCAAGCATACATTACACCATTATTTCCAGTATGCCAAAAGACCCACCTGCAGTCTCCCACCCCCATCAGAAAAACCAATTCAAGTTTCACACATTGCTTTGCAGTTTGATATGGCGTCCCTCCCCTATAAACACACACACACACCTCTCTACATCTCAAATCTGTGTGAGTTCCACTCCTCTGATACACTTTTCTTTCCTACCAGCATCAGACTTTGAGATGCTAAGTGTGCTCCCACCACTCCCCTTCTTTCTTTTGTGCATGGGGACATTTTCAGCTGATTGTTCTCCTTACCCATTTTCTGTTCCTCTCCTCTAACATGTCAATTTCTGTTCCTCACCAGCAGACCCCCTATTCCTCTCTTTTCTTCTTTAGTAACACCTAAACTAGCCTTATTAGCATCAACTAACAGTTAATCTTTCTTATTTTTTAAACAACAGAAATATAGAATTTTTTTTTTTAAAGGCAAAAGAGCATTCATTTTCCTGTGTTCATGCTGAAGTTCATTTCTCACTTGAGGAATTGTGCATTCTTTTCCTTATTCCCTCCCAACTCCCCTTTTACATCACATCATTGGAAACAAGCCTAGAAATTAGTTAAGCTATGTATATAAAAACGAAAGCTAGAGAAAGAAAACATGTGATAGTGAGGTGGTGAATTACTAAGCGCTGGAGTTAGCAAATGTTTGAATTTTTGCTTCTGCTTTTCAAAGTTTTGAGCTATTGGGTACATTCCAAGGTAGGGCTCAAGCTATTGCCAGAAGGGTCATCTCAGTAGGTTTTTCTTTTACTTTTTTCCAAAGATGTTATCAATCAAGCTTTCCCAAAGGCTCAAGGGCTATTAGCAAAGCAAAAGGGAGCCTCAGTGTCTCAAAGGCAGGATCACCATCTGCTGCAGGAAGCAGGAACTAAACCAAGCGGATTCGGCCTTGCACTGGGTCTCTGTGCTTTGAGAAAAAGCCTGAGAGAGCTCTGAAGACTTGAAAACACCCAGCATGACTTCACCATTAAAAAAAAAAATCCTGGAGTGTTCCAGAAACACGAAGACAAGCTCAGTACTGTACAGCCAGGGGAGGCACTCCTCTGGGACTAGTTCGTGGAATTAAGAAAAATGACTTTTGAGAAGTAGCTATCTCAGAACAATCAGGGACTTTTTCCCCTTTTTTCAGAGCTGAGCTGCATGCTCACTAGCCTTAAATGCAAAGTTTGACTATAAAATAAAACAGAAAAAAAAGGTATGCTTTCTATGTGGCCAGCTATCAATCTGTCTAGCCTGAGTGGGGATTCTTGTCCTAGCAGAGAGGTGGACTGTGTGTTTGTTGTGTTTGTTTGTTTTTCTTTTTTAGTATTGCATTTTAGCCATTTTAGTTGTGAAAGCCTTTGAAATTTACTAAGAAGGACAACCAATTACAGTCTAAGTCTGGGATTATGAATTCACTCTACTATTCAACAGATGCGAAAAGGCACACAGTCTCTCTCAGCATCGGTTTCCTGATTTATATAGTAAAAAACCAACAATTTTGCTTCAAGGCTGATTTCTTACTGTTATCACCCCCTGGTATAAATATTAACCCCTCACAAGGAGCTATCCTATCCAAAGTGTCTCCCTCCAATTACATAACCACTTTCTATTATATTACCTAGTTTCAATTCCTTCCCCAAACCCTGCTTTTTTATTTGTTGAGTGTCTCCTTAAATTAGAATATAATCACTCTGAGAGTAAGGACATTTGTCTTTGATGATTCATTCAACAAGTATTGCTAAGTGGCTTCTGGTTGCCGGACACCATTCATGGCGATGGGGATGCATCAGTTAAGTACGGAATTAAAAAGCCTATTTTCTGATAGAACAGCCAGAGTCTTGACAAATAAGCAAAGAATATATAATGCATCCAGGGGTAACAGAGGCTTTGAAGAAGGATAAGAGTCGGACACGACTGAGCGACTGAACAGAACTGAACTGAAAGAAAGGTAAGGGCTTCCCAGGTGGCTCAGTGGTTAAGAATCTGCCTACCAATGCAGGAGACACAGGAGACGTGGGTTCCATCCCTGGGTCAGGAAGATTCCCCTGAAGGAGGAAATGGCAACCTGCTTCAGTATTCTTACCTGGAAAATTCCATAGACAGAGGAGCCTGGTGGGCTATCGTCCATCAGGTCGCAGAGAGTTGGACGTGACTGAGCACAAGAGGCAAGGCAGGGTAAAAGAATGAAATGTATAGTTCAAATGGTGTAACTTATATAGGGTCATCAGGGAGGGTCTCTCTGAGTAGATCACATTTTAAAGGAGACCTGGAAGAAGTAAGTGAGCAAGACCTGCAGATATGTGGTGTATTCCAGAAAGTAGGAGTTCTTAGAGGAAAGCACCTGCCCCCCCTTGGTTCCAAGAATAACAAGGGCTGTGTGCCTGGAACAGTAAGTGAGGGGCCTGGTGGGAGAAGATGTAAAGGAAGCCCAGCTCATGGAAGAACATGTAGTTTATGCTAAAGACGTTTGATTTTAAGTGAGATGGAAACACGGGCTGGTTTGGGGTAAAGGAGTGACTTTTTGGTTTTTGAGTCTCACTATGCAGCTGCATGGAGAACAGATTGAATTTTTGCTTTGAATTGAATTTTTGAATTGACAGGAAGCAATGTGACCTGTAGAGGTTAAAACAATGATCCAGAGAAGAAATAAAGGTGCTTTGAAAGGATAGTACCAATGGTGGTAGTGAGAACGGCTTCAGTTCCAGATATATATTTTAAGGTAGAGGCCACAGGATTTCCTGACAGATTAAATGTGGGTGGGGATGGAGGAGAAGAGAGAGAAATCAAGAATGTTTCTCAGGTTTGACCTGAAAAACTAGAAGAGAGATGAGGAGCTTACTTGAAGATAAGGTTAACAAGAGAAAGAACGAGGCAGGATGAGGAGTTTGCTTTTAAACATACTAATAAACTTTGAGATACCTATTAGAAATCCAAGTGGAAATGTTGAATAAGTTAGATATACTGACTCAGAAGTTCAAGGGAAGATATAGAGGCTGGAGACATAAATTTGGGCAACATCAGCAAATAGATAAAATTTAAAACCATCTCTTTCACCATTGTATCTTTGATGCCCAACACAGTATAGATACTCAATAAATATTTGTTGAATGAATGAATGAATGGTATGAGGATCAAACAAGATAATGGGTATGAATGTGTTTTTCAAACTATAAATCCCTCTGTAAAGAAAAGGTCATACTCAATATTATAGTACAATTATCTTACAAACCTGGTGTGCTGCAGTCCATGGGACGCAAGGAGTCAGACATGACTGAATGACTGAACAACAACAATCTTACAAACAGAAAACCTTTGAATGAGCAGTAAAGATTTAGCAAAAGTACAACTAGAAATCTTGCTTGTAACAGAAACAAACTCCAGATGGCTTCTTTCCTCCTCCCCCTTTTGATATTTAAAGTTGATACTGTCTTATACTATAATTAAGGGCAGTAAGGAACCATAAAAAACCTGAATGCTAGTGAAATATAGCAATTCTTTTTCAACGATGGCTCTTCAAGTTGTCAAGAAGATTTTCACAAATTTTCAAGCGGTTTCAGAAGGAATGTTTTTTAAAAGGTAATCCTAAAACTGTATGAGTTTTACACGGACTTTCCCACACTAGATCACTCCACAAATCTAAATCCAATTGGCATTATTTTGCACTAAATGAAAATAGCCTTGACTTCCTTACATCACAGCCCAATATTTTCATTTTTTAAAAAAAATTGCTCGATGAATCTTATTACTGGGCAAAATATTGCCTTGGGGCTTAAGTAACCATCCTAGAAAAATCCTCTAGTAAATTTCACATGATTGAAATTAAAAGTTGCAAGTTATATTTCCTCTATTGCTCACAGAAATATAACAAGGTTAAGGGTTTTCTGTCTACGAAAGCTGAATGTTGTAATATGAAGACTTAAATTTTTTCTTGGAGTAAGAAAGGGGATAGGTAGGTAGATGAATGGATAAGTGGATGGGTGAAATTATTTACAAAACAGTAAGAGTTATAGATGTAGAAAACAAACTTATGGTTACCAAAGGGAAAAGGGTAGGAGAGATAAATTGGGAGATTGGGATTGAAATACACACCACTATTAATATATATAAAATAGATAATTAAGAAGAACCTACTGCTTGGCACTGGGAACTCTACTCAATACTCTGTAGTGATCTATACATGTGAAAAGAATCTAAAAAAAGTGGATATATCACTCTGCTATACAGCAGAAACCAACACAACATTGTAAATCAACTAAACTCCAATACAATTCTTAAAAAATTAAAGCTACAAATTCTATTTCCTCTATTGCTTATGGAATTATAATAAAGTTAAGGGTTTTCTGTCTATGAAAGCTGAGAGTTGTGAGATAAAGACAGTTTTTCTTGGAGCAAGAGAGAGAATAGCTAGGTAGAGAAATGAGTGAATGGATTAGTGGTGGAATGGATATTGGATGAATAGAAGTGAGGGTTGGGAGAAAGAAAGGCAGGAAGATATAAAAGAATGAAGAAGAAAATAAGATATTCTGACTTTAACAAGGAGCCAAAATAATCCAGTAAGATAGTCCTTTTAAAAATTGGCTGGTATAATTGATATCCCTATTGGAAAAATAAACCTTAATGCTAATCTCACATAATACACAAAAATTAACTTGAAATGGATCACAGAAGTAAGTGTAATAACTAAATCTATAAACTGTCTAGAAGAAAACATGGGAAAAAATTGATGTTGATTCAAGCAAAGAGTGTTTAGGATGCTAAAAGCATGAACTATAAAAGGAAAAATATTATATACTAAATTTCACCAAATTTTAAATATTTTCTTTTTGAAAATCACTAGCTATGGTTTTTCCAGTAGTCATGTATGGATGTGAGAGTTGGACCATAAAGAAAGCTGAGCACCAAAAAATTGATGCTTTTTGAACTGGTGTTGGAGAAGACTCTTGAGAGTCTCTTGGACTGCAAGGAGATCAAAGCAGTCAATCTTACAGGACAGTCCTGAATAGTCATTGGAAGGACTGATGCTGAAGCTCCAATACTTTGGCCACCTGATGCGAAGAACTGACTCATTGGAAAAGACCCTGATGCTGGGAAAATTAAAGGCGGAAGGAGAAGGGGACGACAGAGGACGAAATGGTTGGATGGCATCACCAACTTGATGGTCATGAGTTTGAGCAAGCTCTAGGAGTTGATGGACAGGGAAGCCTGGGATGCCACAGTCCTTGGGGTCACAAAGAGTTAAGACACGACTGAGCGACTGAACTGACTGACTGAAGCCTCAGAAGGACAGAGTGAATACAGCAGATAAAAATATGTTAACAAATATTGGTCAAAAATATGCCAAATACACTGAAAAACATCAATCAACTGATCTAATCAGTTTAGTGAACTTCAAACAGATAAATACAAAGAAAACCAAAACAAGGCTCATTATAAACTGCTGAAGCCCAAAGAAAATAAGATATTCTGATAAAATATTTCTGACGAAATAAGATATTCTGCTATATTCATAGCAGCCAAAGAAAAAGTACACATTACATACAAAGGAACAATATTAAAAATTAGAGACAGCATAAGTCCAAAGAATAAAACTTTCAAATGCTAAAAACAACAAAAAAACAAACAACAGCAACAACAACAAAAAATCTTTCAAGCTAGAGTATTCACCCAATGGAAATATTCTTCAGAAAGGAAGGCTAAATGACATTTGCAGATAAATGAAAGGTGAGAGCATATGCTGGTAGCCAACCCGCACGGAAAGAAATGACAAAGGAAGTTATTCCGGGTGAACAGAAATCATACCAGCCTTATAGGAGGAATGTAAGACACTAAAGACAGTAAATATGTGACTAGGTATAAAGGCCATTTTTAAATTAAATTTTTTAAAAGATAATGACTATGCAAAGTAAAATAACAACATTGTAACACATGCCACAGTTAAATATGCAAAATCAATAGTACAAAGATGTTGCTGCTGCTAAGTCACTTCAGTCGTGTCCGACTCTGTGTGACCCCATAGATGGCAGCCCACCAGGCTCCCCCATCCCTGGGATTCTCCAGGCAAGAACAATGGAGTGGGCTGCCATGTCCTTCTCCAATGCGTGGAAGTGAAAAGTGAAAGTGAAATCACTCGGTCGTGTCCGACTCTTAGGGACCCCATGGACTGCAGCCAACCAGGCTCCCCTGTCCATGAGATTTTCCATGTACTCTTCCAGGCAAGAGTACTGGAGTGGGGTGCCATTGCCTTCTCCGACAAAGATGTTAGGGATGGTAAATAGAATAGGTGAATATTGTAATTGCTAGAACAACCACTAAAACAGTAAGAATACAAAAGTTGTAATTAAAAATCCAATAAAGGAGATATAATACAATATGGAGAAATTGTTTATTAATCCAAAGTAAGGCAAGAAAGAAAGAATAAAGAACAGAAAACAAGAACCAAAAGATTTATAGCAATCATATCAATAATCATATTAAATTTAAATAGACTAAACATTCCAATTAAAGGCAGAGTTTGTCTTACTGAATAGAAAATCCCAATATATGCTATTTACAAATAATGTACTTTATAAAGACACAGGTAAACCCCAAAAAACACAAATTTTGGTATTAGAATGATAAAAGAAATATCTCTACAAATCCTGCTGATATTAAAAGGAATATGTCAGGACATTCATACTGAAACCTTAAAATCTAACATCATGACCCAGCTGGCTAAATGTTCATTCAGAGTAATGACCAAGAGTTAACATAAACCGTGGTTTGTGCTAAATAGTGCGTGTGTATCCTTTCAGTCCTCCCACAGCCCTGTAGGGTAGATATATTTTTGTTCATATTTTGTAGATAAGGAACTCAAGACTTACAGAGAGTAATTGACTTGCCCAAGGTCCTACACCTTGTTAAGAGCAGAGACACTTACTGGATTCACGTCTTGGGATTATTTTTAGTCTCAAAACTGTCTCATTAGAATGAATCTAAATGAATATATTATATTTTAAAGGAAGAACAATTTTTTTCTTCACTGAAACGATTTTATAGCCTGAAGGTCACGAAGGAAGAATGGAAAAGCTACTCACTGAATTGCTGCCACTGTTGCCATGGAAACCTGAAAAGAGATTACATACACATCAGTTTTACAACTCCATCTTTTAATAGGTGCAGAACATAACCACAGGCTGCTGATTCCTCATGGAAAACTCCCTGAAAAATCCATTTAATCAAAAACCTCCTCAGCTTTTTCTCTAATACAAAAATCCCAATTCACACAGTAAGTTGAACTTGGCCAGATAGGTGGATAATGATTCTCTTTTTCTGAACTGCTGCCCATCCTCTGCCTGTTAAGACATGAACCAAGACCAAAACAATTTTAAATAATACTGAAAAGCAAGAACAAGAGGTTACAGTGCATAGGATGCATCTGTCTTAAGGGCCAGATCAAGAGGTGCTGAGAGGGACATGTGGGCACGGATTTAAAGGAGTGGTAAATATCACTGAGATAAACAGGCAAACATAAATCAGTCTCTCCCAGACAACGGAGGCAGCGTCCTTCGCTACAAACAAAATAAAATGCTCTTTGGCAGCACAGACCAATCACTGAGTATTTCTGTGATACTGAAGTATAGACGTACATGTATGTGTGCTAAATTGCTTCAGTCATGTCCAATTTTTTGCAACCCTATGGACTGTAGCTCATCAGGTCCCATTGTCCATGGGATTCTTCAGGCACAAATACTGGAGTGAGTTGCCATGCCCTCCTCCAGTGGATCTTCCCAACCCTGGGATCAAACCCTTGTCTCTTACGTCTCCTGCATTGGCAGGCAGGGTCTTCACCACCAGCACCACCCGGGAAGCCTGAAGAGGTACACGAGCACACTGTCAGCTAAAAGTCAGCGGTCACGGTAAGATGCAATTCTGAAACTGAGTAAGACTTAAGTCTGTTTACAAATAGTGATGTCCTTGCTTATCTAAACGTAGGCCAGTTAGTGAGCCTCTCTACAAACTGATTTAAAAAGTCATAAAAGAAAACTGAAGCAAGACCAGTAGGTACAGAAAAGTAAGATATGATTTGCCTTATTTCTTTTTTCATGATGTTTGACTCAGGCTCAGTCCAGTAGAAATGATTTAATAAATACCTTCTTTAGGATTTGTTTTGGTTGCAAATGGTAGAAACCCCAAAGTAACAACATAGAATTTTGTTTTTGAACAACACAGAATTTTATTTCTCTCATATTTAAGTCTTCAGAGATCACTGAGAGTTGCTACGGCAGCTCCGCAATCATCAGAGACCCAGGCTCCCCCTGGTTTGTCATCCCACTCTACTCTGCCTGTGACTTCCAACTCATGCTCCAAGGTGGCTGTTCCCACTGCAGCCCACATATTCACAACAGAGCCAGCATAAAGGAGAAAGGAGGGGCAGTCCCGTCCCCTTTAAGGACACCGCTCTCTACTTTCATACACTTCCTACTTAATTCCATTGACCATGCCCCACATGACTTGGTCTACCCCTGTGTGCCACAGACAAGCAGAACTCAGAAACCACCAAAGAGGAAGGGGGAGGTTGTTCTCTGCATGGTCCAGGGAACCATAGGAGTCAGAATTTGATGGATTCATTCATTTGTTCATATATTCATTCAAGACACAATTATTAATCATATGGCATGTGTCAGATTCTAAAAAATAAGAAAGATAATATGACACATAAATCGATACATCATTTCAACACAGTGTGTCGGGAATCTCATAGAGGTAAAAATGAGCAAACTTTGTTGCATTCCAAGGAAAGTTTTTGAGGAAATTGTCATAGAAGACATGCCATGTAAAATAAGTTTTTAAAAAAATACATGACTTTGCCAATTATTCTGGTGGAAAAGAGTAGGGGCCTAGGGGGAGGGATGCAAGAGTCATTAGAGAGGGTTGGAAAATAGAGGAGGCATTCCAGGCAGAAGGAAGAACAGATGCAAATGTGACAAAATATGGGAAAGCATAGCTTGCTGGGAGCTCTGTGCATTTCCACAGCGGGTGGGAAGGAAGATGGGAGCCAGCGAGGAGTGGTAGATGACATGGAGATGCAGACAGGCTGGAGAGCTTGCAATCATGCTGTGCTCACTGGAAAGCCACAGGAGAGGTCCAGGACTGTGAGGATCACAAAGAGTTTGTGTTTTGAACCATTAGTCTGGAGGGTGTATGGAAATGTGGGAGACAAATGGGCATAACTGAAAGCAGGAAAACTGTTCATTTATCAAGTATTTTCTAAGCACCAAGTCTGTGCCAGACCCTATGGCAAGTGCTAAGGATACCAAATGGAGTGCAACAGAAAGAGGAGCCCTTAAGGACCCACAGCAGAGGGGGAGACATGAACCAGTGTTCTAACAGTATTCTGTGATTTGTGTGACTGCAGGAAGGCAGAGGGTGACTTAACCTTACTAGAGAAATTTATTCTCCCAGTCTGTTGTCTGTGGAGCTATGCAAGGTCATCTGATCTCCACCGAGCTCTCATGTTTTCCCTCTCTCTTCTAATGCTCTCACTTTCTCTTCCTCTCCTGGTTTCCAGAACCACTTCCTGCCCTTCCCCATTTGGGCATGAGAGCAGTCACAACAACCCTCTACCTGTAGGGTATTACAGTATCCCTGTGGTCTCCTTACACTATGGCCTTTATAAATGGTCCTTCTATTAAATTCTCAAATTACACAATAGGTGTGCCAACTGTTTCCTGCCAGGAATCTGACGAATATAATCACCATCCTCATTGATACTCCATTTCTTCCTAACTCTTGTGACTTTTCTGTGTAAACTGGAGCCCCCAATTTTCTAGGAGGAATGATCCAACCCCCAAGAGGTTCATAGCTCTTGGTGGATAGGTCAAAGGTCATAGTCCGTTGTGCTCAGGTGAGTTCAGATGAGTTCAGATGAGTAAAATTAAAATTTCTTGCTACCAAAAAGTTTCCAAATTAGTGGGGAAGAAAACCTTGTGAATAATTAACAGTAAAACCCACCTAACTAATCTTTGGCATACTTTCTGAGCATGGCGTAGTTTAAGCAAGTAAGCTAGATAAAATTAAAACCATTCTTTCCATGAGGAGATACTGGTCAAAGGGTATAAACTTCCAGTTATAAGATTAACACATTCTGGGGATCTAATGTATAGCATGATGATTACAACTAATAATATTGTATTGTATACTTGAACATTGCTAAAAGAATAGATCTTAAATGTTCTCACTACAAAAAAGAAACGGTAATCATGTTATGGGACAGAGATATTACCTAATACTAAGGCAGTAATCATTTTGCAATATACAAATGTATCAAATCAATACTGCTGCTGCTGCTGCTGCTAAGTCGCTTCAGTCGTGTCCAACTCTGTGCGACCCCATGGACTGTAGCCTACCAGGCTTCTCCGTCCATGGGATTCTCCAGGCAAGAACACTGGAGTGGGTTGCCATTTCCTTCTCCAATGCATGAAAGTGGAAAGTGAAAGTGAAGTCATTCAGTCGTGTCTGACTCTTAGCAACTCCACGGACTGCAGCCTACCAGGCTCCTCCATCCATGGGATTTTCCAGGCAACAGTACTGGAGTGGGGTGCTATTGCCTTCTCCCCAAATCAACACTGGTACACCTCAAATTTACACACATTATATTTTAATTATATCTCAACAAAATCAGGAAAAACGGTTGCCCCCATCCCCCTACCCCATGCCCCCCCCCGCCAAAAAAAAAAAACTGGCTTAAAATAATCAAATGAAAACTCAGGCAAGCAGTGGAGTTTGTGCAAGGCTATAAGTACTGGAGCTTATCCAAGAGGGAAGCAGGATTTGAGTTCAGTTCAAACTGCCTTCCACTTCCTATTTATTTATTTTTTTACAGCTATTCAACAATAGTAGTGGGATTCCCTGGTGGCTCAGTGGTAAAAAAAAAAAAAAAAAAATCCACCTGCCAATGCAGGAGACACAGATTTAATCCCTGGTCTGGGAAGATCCCACGTGCCATGAAGCAAGTAAGCCTGTGTGCCACAACTACTGAGTGTGTGCTTTAGAGCCCGGGAGCCACAACTACTGAAGCCCGCGCACCCTAAAGCCCGTGCTCCACAACAAGAGAAGCACCGCAATGAGAAGTCCGTGCACCGCAACGAGAGAGTAGCCCCCACTCAGCCCAACTATAGGAAAGCCTGTGCAACAACGAAGACCCAGCGCAGCCAAAAACAAATTAATTTGTAAAAAATATATTAGCAAATTCATGTTTGTTCCACCCCATCTCTCTCCCATGCTAGAATTTCATATCTCAGAAACTGCTCAATAAATATCTGTTAAATAATTTTTTAAAAATCAACACTTCCAATTCCCCATTCTAGGGGAATGGTATATTGTATATCCAAAGTGAGTGTTCAGTTCTAATCCAGTCCAGGTGGATCACAATACAAACATTTGGTACTCTGGAGAGAGAGGATATTTTCAGAGAAAGTGTACTGGTACAGGATGGGCAGACATCACTAAAAGCATCTATCGCAGCAAACAGTAGACCCTGTTAGTGTTTCTTTAAATGGATTATTTCCATAAGGCAGATTATGATGTGCCGAGAAAGACTGAGTTAAAGCCTATCTTGTCATAAGGTATTCAAGTATTTTTTTTAAGAGAAGGGATAATAGCGTATTTACAACTCAATTATATTTCTATTATTCTAGTTCTAGTCAAATTAGGCATTCCTTAGTTCCACAGTGATTTTTCACAGGGAGGGGTGTTGTCACACCTGCTACACAGCTGGGTCCAAGGACTGCCTGCATGCTCCCAGTATGCTCTGGGGTTAGTTTCCATGCCAACCAGTCTAGGAGTGTTTCCACCCTATCTACCCGCTCCAGGACAGACATTAATAGAATAGACATATATGAGGAAGAGTAAAAGACAGGTTGAATAAGTGTATGTAATTATTTTTGTAGCACTGAGGTCCTAAATTATTCCTTATGCTAGTCCTCTTTATAACACAAGATAATAGGAGACAGATTATGATGTCTTTCATGCTAAGTGCTCAGAGCTCTTTCAAATATGCTAACATATTATCCTCAGAGCATCCCTAAAAGATAAGAAAGGTCTTATTTTGCAGACTGGGAAACTAAGGCACAGAATGGTGAAACGTACATCTCACACATCAGGGATAAAGCAATTCCAGCGTTAGAATAAAATCCAAGAATACTACGTGTAAAATCCACATTTTCACCTTTTTTTCTCCCCTGTCTCCATTAGCTTTGAGCTCCAGAGCAAATCAATTCAATAAAATTTTGATTAAATATCACCCTCATTATAGTTAACTGTAAAAATAGCCAAAATGGTGGGGGTGGTTATTAGGGAGGAAAATTGGATAAACTATTAAAGAAAAAGCAGGTGAATACAATTTGGGGTTACAGAAAACTAAATATAAATGTTTAACAAAGTATTTCACCTAAATTTTTCAAGGAAAAGAAATGACTTGGCTTTGATAAGACATATATGTGACTCGGAGAAACAATAATATGATATCAAATATGGCCAAGATTGTCAAGAGATACCTCAGGGACTGAGAGGGAAACTCAGGAAGATGTGTTCAAAAGAAAAAAGGAAAAGAGTTAAAATGTTGTCAGCCCCTCATTTGTATACCTATGGCAGATCCATGTTGATATATGGCAGAAACCAACACAATATTGTAATTATTCTTCAATTAAAAATAATTTTTAAAAAAAGAAATAAAAAAAGAAAGCTGGAAAAAAGAATATATTATAAAAGCCCAAATCTTATATTCTAAGAATGCATATAATAAGAGTTAAAAGCCAAAAAAATGTCAGCCTCTATTTCATCTTTTCTGCTGCTGCTGCTACTGCTAAGTCACATCAGTCATCTCCAACTCTGTGCGACCCCCATAGACGGCAGCCCACCTGGCTCCCTCGTCCCTGGGATTCTCCAGGCAAGAACACTGGAGCGGGTTGCCATTTCCTTTTCCAATGCGTGAAAGTGAAGTCGCTCAGTTGTGTCCGACTCTTCTCGAACCCATGGACTGCAGCCTACCAGGTTCCTCTGCCCATGGGAGTTTCCAGGCAAGAGTACTGGAGTGGGTCTCCAGTGCGTTCTCCGTCATCTTTTCTAGAGATTGTATTTGGCCTCAACAGCCTTAGGGAGAGGAGATCAGGAGAGCAACCTATGAAGGGATAAAAAGATGTAAGCGGAAGACACACTAAATCCTGTTTAAGTGCTGACTCCACTGTCTTAAACACCTCAAGATTCATCTCATCTCCCTACTCCATACAAAAAGCTACAAACAAAAGAGACAGTATTCTAGCCAGTAAATGCAGAAATGCCAGAATGTAATTTTATGCCCCTAATGTTTGTCCAAAATAAAAATTAATCACTTCAAAAGCAAGTCAAATGTTCACAGCCAGTGATAAGCTAGTGTTAGATGCTTCCTGCACCCAGAGATTTGGGTATCCAGAATACTTATTCTGGACTCAAACGTACATATACACACATTTATATTTGTTTCTTCCCTCTCTTATTCCCTTATCATACAACATAAGATGTCAACTTTATATCCCAGTATTTAAGTGTTGTTAAGTTTGCATCATATTTCAGTTACGGGATATCAAGAAGAGTAATCATGACTCAACAATTTACCTCCTCTTCTGGGTGAGGCATTAGCGCATTTTCAGTTTGCAGGATAGTTGTATTATGTTAGGTGGAATTACGACCTTGTCCCTGTCTTTATTTGGAGGTTAAGTATGGTCTACCGAGACACGTATGAGTGCCAAGTTGACAAGAAGTGGACTTGTGATGAGTAATTTTACATGTTAAGATAACCAGGCCACTAAATGCTCAAATACCTGGTTAAATACTTCTGGTTGTGTAAGTGAGGGTATTTCTGAAAGAGATTAACATTTGAATTGGTAGAGTAAAGCAGACTGCTCTCCTCAATATGGGTGGGTCTAATCCAGCCCATTGAGGGCTAGTGTAGGGGAGAGCTGATTTCCCCACACTTCTCAGATTCTGAAAATGGCAATCTCACTCACACGACTACACTTTATGTCCAGAATCTTCTTGGCCTGGAACTTAGGAAATCCCTCAGGAAACCTCTTTGTTCCTTAGTAACAAGCCTAGGAAATTTCCATTGCCTATTTGCCTTGGGGCAATGAGCCCAGACAACCCTGTCCCCCCACCTCAACCCCTACCCCCTTTCCCCCCCACCGTCCCCTTCCATCCCCAAGGAAGAGAGCAGGGCTCTGGAGTGAGGCTTAAGAAGTTCAGATCCAGGCCCACAGTGAGCATTTTACTGACAAATAGCACTTACAATGACTGATCACAGGCAATGCTATTCATACATCTCTCTGACCTTCTGTGTTCCTATGAGCAAACTATGAATATTAACAATACCAATTTCATAGGGCTATAGTGAGCATTATATTATTATATATATTATTATCAGGGCTTCCCTGGTGGCTCAGATGGTAAAGCGTCTGCCTGCAATGTGGGAGACCAGGGTTTGATTCCTGGGTCGGGAAGATCCCCTGATGAAGGAAATGGCAATCCACTCCAGCACTCTTGCCTGGAAAATCCCATGGACGGAGGAGCCTGATAGGCTACAGTCCATGGGGTCACAAAGAGTCGGACATGACTGAGCAACTTCACTTCACTTCACTTCATCAGTTCAGTTCAGTTCAGTCTCTCCGTCGTGTCCGATTCTTTGCGACCCCATGAACTGCAGCACTCCAGGCCTCCCTGTCCATCACCAACTCCCAGAGTTCACTCAGACTCACATCCATTGAGTCAGTGATGCCATCCAGCCATCTCATCCTCTGTCATCCCCTTCTCCTCCTGCCCCCAATCCCTCCCAGCATTAGAGTCTTTTCCAATGAGTCAACTCTCCACATAAGGTGGCCAAAGTACTGGAGTTTCAGCTTTAGCATCATTCCTTCCAAAGAAATCCCAGGGCTGATCTCCTTCAGAATGGACTGGTTGGATCTCCTTGCAGTCCAAGGGACTCTCAAGAGTCTTCTCCAACACCACAGTTCAAAAGTATTAATTCTTCAGCACTCAGCTTTCTTCACAGTCCAACTCTCACATCCATACATGACCACTGGAAAAACCACAGCCTTGACTAGACAGACCTTTGTTGGCAAAGTAATGTCTCTCCTTTTGAATATGCTATCTACGTTGGTCATAACTTTCCTTCCAAGGAGTAAGCGTCTTTTAATTTCAATCCACACCAAGTTCTGGTTTGGTGCCTAGAACATAGCTAACACTCAATAATTGTTAGCTATTTATGAAAACAACTCCTGAGAACTCTCTCACCGAGGAAACTGCTCATCAGACAGACCTTCCTCTAACACTCCAGGAGGGTAAACACAGAGGAGGGCAAGAAAAAACAACAACTGGAAAATGGTGAGGCTGTGAAAGTGGCCAGTTAGGAGGGGCCTATTACATAGTCGCCTAAAGCATATATTAATATTAAGGGTCTCTGGACAGAAAGGAATATAGTGTACATAAAAGAGTTGAATGGGCACAGTTTAAGCTTCTTAGGAAAAATCTAAGAAGGGACGTATTAAGCATATTCATAAAAATAGACAGATTTTGTAAATATACTTAATTAAATGAAAGATTTGCACTGAAAACTAGTCTTTTCCTAAGCTTGTTAGAGTAGAAAATCAATGATGCCTTAACAAATTTAGAGTGTTGCTTTTATAGGGTGGACAACTAGGAGACCTGAACAACTGAATACGTGCAGTAAATCTATGCCACATTCAGATCTCAAGCAGAGCTAATGCTTTTTTAGGTGATGAAAAAGTAGATTTTGCGGAAGAATTCAAGAGATACAAATGACATATTTAAAGTATTCCAGTGTATTTGCAAAAAAAAAAAGATTTATTCTTTGCTGCTTTCAGTATATTGCTCAGAGCAAGAATAATCTCTTCCTTATGTCTCTGGTTCACTCTGCTTTCCCTTTTTAGCATGTTGCCCTTCAGTTGACACACAAAGACATTTCTAATGTGCCATAAACATAGACATTCCCCATGCACTATAATGATAAACTAGCTGTTACAAAGAGTTTAGAAGCCAGACAGAGCATTCCTACATATCTAACCCAAGTTATTTTCCGTGGCTTAACATATTTTCAATAGCAGTTCAACCACATGCTTAACTCTAACATAGGATTCCTTTCACCAGCTATAGAAAAAAATAATCAAAGAGACTATTGCTTCTGTGGAAGTTCTTGTACATGACTCCAGGGGAATTATTCTTTCCCTCATTCCAGCATGCTTTATGAGGTTGCCCCAACTTGGTTGCCCTAAAACCCTGATATATACAACCCTGTGTGCACACAGTCATGGAGGCTGGAAGAGTCCCAAGAGCCTCAGAAAGACAAGAAAGAATACTTAAAAGCCCTGAGACCATTACTTATTCTGCAAAACATCTAAACTAGTGAAGGATTTCCTTTCCTAGTCCTCACTATCCCAGTCTTATCCAAAGTACCATTTCCCCAAACTGAAAGTCATCATTCTTAAGACCTTCTGAATATCCTCTGCCCTTCCACCTGGATCAGCAAACTTCTGAACAAGGAGATAGTTGGCAAAATGCCAGCAGGGAGGGCCTGGAGACAGGAAACAGCCAGCCTGCACTTTGGTCTTAGCCTACTGCTGCCTCATTGTGTGATTAAGAGTGGATTTAAGGCAGAATGCACTAGGTTTAAATTCCGGCTCCACCTATTGTTATCTCTGAGAACTTGGGCAAATTATTTAACTTTTCACAGCCTCAATTCTTCATCTATCCAATAAGGATAATAATACCCCATCTTTGAGTTTGGGAAAAATTAAATAATT
Source organism: Bos indicus x Bos taurus (assembly GCF_003369695.1). Taxonomy (NCBI): domain Eukaryota; kingdom Metazoa; phylum Chordata; class Mammalia; order Artiodactyla; family Bovidae; genus Bos; species Bos indicus x Bos taurus. Next base: position 65,002,166 of record NC_040085.1, on the reverse strand, counting down.
TATGTAAAGAATGCAATAAGCACATTAACTGTTGTTATAAACTGCTACTTTGGAGACGCAGTCTGACATTCTCCCTGCTCAGCATTCCTTCATTTATTTTACTGACACATCTCAGGAAAGAAATCCATCCACAGGGCCCCATCAGCCACCTCCATGAGAACCCGAAGGGCAAACAACATGCCAATTTCCAAATTTGAGGAAACTAGTGCAGTTAAAGAAACCCATCTCCTTCTGTTCCCAGATTATTTTTCTTGACCCCTAAGAATTATTCCACCAGGTTGCTTGGCTCCATCACTTGAAAACTACCAAGAAAGTCAATCAGTAATTTATGTGAGATAAATTACCAATAAACACATTAAAAAGTTTAACCTTGTGCTGTGTTGTGCTAAGTCTTACTACCGATTAAAAGAATTAAAATTAACCCATAATACCATTACACCTATCCAAACTGTAAACAGTTTTTCAATAATATTGAGTTTAGGTGTGATAATCATAATATTCATCACTCCACTTGTTTAGATGTTAGCAGCAGCAGTTTGAGATACCCTGATAAGAATGCAAATTTCTGGAGAGTATTTTATTAAATGTATTAAGACTCCCCCCAAAAAGTTTATATCTTTTGACCCAATAATTCAACTTCTGAAAGTTACCCTAAGGAGATACTCAGAAATGCAAACAAAAATGTACAAAAGTATTATTTTAACAGAAAAGAAATAAAAAATAGCATAAATGCTCAACAATAAGGAATTGCATAAATTATAATAACTCAATACAACAAAATACCATGCATCTGAAGGAGGAAACAGACAGAATAGGCTGTATCTTGAAAGCAGGACTCCATCTTGGGCTGGACTGTGGACCTTGAGCTACATGCCCAGTATCTATGGAAACGACACCCCAACTGGAAAACCATACCCCCGCTCCCCCTACCCCTATGGAAGAACCCCAAGGTTTGTACCTAGACTCTCAGTCGCCTAAAAGAATACCCTAATTATCTGTGTAACTGAATAGAATCATAAATTCTATTATGCTTATTGGGGTATGACCACAGGCCTATTGATAATTGTTCACTGTTAACTACCTAGGCTTAAGGCATATGAATGCCTTAACTTTGTATCTTTCTTTTCCTTTGTTCAGACTAGTTTTCAGGGAATTTGGGGAGGTGGGTTTGGGCACAGACACTTAGGGTATATCAGTTCAGTTCAGTTCAGTCGCTCAGTCGTCTCCGACTCTTTGCGACCCCATGAATCGCGCGGCATGCCAGGCCTCTCTCCATCACCAACTCCCGGAGTTCACCCAGACTCATGTCCATCGAGTCAGTGATGCCATCCAGCCATCTCATCCTCTGTCGTCCCCTTCTCCTCCTGCCCCCAATCCCTCCCAGCATCAGAGTCTTTTCCAGTGAGTCAACTCTCCACATAAGGTGGCCAAAGTACTGGAGTTTCAGCTTTAGCATCATTCCTTCCAAAGAAATCCCAGGGCTGATCTCCTTCAGAATGGACTGGTTGGATCTCCTTGCAGTCTTCTCCAACACCACAGTATATAAGGTTTCACAAAAACTGGTCGGGGTCCTTGGCTAAGAGGAGACTCTGCCTTGGGCCCACCAGTGTAATAAACTGCACTCCACTATCTGCATTGTCCTTCTGAGTGAGTTTGTATCCCGGAATGCATGGCTACAACACATCCATTAAAAATAATGTTTTCAAAGAATATTTGATGACATGGGAAAGCCCTTGTAATATAATGTTATTTAAAAAATTAGGTATAAAACTTCTAAACATGTAGAGAAAATTACTGAAAGGAAATATGGTTAAAATGTTAACAATAAATATGTATAATGATGGAAGGAAGAAAAGTATTTTCTTTTGTATAATTTTTATGGTTCAAATTCTCTGTTATAAGCATGCAATTTCATTTACAATTAGATTTTTGTGTCTCTGTGAATTTAGGGCATGCCAATCCACTCTAGTATTCTTGCCTGGAGAATCCCATGGACAGAGGAGCCTGGCAGACTACAGTCCATAGTGTGTCAGAGAGCTGTAGACGACTTAGGGACTTAGCACGGCTGCATGCAAAGGGAGCCTTCCAAAGAAACAAATCCTTAGCCCTGAAGAATCACGGTACTCCAAAGTTATTGCATTAATGCTTCTTGGCAGTGGATGAGATATTTGTGATAGACACTCTTAATCCTTCTTCACTTCACCCTACACCAGTCATAGTGGGAGGGGAGCCTCACAGGTGGCCTTCGGCTAAACACTGATGGGAAAGTAACAAAGTAGCTGAGATCAAGCAGGCATAGCTGCTTCCATCAGAGACCAGGCTCTGGTCAGCAGGCTGTCACCAAGTCAGTTGCAATAATAGTGATTTATTTCTGTACAAACAATAGGCTGTGGCTCAGAGGTTAAAGCGCCTGCCTGGAATGCGGGAGACCCGGATTCGATCCCTGGGTCGGGAAGATCCCTTGGAGAAGGTAATGGCAACCCATTCCAGTACTCTTGCCTGAAGAATCCTATGGAGGGAGGAGCCTGGTAGGCTACAGTCCATGGGGTCGCAAAGAGTCAGACACGATTAAGCAACTTCACTTTCATTTTCATGCAATCAATCCACATCGCTATGAAGGTGAAGGAGTCCACAGTCTGAGAATATTTTCAAACCAGACTTTCTGCGGAATGGCTTGATCTTAAAAGAGAATCATGGCAGAATAAATGTGGTTCTTTGAAGTCATCCTTTGATTCACTATAAAGTCATGGCCCAAGATGTAAAGGACAAAAGAGATACATATTATGCTAGACTTCATGACTTACAAAGGCATGTTCTACCAACTTTGTGAGATGGTTGTACTGTTCATTGCTATTATGTAATACTCACAGAGTATTCTATTATTCTGGGGTATCTTGCCAATAGTAATTAGTAATTTTTCACATCACTCTGAAGAGGAAGGTCAATATTATTATCATTATTACCCTCTGAAATATATAAGAACATTATGAAAGCTGATGCCACAGCAGTCAATGGCAAAGCCAAAAGGAAACTTATTTTCTGGCTCCTTGATTAGCAGAAGTTTCACAGAATACAGAATTTTCTACTACTAGAAGGGAAAAGAGAATTATTTATCCATGGAGTCAATAAGCTGGTTGTGATTTGCTCTCATCTCAAATAAAAATTGCTGTGTATTCTTTTGATTATACTTAGTTACAAGTAGTAAGTTCCTTCTTTGGCTTTCCTAGGAGGGTCTGGCCTCTGGATCTTAGCTTCTTCTGATTATTCGGGTCCACAGCACTTGCTGCACTAGTCATCTATTAATGCATAACAAATTACTCCCCAAATTTAGAAGCTTAAAAAAATATAAATTATCTCACAGTTTCTGAGGGTCAGGAATTGCGAGTGGTTTAGCTGGGTGGTCCTGGCTCAAGATCCCTCATGAAGTTGTACCAGGCTGTCAGCAGAGACTGTGGCCATCAGTTATCTGAGAGCCTAACTAGGGCTGAGACCATTGGTGGAGGCCTTAGTTCCTTGATGGCTGTTGGAAAAAGTCTCAATCTTTGCCCTGTGGGTCTCTTCATGGGGCTTCTCACAACATGGCATCTGGCTTCCCCCAGAGTGAATGACCCAAGACAGAGCAAGATTGCAAGACAGCAACCAAATGAAAGTCTTTAACAATCTGTTCTTGAAAGTGACATCCCATTTATGAGTGTGTTGTGTGTTCAGTGGTGACCCCATGGACTGCAGCCCACCAGGCTCCTCTGTCCATGGGATTTTTCAGGCAAGAATACTGGAGTGGGTTGCCATTTCCTCCTCCAGGGGATCTTCCTAACTCAGGGATCAAACCTGTGTCTCTTATGTCTCCTGTATTGGCAGACAGATTCTTTACCACTGCACCTCCTGGGAAGCCCACTGCATCTATCATATTCTTTGGGACCCAGGGACCAACTCCCGTAAAATGTGGAAGGGAACCATACAAGGTACAGGGAGGGACTGCAGGAGGCCATTTTGGACGGTGCTTACCACAGCTTTTAAAAAAAGTGTGATTTGTTTTTTTAGCCAATGATTTCCTCTTGTCTCAGTGGCAGTAAGGTTTTTCACATTCTTCTATATCCTAACCAGCAGCAGGATGATAAACAAGGAAATGAGCTTAAGTACCATCTTCCAAAATAATTCTGTCATAACTTAAATTTTTAAAATTCAAATAAATTTTTGATCCTTTTTACTAGTTTTACTGACCATAAGATAGTGACTCTGTCACACTGGTATCATTAGAATTTTTGGTATGTTTTTCCTGAATTGAATTTCTAGGAGAAAACAGTAACATTATTCCAATAGTAAAAGCTGCTTGAAAGACTAGAATGGAAATAAAATACAGCAATTAGGACCCACCTCAGCCTGTGTGCAAATCCTAGTTCTGCCTTCATGAGCTGCTTGACATTGGAGAAACTTAGCCTCACAATGTCAGTTTCCTTATCTAAAAAATGAGCACGCAAAAAGGAGCAATCTCTGAGCTCTGTGGCACGAAAATCAGGAAGGTACTCAGGCAACTGTGATCACTGTCAATAATGACGTTTTTGTGTTTCTACACAGTACCCACATGGGGCAAAAGGTGCTTTGGGGAATTTTTCCCAAAGACCTCATTCACTTCTCTCTCTCCTTTCACTGTAAGGCAGTCATTTAGTCCGTTTTTGTTCTTTGTAGAAGGCAGATGTTTCTTCAGAGATTCCATATTTTTAATTTTTAAAGACTCTGGAGCAGCAAGGGAAAGGAGTGAACAGGTGTTTTATTTAATTTTTAAAATTAATTTCGGGGCTCTGTTGGGCAGAGTCAGATATTCTGAAGCTAGACTGCTGTGAACTTTGCAGGTTGTTTCCTCCCTTTGCCCTATTCTGGGCCCCACACCCAGAACTGAGTTGATATGTGACCTGAATTGAGCTGGCAGCTTTCCTGTGCACAGCTAGGATGTGAAGCTCCCAGGAGAGGGAAGGTGTCTAGAGTGTAATCAGAGGCATCTATTTGTCACCAACTGTACCGACCCACTCCGCTTAAGTCCTGAGCAAGGTCATTATTCTCAGCCTGCGACGCCCAAGTGCACAGCAGGCTCAGCTGGCGGTGCGTGTTCCATTAGCATTCTGCACGTTCCATCAGCTAAATTTGCTATTGCATTTAGAATGCTCCTGATTGCATATTTTTTATATTCCCAGCCTCCTCAGAGAAATGAATGCCACTGTTAGTGATCTTCCAGGCAGCCGAGCACTCAGTGATGCATTTGTCATCAAACTAAGGGGGAAAGTTAGTAAAACACTTGGCTGTCAACCATGAACTCAGAACCACTTAAGTTATAAAACTGCTTTTACATGCAGAAGCCAAAAATAAATAAATCAAGGAAGAATTGTGGAGAGGGAAAAAAAATATTTTAATAAGTTAGAATTTACTAAAAAATTTTTTTAATAAGTTAGAATTTACTAAAAAGACTATCTTTCCACTATAATTATGTCCAAATAAAAGTAAGTGAATGCAGACTTTTTTTTCAGCTACAACATCATTTTTTTGGCTGTTGAAATTGCTTTCTACTCAAAGTACCCTCAGCATCCCATACTTGGCAAACCTCAGAAATGACATGTTTTAAAGTATGTATCTTTTAAAAGATAATTAATATTTATATTTAATTATGCTTTTCTCGATATTTCTTAAGATATGATGGGCCAGAAGACATCTCACTTTCTACCTCACAAAAGAAATAAACGAGGAGCATTGTTTCATAGTCTGTGAAAGGGATGTGCAATTTTTACTCCTATCAGCAGAGCTACTAAAAAATGGAAAATTATTATTTTTGCCCCCCAGAAAAATCTCATTAAGCTCCTTAAAGAAATATAAACCTCATGAGCAGTAATCAAAGCATATGCAGCCTCCTGAGTGGTTACCAGAGCCCACTTCATCAGACAATTCCACTGGGGACAGAGTTGCCCAAGGACATGCTTCTCACGGAATGTATTATAAATTGAAATTCAGCTGCAGAGAGCGACTGAGCTAGAAAGCCTGCACAGAAGAAATGTATCCACGAGAATCTTTCCTGGGAACATATTGGTCTTTCATCATTGTCAGATCCCCAGGAACCATAAGCAAAGAGACAGATTGCTATGGCCTATTCAGGACAAATCCATGGATAGAATGCTGCAGAGACAGGCAGTGGAAGGCCCAGGTCCTGGAGGCCTGAGTTGCTGTGCATTACAGCTTCTCAATACAAGGCAGTGTGATTTAGAATGACAGACTGTCAGCTTGTCTAAGCATGCCTACCCTGTTTCCACTAAGAAAATTGCTCACACAAGAGCCTAGATGTTATTAACCAGAGGAAGGATCCAATAGAAAACATATTAAAAGTATTTCGATTCTCAGAGCATCTCATAGGACCTTGTATTAGTTTCTTAAGGCTGCTGCAACAAAGTACCACAAACCAGGTGCCTTGAAACAACTTTAGATTTAAAAAGTTGTCTCACAGTTCTGCAGGCTAGAAGTCTGAAATCAAGGTGTTGGCAGAGCCACGCTCACTGTGAAATCACTCAGAATCCTTCCTTGCCTCTTCTAGCTTCTGATATTTGCTGGCTGTCCTTGGCATTCCTTGGCTTGGAGATACTGACTCCAATCTCTGTCTTTGTGGTCACAAGGCTTTCTTCTTCAGTGTGACTTCATCTTCACATAGTATTTGCTTTTCTTGCAAGGACACCAGTCATACGGGATTGGGAGTTATCCTAGTGACCTCATCTTAACTCGATTACATCTACTAAGACTCAATTTCCAAATAAAGTCACATTCACAGGTACCAGCAGTTAGGACTTTGAAACATCTTTTAGGAGACATTATTCAACCCATAATAGACCACTCGGATTGAAGAATGCTGAAGCAATGAATCTAGATGAAGAGGATACAAACTATGAGAGAACTGATTGCAGAAGACAAAGGAAGAGATTGTTAGAAGAGTGTGGCCGAGAGAAGTGGATTGATCAAATTAAGACATTAAGTAAAATAAAGACTGAGTATACTTGGATTAACAGCAGAAGGGTTTGTGTTTATAGAGTGGTAAAGTCTAGGACCATATTGCAATGGTTGACAGAGTGAGCAACAAATACAGACATGAAAATCATGCCTGTAGGCAAGACTCTTAAGACATTTAGCTGGGCAGAGATAAGAGATAAGAAAGCTATTGGAGAGAACACTGCGATGCTAAGCAGAGCTTTTGCTGTCAAGAATCTGGAAGCCCCTAACTTTTACGGCTGCTTCTCCATATTGAATGGCCACTGGTTCATACACCTGCTGTTGATGAGGACACTGAACACTGGCACCTCCATGCTGGTGGCAAAGACTGCATTAGGGAACACATTGCCACCTGCTTATAATGGGATGGGCAAGTGTGTGTGAAGAGATGGTTTGAATTGGGAGCACTTGCTAAACATGCTTCAGTGATGAGGGTGCTTTTGTCTATAGACTGATGTGAAAACTTACTGTTGGCAGCTAGGTTTGGCTAAGTCCATGATACCTGCTTGCATCAAGAGTCCAATAAACTCTCTGGTGATTTGCAAGTCACCTGTGTCTACCTTGCCTTAGACAAGGTACATAGAAGAGATTTAAAAATTGGTTCACAGGATTGTGGGGGAAATGGCAACCCACTCCAGTATTCTGGCCTGGAGAATCCCATGGACAGTGGAGCCTGTTAGGCTACAGTCCACAAGGTTGCAAAGAGTCGGACATGACTGAGCAACTTCACTCACTCACTCACTCAAACAATAGGGAACTATAGCCTAGTTGAGTTGACACATGAAACTAACCATCATATCTTCTTCCTAAGGACCTCTAAGAGGCCACAGCTTCTGAAAGGGCATGCCAGTTCTGATCACAGCAACCAAATGTCCACTTTACAGGTAGGGGCTTGGTTTTAGGCACTTATAGAGTACTATTTTCATAGAAAAAATCTAGACAGTGAATGGAGTTAGTCACCACAAATAAAACTGTTAAGACAATTGGCACACGGGATTATAGATGCATTCTTTCTAAAAGAAAAATCTGAATGATGATGTGCTTTGCTCACTCATGACATAAAGGCACTAGACCCAGCCTATGGCAATTAGCTCATTATCTTATAGTAACACTACCTTATACTACCTGAAGTTGTCATTAACCTCCTTTTTCTTTAGACGAGAAATTAATACAAGACAGGTCTGTCTTTCTTACCATTCAATGGAACATTTAATTATCAAAGGATCAAAAGCATCTTGTTATAATGTTCCTGGGCAGCACGGACTTTGGAGGTAATTATGAAGAACAACTTAAGTGTAATTTCCTGAAAAAAAAAGGGCTATCAACAAAAAATTAGAGCACAGAGATGGCAGCTTCAGAGTCATAACATGTCTCTTTCCATATTCCTATCATAGAGAACTCTATTAAGGTAATTTACAATAGGAGAAGCATTCAAACAAGTATTTCTCATATACATGTACTGAGCATTTGAAAGTGGCACCAAAGGCACTCACTCAAGAATGCAAATGCTGTTATTAGCCTTTAACATTTTAGTTCAGATCATGTATCAGAAGATGATGGTAGATGCTGAAATACACACAGACACACACACACAAAGCAAGCTTCTCCAAACTTCTGCAATTAAATGATCCTTCATTCCCTAATCATATTCCTTCCATTTAGAGATGATTTTATTATAGCTTCTCTAGAGAAATTTTTTTTAATTGAAATGACATATATGCCATCCAAAAGATAGAAAACTCACATTTGAATATACAAAGGTGTCATTTATAATTCATCCTTCCAAGACAAAACCAGCTTGCCTTTGTATAAAACCTTGATGGATTTGCACAGTGGTTAAAGCAATACAGACAGCCATTTAACATGAGTAATAGGATAGAAATTCTGGAGCTGCCTTTCCTGTTTATATTACCCACCTCCAACCTACATACATGATTAAAAGATGTCACTCAATTACATTTCAATTTTTATGCCAGCTGCTTTCATTACAAAATTTTTTAGCAATGTTCCTTGAAGGATAATTTATTGAATAGATGTTGAATTTGCTATTAGACATTGACAGGTATCCAGAAGGACATTTTATTCTCTGTCAAAGATCATTTATTTCAGGATTTTGTGTTTTTGGTAAGTGGACTGTGTTTGGATTTTTCATGTATCACAGAGAGTATAGTAATTCCTACTCACAGTGATTTAAATGCTTTTATTATTAGGTCCTACCTATCACGAAAAAAAAAATGTGGGTTATATTAGTGAAATGGATTACTTTTTATTACATAAATATTTTATGATATCTATTTTCCATTTCTTTCTCTGACACTTTATTACCACCGACTCTTATTAATTCCATGCTTGATGTAAATTAAATGCAAGATTTGGACGTGCGTAGCTGCAGGGCCTTGAGGGTATAAAGTCTATTCTCTAAGATTACAATTACTTAACTTCTCCTAGGATTAATCTGCCTAACCACAGTCCCTGAGCTATCCAAGAGAGAGATAATTTGGAAATGTAGCAGCAGGCTTCAGATGTGATAACTCATAACCTCCTATTTACACAGTCTGTGGGAACTCAAAGAGTTTATCAGGAGACATTTTATAAGGGACTTGTAAAACTGAATACAGCCAAACTCCATTGTTCAGAGGCTGGGGCTCTTGTCTAGGGGCTTCATTACTGCCTGGCACCTTTATGTGAGGTGAGTTAGCTCGAGCTCAGGAAGGTGGGGACATTTGCCCACACAGGGCTCCTACTCGTTAGCAACTCCATGGTCACAGCAGCTGAAACAGGCTGTTTCCCCTGGGACTGCATAGGCTCTCGCCGTCTTGCTTATCATTACAAAACGAATCAGGCTGTGATTATTTTTCCAAGTTTCTCCCATAAGAAAAAGGATAAACGAAGGTAGAAATGCTTAAATGAACAGAATATGATTTAGGAACAATTATGACAGAGGAATAGGGCAAAGGGAAATGACACTGGAAAGATAGGCTAGGTTGGATCTCAAAGAGACTTACGAAGCTAAAGAATGTGGATATTTTCTGCAGGTCTCAGTTTCAGTGGTTTGCAGACTTCTTTTTAAAGGAAACAATTCCTCCTGATCCCCAGTGTTAACTTAAATCATGAGATATCGACATAAACACATGTGTATACACACATGCACATATATGTTTTACGTTTGTGTATGTATATGCACGCACAAAAATTTCCTACTTGTATATGTCCTTCATAGTTTACTGGAGCTCTTGGTTCTACATAATCCTCATTCTAGGATCCAGGCTGAAGGAGCAATTCCTTTTGGTAATATTGCTGGGCTCGTGCCAGGAAGAAAAAAGGGAGAGGGTCAGACAGGCCTGCATTGGCTCTGAAGGCTTCCCTTGAAAACGGCACGTATCACTCCCACTCACATTCTATTTGCAAATCAAGTGGTTCAGCCAAACCTAAAGTCAGGAGGGTGGGAAGTATAATTTTTCCATAAGGAGGGACCCCACAAGGAGAGAAAATCCAGAAAACTAGGTTTAAAGTCTTTGTTTATAGGTTTTATGTGAATCTAAACCTAGATAGCATATTGAAAAGCAGAGACATTACTTTGCCAACAAAGGTCCGTCTAGTCAAGGCTATGGTTTTTCCAGTAGTCATGTATGGATGTGAGAGTTGAACCATAAAGAAGGCTGAGCATCGAAAAATTGATGCTTTTGAACTGTGGTGTTGGAGAAGACTCTTGAGGGTCCCTTGGACTACAAGGAGATCCAACCAGTCCATTCTGAAGGAGATCAGTGCTGGGTGTTCTTTGGAAGGACTGATGCTAAAGCTGAAACTCCAGTACTTTGGCCACCTCATGTGAAGAGCTGACTCATTGGAAAAGACTCTGATGCTGGGAGGGATTGGGGGCAGGAGGAGAAGGGGACAACAGAGGATGAGATGGCTGGATGGCATCACTGACTTGATGGACATGAGTTTGAGTGAACTCCGGGAGTTGGTGATGGACAGGGAGGCCTGGTGTGCTGCAATTCATGGGGTCGCAGAGTCGGACACGACTGAGCGACTGAACTGAACTGAACTAAACTGAAAGCCATGACAATTAATTCCACAGTAAAAGTACAAACTAACAAAGTTTAAATTAATATTTATTGTGTTAAACCTTTTACCGACCTTATAATACTGCTCACTATGAGAAAATGTTACCAAGAGCTAAAGCTCTTTTGGTTTGGCTTGGTGGTGGCTGTTGCTCACATTTGTTAATTAATTAGTCTACAATATGACACTGCATTCTCCCTACACTTTGCTCTATTGGAGCCACTGTACAGAAAACCTGTCTTCAATTTGCTGTCACTGCATTTGGCCTTCATGTGAATCAAACTCATCTTTACAGATTAAGTCCACTTCTGTTCATTTTTCATTAACTCATGACACTTAAAGTTACACATCTTGGTGTCAAAAAGATCATAAAGATATCTGCAACACAGATGGAAATTTTATGACAGTGATAAAATAGTCATTTGAATGATCCAGAATATACTTATATTATTTTTTTAGAGATTTTTTTCATTGACATTAAAGTTCAAAATTCAATGAATCTCATAGACAACCTAAGCATGACCTCTCTATTCCCACAAAAATGTCACTCCAGAGGTCAGGGACACTGCTACAGATGAAAGGGGACCACTGAAGAAGTCAGTGTCACAGGCTTTTAAAATCGAATTTATTTTGCTTAAGGAACCAGTGAGCACCAGTTTGGAGGCCTGACAATAGACTGGGGAAAGAAAAATGAAGACCTGAAAATCAAGGTGGTTTGAATAAAGTGAAATGATGGCCCACCAACACAAATGACTAATACACCAACTTGAAATCTAGAGAAGAAAGTTGAAGAAGCAGGAGGGGTTGAAGGGAGAAAAAAGCAAGCCTGATTTCTAGTACTGAAAACTTTCATGGCAGTCTCTCAAAACAAGAGAAATCCACCACTAATAAATATCTGGGAATGTGATTAATCACAAAAATTAGAAGAACACTGAACAGAGTTAGAAGTTCTGAGCTCCTGTTACAGCTATGTCATTCTGGTGAAAGAACAGTCTAGTTTATGAAAAGAAGATTCATAAGCAGTCTGGCCTTTTAGCTAGAAATTTAAGATAAAAGCAGTATTAAATTCAGTACAAATACTTAATAGGTATCTATTATATTTAAGGAAGAACTGGGTAATTGGTACAGTGCTAAACAAATATATGTTATCACTTTGTGGCTGATACAATTTTCTCCCCTATTCCTTCTTTTCCTGGAGCTTGGGCAACCCAATAATAAAGTAATAGAGGGAAAGCTGTGTATGGAACTCTAGTCTGAGCAGGAGCCAGACACGCTTTTAGTATAATGAGGTACAGAATATACACTAGAAAAGAACTTTTATGGACAAGCAGTCTGATTTTCCTTTACAGCTTTTTCCTCTTCCACCACATCCGTAGTACCTGGGCTTGCACTTGGTCCTGTCAAAGCTGAGAGAGAGAAGGACCATTTATGCCAGAGGCTGTAACAGAAGAGGATAAAGATGTTTTAAAGGAAGAGAACTGGCCACAAGGCCAAAGGAGCAAGCTGCAGAGGCAGAAAAAGAATGAGGGTAAAGGTCAAAGGGGGATGCTGTCTGCTACTGAGGCATCTGGAGTGTCCATGAGCAGAGGCCCCAGACCTGTGGGCAGTATGTGGGGGCAAGTCAGTGAGGAAAGGAACCCTAGGCTCTGGTAGGATAATGCCACTTGAACCTCAGGTGAAGAACTGTGTGAACATTCTTTGGGGACCTGTATTGTGTTTTCTCAGCTGAGGGAAGACTTAGTCCATTTCTTTCATGCCTCCTAGTCACCAGCAGATGCCTGGATTCTGACAGGAGCAAAGACCAGAAAGCAAATAAGTCACAAGGGATCAATCCCTGGCTGACTGGCGAGATATTCTTTTGACCCTCCCACTCCATCGTACCAAGAAAAGGAACACAGTGTCCCCCTTATACTATTACTTCAATTCCATCCCTCAGAGGGAGCATGTTAGACTATCCCCCAGTAAAGTTCAGAAATCCCTACGCATTGACATAAGCAAAGAACAAAATGCTTCTTGAGGGAAAGCTGGTCTTAGAATAGCATTATGATTTATCACTCTTTGATGAGCTTGATGTTCAACATTTTGATTCCTGGCTTTTCTAAAGTTTTCTGAGACTTTTAACACTAAAAGTAAAATGCAGGTTCTTGGCTACTAAGCCTTGTTAAAGGAAGTATTAAAAGGAGCTGTGGTTAAGCTACTGGTCTTCCATCTTACAGAGGGCAATTCAGCTACATACAAGGACACATTGTGGACTTAAAGTCAGATACAGCAGCTTTTTAAAGGTGGATATGAAATCTGCAAGGGTAGCCAGGGGAACTGAAACACTGGAGAATTTTGAGGCAGGCTCAGAAATCATAATATTTATCAAAATCTTATGTCACCTTACCCTTCTAGTCCAAAGGTCATATGATATTATCCTCTAGCAAGAATGTTGTTGGACATCAGAAATGAAACACCAGTATGATCATACTACTTGGCAGGATTTTTTCCAAATATTATTAAAACAACATTGTTCTCTTGTTAAGATTGTTAAGACAATTTTTCCAACCCTTAGATATACAACTTAAAGGGCCATTTTGTCTCAATACCTTCCAGGACCACGAGACCCTTCCCCCCAACTGCCTGGTTCCAGTTTTTCCTCCAGAAATCTAAAACTACAAAACTTCCAAACACTATCTGTAATAGTTCATGAGCACCTTAGTCTCATGAATGCTTAACACCCCTATGAGGCAAGTCCCTGGCAAATAATTATTACCCTTTCTCTAAAAGAGAAGACTGAGTTCAGAGAAGTCGAGTGTGTTGCCAAAATAACTGAGCAGTTACTGAGATGTGAGCAGTGCTAGTTTATGCTCCCCAGACTGGTATTTTATCTACAGGAATAAATCACAACTCCATCATGGAACTACATGTTAAAAGATCACATGCCATCACAGTGAGTGGAGATAATTTAAGAGTTACCAGTCTTGAAATTGGAAAGTTTGAAATGAACAAAAACATTTCAGATCCTGAAAGATATATGAAGAAAATCTAAGTGAATCCAACAAATTTAACTAGTGTGAGGCTGCTGCTAAGTAATATGCCTCTCACTGTGATGTGCATGTATATTTCACATCACAGTAATGTGCTCCCTGAAAAAAATTTATGGATATAATTTTTTAAATTTTATAAATCAAGCTTTATTTTAAATATCCAAGGAAAACTCACTACTGAAGGAAGGAACCCTGTGTAAATCTTTTGTAAATCTGTAACCTTTTTGGCAGCGCAAATAATTCCTCTCTCATTTGGGGCTTGTATAGTCTCCAATTCAATACATTTGTGTTTCCTGATAGCAGGGCTTGCCTAAAGTTTGAATTAATATGAAAATATTATTTTGTGACAGCTCACTTTTGACAGATGTACAAAGAGTTGAATATATTCATGAAAGGCTTTTATTTGTACTGTAGGCAATGGATGGGAGTAGCAATTGATACCAAAGTGACATTCTTTTTTCCTCATAAACACATTTTTAGACTATGCCCATCTGCTCCCATGGCCTTAAATTGTTAGGCATATCTTATATGCACGGGTTGGCTCTCAGAGAGTTATCTTTTTCACAGATATCTGTTTAATTGGTAGCAGCTGTTAATCAAGCACATTGTCACAAATCCCGTAGCGTAGCATTCATCCAAAAGGTTTGTGTTTTTTTTACATTTTGAAGGGAAGCCATACGCCTTAGGCAGCATGGAGTGGAGTAGATTTCAAGTAATTATATTTAGTCAAGTAATTTGGCCTGAAATATCTGATGTGAATGTTTATGTTGATCAAACTCCCTGGGAAACTGGCAGCTTTTTATCAACACTTTGTGCAGTTCACACATAACCTAAGAGGAAATATCCCTTCAGTGCTCCAGTTACAGGCCCTGGGAACAGAGAATTGAAAGGTGGCATACAGAATTTGGAATTTTTGGCTTCAGTAGACTGGGACTTGAATCCATGCTCAATCATTAATTCTTCAAATTACTCAACCATCTTATGTGTCCGGATACATGTAACACTGTGCTAGAGGCCAGGATATCAAAGTGAGTAAGGCAGAGTTCTGGCCTCAAAGGCTCCCCTCTACTGGGGAATGCACGGCAAGACCAGGCTGATGCTCTAAGACCCCCAGACCCAGAGGCCCTTATATCCTCCAAGCCTTCTACCCTGAAATCTCTGAGACTTGGTTAAAACTGCCACAACTCATGGAGCTAAGGCACCCACCCTTTGGGTCAAGTGCCCACCTCCCAACAGAGACTGTCAGGACTAAATCCATTCAGGTTTCTCATCCCTGTTCTTATCAGTCAACTCCAAAAGTCTAAGCTTCTTGCTCCTTTGATTTATTCTCCAGCCACTACCTTCACCCCAGTGCTCTATCCTTTCTTATCCTCAAATTGATACCTTAATCCCTTCCTCCCTTGAGCTTCCCAAGTCCCCACTCTATCATCAGACTGCTTTCTAGCACCTTAGCCTCCCCTACAAGCATTTCCTCTACTTCTGTGCGTTGACTGAAAGCTGGCTCTGCTCAAGAATACCCACTTCCACACTGTTCCCTCAGATAAGCCTCTTTATCTTCTCAAATAGCTAAGTAGGTGGTATATTTTTTGTTCCCCAGTGCCATGTCTCACCCTGTGGCAAACTGCATTTTGCAAAGACAACTATAGCAATATCCACCACTCCGACCATGTAACCTTGCCTCAAAGAAAGGAATTCCCTCATCCTCAATAAATGTACTTATATCTCCATCATCTTCCTTCCTTCTGATGAAGGAGACATCTCTCCTTCTGAGAACAACCCTTCTCCTTGTAGCCATCTATTCTCTTCTCAGTTCTGCATTTTCAGCTTGCCTGCTCTAATACATCCTTCCAAATACCAATAGCGTTTTTAAAAATATAAATTTATTTATTTTAATTGGAGGTTAATTACTTTACAATATTGTATTGGTTTTGCCATAAATCAACATGAATCTGCCACAGGTGTACACGTGTTCCCCATCCTGAATCCCCCTCCCACCTCCCTCCCCATACCATCCCTCTGGGTCATCCCAATGCACCAGTCCCAAGCATCCTGTATCATGCATCGAACCTGGATTGGCAATTCGTTTCACATATCATATTATACGTTTCAATGCCATTCTCCCAAATCATCCCACCCTCGCCCTCTCCCACAGAGTCCAAAAGACTGTTCTATTATCATTACCATCTTTCTAAATTCCATATATATGCGTTAGTATACTGTATTGGTGTTTTTCTTTCTGGCTTACTTCACTCTGTATAATCGGCTCCAGTTTCATCCACCTCATTAGAATGAATTCAAATGTATTCTTTTTAATGGCTGAGTAATAGTCCATTGTGTATATGTACCACAGCTTTCTTATCCATTCATCTGCTGATGGACATCTAGGTTGCTTCCATGTCCTGCCTATTACAAACAGTGCTGCGATGAACATTGGAGTACACGTGTCTCTTTCAATTCTGGTTTCCTCGGTGTGTATGCCCAGCAGTGGGATTGCTGGGTCGTATGGCAGTTCTATTTCCAGTTTTTTAAGGAATGTCCACACTGTTCTCCATAGTGGCTGTACTAGTTTGCATTCCCACCAACAGTGTAAGAGGGTTCCCTTTTCTCCACACCCTCTCCAGCATTTATTGCTTGTAGATTTTTGGATCGCAGCCATTCTGACTGGCGTGAAATGGTACCTCATTGTGGTCTTGATTTGCATTTCTCTGATAATGAGTGATGTTGAGCATCTTTTCATGTATTTGTTAGCCATCTGTATGTCTTCTTTGGAGAAATGTCTGTTTAGTTCTTTGGCCCATTTTTTGATTGGGTCATTTATTTTTTTTTTGAATTGAGCTGCAGGAGTTGCTTGTATATTTTTGAGATTAGTTGTTTGTCAGTTGCTTCATTTGCTATTATTTTCTCCCATTCTGAAGGCTGCCTTTTCACCTTGCTTATAGTTTCCTTTGTTGTGCAGAAGCTTCTAAGTTTAATTAGGTCCCATTTGTTTATTTTTGCTTTTATTTCCAATATTCTGGGAGGTGGGTCATAGAGGCTCCTGCTATAATTTATGTTGGAGTGTTTTGCCTATGTTCTCCTCTAGGAGTTTTATAGTTTCTGGTCTTACATTTAGATCTTTAATCCATTTTGAGTTTATTTTTGTGTATTGTGTTAGAAAGTGTTCTAGTTTCATTCTTTTATAAGTGGTTGACCAGTTTTCCTAGCACCACTTGTTAAAGAGATTTTCTTTTCTCCATTGTATATTCTTGCCTCCTTAGTCAAAGATAAGGTGTCCATAAGTGCGTGGATTTATCTCTGGGCTTTCTATTTTGTTCCATGGATCTATATTTCTGTCTTTGTGCCAGTACCATACTGTTTTGATGACTGTGGCTTTGTAGTAGAGCCTGAAGTCAGGCAGGTTGATTCCTCCAGTTCCATTCTTCTTTCTCAAGATTGTTTTGGATATTCAAGGTTTTTTGTATTTCCATACAAATTGTGAAATTATTTGTTCTAGCTCTGTGAAAAATACTGTTGGCAGCTTGATAGGGATTGCATTGAATCTATAGATTGCTTTGGGTAGTATACTCATTTTCACTATATTGATTCTTCTGATCCATGAACACAGTATATTCCTCCATCTATCAGTGTCCTCTTTGATTTCTTTCACCAGTGTTTTATAGTTTTCTATATATAGGTCTTTTGTTTCTTTAGGTAGATACATTCCTAAGTATTTTATTCTATTCATTGCAATGGTGAATGGAATTGTTTCCTTAATTTCTCTTTCTCTTTTCTCATTATTAGTGTATAGGAATGCAAGGGATTTCTGTGTGTTAATTTTATATCCTGCAACTTTACTATATTCATTGATTAGCTCTAGTAATTTTCTGGTGGAGTCTTTAGAGTTTTCTATGTAGAGGATCATGTCATCTGCAAACAGTGAGAGTTTTATTTCTTCTTTTTCATTTTGGATTCCTTTTATTTCTTTTTCTGCTCTGATTGCTGTAGCCAAAACTTCCAAAACTATGTTGAATAGTAGTAGTGAGAGTGGGCATCCTTGTCTTGTTCCTGATTTTACGGGAAATGCTTTCAATTTTTCACCACTGAGGATAATGTTTGCTGTGGGTTAGTCATATATAGCTTTTATTATGTTGAGGTATGTTCCTTCTCTGTCTGCTTTCTGGAGGGTTTTTTATCATAAGTGGATGTTGAATTTTGTCAAAGGCTTTCTCTGCATCTATTGAGATAATCATAGGGCTTTTATTTTTTAATTTGTTAATGTGGTGTATTACATTGATTGATTTGTGGACATTAAAGAATCTTTGCATTCCTGGGATAAAGCCCACTTGGTCATGATGTATGATCTTTTTAATCTGTTGTTGGATTCTGACTGCTAGAATTTTGTTAAGGATTTTTGCATCTATGTTCATCAGTGATATTGGCCTGTAGTTTTCTTTTTTTGTGTGGCATCTTTGTCAGGTTTTGGTATTAGGGTGATGGTGGCCTCATAGAATGAGTTTGAAAGTTTACCTTCCTCTTCAATTTTCTGGAAGAGTTTGAGCAGGATAGGTGTTCAAATACCAATAGCATTTTAAAAATCTCATGCTTTTCTCAACTTAAAAAAAAGGTTTCTTGAAGTGCCCTACCTCAAAGACAGCCTCCCTTCCTAGCCTTGTTTGTCAAGAGTTGTTTATCATTGCTTTTTCCATTTCTTCACTTACTTTCCACTCTTCAGCCTGTCCTGTCTGGTTTTTGTCCCTTCACTGTACCAAAATAGTACTTACCAAAATAGATAAACAGCAAGGACTTACTATATAGCAGAGGGAACTATATTTAGTATCTTTTAATAACCTATAGTAATGGAAAAGAATCAGAAAAAATATGTATAGCCCATGATATATATAACTGAATCACTTTGCTGTATATCTGAAACACTGTAAATCAAGTATACTTCAATTTTTTTTTTTAAGTTAGAAAAGCCATAAAAATAGCACTTACTGAGGTCAACACAGACCTCTATGGTGGTCATTTCAGAAGATATTTTAAAGTCTTTGTTATAAACAGCACCAGAGCTAAAGGTATAGTTTTAGGAGTGAAAATGAAACTAAGGAACATACAGGGAGAACCCTGAATATAGAGAAAGGGAGAGAGATGAAGACAGAGAACACTGAGAAAAGAATCCCAGAGAATGTTGACACATGAGGGAGGATGAGAGAAAGAAGTATAAAGAAAAGGCTGAGAAGGCACAGTTATGAAATAAGAAGATCCAGTAAAAAGCGATATTATGAAAGCTAAAGGAGTTAAAAATTCCCAGTGGATAATAATACCACGTGTTGTTGCTCATGTATGTTCATGCAATATTTTTCATGTTGCCCAAGACAGAAGACCAAGTATTCATGTATGTCTCCTGGATTTAGGAATTCAAAGGTTGATGTGAACTTAAGCACCGTAGAATAGTGGGGGCAAATGCCTGACTAAAGAAAGTAGGGATGGAGATACTCTTTTAAGAAGCTTGCATGTAAAAGAAAGAAATCAGGCAGCAACTAGATTTCTCTGTGCCTGTTTCCAATTCTGTTAAATAGAGATAGTAATAACTAGCTTGGAGAGTTGTAGTGAGGACTAAATAGGATGAGGCATAGACAGTACATGGCATGGGGCATATGCTCTATACATAACAGCCATTACTATTAAATGATGAACATGAGAAACTGAGTATATTTCTAGGCTGGCAGGAAGAAACTAATGGGGAAGGGTTGCAGATAATGTATATAAGAGAAAAATTATAAACAAAGGCCCTGAGATCAGACTAAACAAGATTAAGAACCTAGGTGAAAAAGTTGTCCTTGACCAAGAAGAAGGAAATCTCATGGTCCCAGATTGGAAAGAAGGAGAGAGGTACAAATGTGGATATAAAAGTTGTCTCTGGAGGGAGAAGAGCTGTGAAATTGATGGAGTTCATGACTGAAAACCCTGGTGTATGAGGGAAGTACACCTGACGATACATCTCTCAGGAGAGATGATCTGATGATAGTGAATATGTTGGGGCAAGACGAGGGGCCCAAGTAGTTGCCACGAAGAACGGGAGACAGTGCCAACCAAAGACAGTATAAGCAGTTGAGCATTTCTGGGTGCCTCATTGAAGCTGGAAACCTAGATGTGCATTGGCCCCTCCACTTGTCCAGGTGTGTGCTTTCCTCTCATTAGGCTAAGTTGATCTATGCATTGACTATCTCCCATTGCAGAAATGTAAGCTCCTTGAGAGGAGCATCTGTGTTGATCTTGTTCACCACTATATCCAATTGCTGCTGCTGCTGCTGCTAAGTCACTTCAGTCATGTCCAACTCTGTGCGACCCCATAGACAGTAGCCCACCAGGCTCCCCCATCCCAGGGATTCTCCAGGCAAGAACACTGGAGTGGGTTGCCATTTCCTTCTCCAATGCATGAAAGTGAAAAGTGAAAGTGAAGTCGCTCAGTTGTGTCCAACTCTTAGTGACCTCATGGACTGCAGCCCACCAGGTTCCTCCACCCATGGGACTTTCCAGGCAAGAGTACTGGAGTGGGGTGCCATTGCCTTCTCCATATATCCAATTACTGGTGCTCAATAAATTAAATGGGTGTAGAATAAATTAATGGATATAGAAATGCAAAAGGAGAATCATAAAAGTTTCAAGCGTTATAGATGTTTAGAATGGAAGCATTAGGATAGGAAAGAATTGAGGCAATATATAAGAAAATTATGGAAAGCACACAAGTGAATCCAAGTGGGGGTTGGAAATGAAGGATACTCACGAGAAAACTGCTAGACTGAGACAGAATGGCAGTATGTCACAAGGCCAGAAGATACTGTGAGTCAAGAAGAAGATTCAGTGGAATAAAAGAGCTACAAGATATCTGATTGGCTTTTAAAACTTTAAAAGTGGAGTTGTTACTGAAAATGTGTCTAGAATGTGTCCAGAGGGTTGAAATATTTTAAAGGAATGGAGACAAGTGAATGGGGCTGAAGGTCAAGGAACAACTAAAGAAAAGTTTTAAGTTATTTTTCTATCTTTAGGACCATGGATACAATTATGTAAAGTTTAAAAATAAAATAAAATAAAAAATAAAAGCATTAAAAAAAATTTAAAAAAAAAAAGGACCATGGAACAGACTGGGGGGGGGGGGGGGGCGAAACGTGGATATCTCTCTTCCCAGGGTCATCTCTGCCGGTCCCATCTCCCTGGAAGGTAGGAGATATATCATAGTCATTTTAGAACAATGGTTTGCACATAGATGGAACTTCATTGGAGTGAATGAAAGATAAGGGAGAACTGTCTACTTCCTTTCATTTGTACACATACTGTCACTCAAAAGCAACTTGATGAAAATCTGTCTAATTTGTGTTCTGAGTGATGCTAGCCAAATGTTAAAGAAAATAGGAGATTAGCAATTAATTTAGCAGTGGAGATTATATCAATGACAGATTGCCTCAAATATCAGCTCAATAATTTCTCCTGTTAAATGACCCTTTGTTAAACATGAAACCAATTTGAAATTTAAAATTTTATAGGTATCTAATCAAGAAGATGAACCTGGGATGCAATTTCTCACCCATCAGTGTTCCTGGCCATCATCCTCTGTGGTTCAGTTTTCTAATGTGCAATAATATATGGGATAATAACAGTCTCCTCCCTCTAGGATGTTTGAGTGACTAAATGAGATGATATTTATATGTAAAGACTTGGCACACAGTAACAATTTTAAGAAATGAGAGTTATAGCTAGTTATCCACGAAAATGAACCAAACCTTAGGCCTCCTACCAAAACTTCCCTACTCAACCATCCACAGATACAGCAGCTCAAAAGTAACTCTGGCTTCCAGTTAAGATGAAAGGCAGAAAATATGCATTAACTTCCCCTCACCCAATCCTACTGAATCACAGTTAAGAAGTTTAAGAAGCCATTATTTTATAAACGCTCCAAGGATGGGAAGTAAATTAGTCTGCCAGGGCTGCCATAATAAATATCTTAGGTTGGATGGCTTAAACAATAGAAATTTATCTCCTCACTGTTTTGAAGGCTAAAAGTCCAAGATTAAGGTGTCAGAAGTGTTGGTTTCATCTGAGAGCCTCTATCCTTGGCTTGTAGATAGGCTTCCCATCCCTGCGTCTTAACATGGTTATCCCTCTGTGTCTGTCATTGTCTAAATTTCCTCCTCTCATAGACACCAGGCATAACATACTTGTTGTTGTTTAGTCACTCAGTCATGTCCGAGTCTTTGTGACCCTATGGAGTGCAGCACACCAGGCTTCCCTGTCCTTCACCATTTTCCAGAGCTTGCTCAAACTCACGTCCATTGAGCCAGTGATGCCATCCAACCATCTCATCCTCTGTCCCCCCTTCTCCTCCTGCCTTCAATCTTTCCCAGCATCAAAGTCTTTTCCAGTGTGTCAGCTTTTCGCATCAGGTAACCAAAGTATTGGAGCTTCAGCTTCAGCATCAGTCCTTTCAATGAATAGTCAGGGTCGATTTCCTTTAGGATTGAGTGGTTTCATCTCTTTGCAGTCCAAGGGACTCTCAAGAGTCTTCTCCAACACCACAGTTCAAAACCATCAATTCTTCGGTGCTCAACTTTCTTTATGGTCTAACTCTCACATCCATACATGACTACTGGAAAAACCATAGCTTTGACTAGACGGACCTTTGACTAGTTGGCAAAGTGATGTCTCTGCTTTTTAATATACTGTCTAGATTTGTCATAGTTTTTCTATCAAGGAGCAAGCATCTTTTAATTTCATGGCTGTAGTCACCATCTGCAATGATTTTGGACCCAAGAAAATAAAGTTTCTCACTGTTTTCATTGTTTCCCCATCTATTTGCCATGAAGTGATGGGACTGGATGCAATGATCTTCGTTTTTTGAATGTTGAGTTTTAAGCCAGTTTTTTCACTCTCCTGTTTCACTTTCATCAAGAGTCTCTTTAGTTCCTCTTCACTTTCTGCCATAAGGGTGGTGTCATCTGCATAGCTGAGGTTATTGATATTTCTCCTGGCAATCTTGATTCCAGCATGGAACAATGGACTGGGTCAAAATTGGGAAAGGAGCATGTCAAGACTGTATATTGTCATCCTGCTTATTTAACTTCTATGCAGAGTACATCATGCAAAATGCCAGGCTGGACAACTCACAAGCTGGAATCAAGATTCCCTGGAGAAATACCCATAACCTCAGAAATGAAGATGATACCACTCTAATGGCAAAAAGCAAAGAAGAAATAAAGAGCCTCTTGATGAGGGTCAAAGAGGAAAGTGAAAAAGCTTATTTAAAACTTAACATTTAAAAAACTAGGATCACAGCATTCAGTCCCATCACTTCATGGCAAATAGATAGGGAAACAGTGGAAGCAGTGATAGATTGCATTTTCTTTGGGCTCCAAAACCACTGAGTATGGTGACTGCAGCCATGAAATCAAAGATGCTTTCTCCTTGGAAGGAAAGCTATGACAAACCTAGGCAGCTTATTAAAAAGCAGAAACATCACTTTGCTGACAAAGGTTTGTACAGTCAAAGCTACGGTTTTTCCAGTAATCATGTACAGCTGTGAGAGTCAGACCATAAAGAAGGCTGATTGCCGAATAATTGATGCTTTCGAATTGTGGTGCTGGAGAAGACTTCTGAGAGTCCCTTGGACAACAAAGAGATGAAACCAGTCAATCCTAAAGGAAGTCAATCCCAAATATTCATTGGAAGTACTGATGCTGAAGCTGATGTTCTAGTACTTTGGTCACCTGATGCTAAGAGTTGACTCATTAGAAAAGACCCTGATGCTGGGAGAGATAGAAGGCAGGAGGAGAAGGCGGGTGGCAGAGGATGAGATGGTTGGATGGCATCACTGACTCAATGGACATGAGTTTGAGCAGACTCAGGGAGATAATGAAGGACAGGGAAGCCTGGCATGCTGCAGTTCGTGGAGTCGCAAAGAGTTAGACACAATTTATTGACTGAACAACAATGACAAATCATCCGCAAAGAGACTCAAAGTAGCTCACCTCAAGTTTCTGGGAAGAGAAGCTGGAAAGTAGGAGGACTACTGGAATACAGGGCTTCCCAAGTGGTGCTGGTGGTAAAGAATCTGCCTATCAATACAGAATATGTGGGTTCAATTCCTGGGTTGGGAAGATCCCTGGAATAGGGAATGGCAACCCACTTCAGTATTCTTGCTTGGAAAATTCCATGGACAGAGGAGCCGGCGGGTTATAGGCCATGGAGCCACAGAGAGCTGCATATGACTGAGCACACATACACAGGTGCACACACACACCCCCAAACTGAGTAAAGTCAACTTGAGACAAAGGTTGTGGCTGCAGAGCAAGGTGTGGGGAGGGGCAGAGTCCTGCACTGAGGAGCAAAACCAGAGATCTGACAGCCCAGTGAGGCAGCTGAGCACTCTCCAAAACTCTGGGCACAAAGGAAGTAGAGTATGCATTCACGCACCATATGAGAGACTTCAGGGAAATGGAGAGTTTAGTTCAGGGGGTGAGGAGGAGGGGGATCAAGTAAGTAAACAAAAGCCAGAGAGGACAAGAGCTGTTGTTCAGTCACTGTGTGGTGTCCGACTCTTTGCAACCTCATGAACTGCAGCATGCCAGGCCTTCCTGTCCCTCACTATATCCCAGAGTTTGCCCAAATTCACGTTCATTGAATCAGTGATGCCATCCAACCATTTCATCCAGAAGTGGCTTTAAATATTTGGAGAAGCAGCTATCGTGTATAAGTGGAATTAAATCCAAGGAGGTAACTTACTATTAAGGGTTTCCCAGGTGGCACTAGTGGTAAAGAACCCACCTGCCAATGCAGGAGATGTAAGAGACACAGGTTCGACCCCTGTGTCTGGGTGTGGTTCGATTTGGGGTCAGGAAGATCCCCTGAAAGAGGGCACGGCAACCCATTCCAGTATTCTTACCCATGGTAAGAGAATCCCATGGACAGAGGAGTCTGGCAGGCTACAGTCCATAGGGTCACAAAGAGTTGGACATGACTGAAATAACTTACCATAGCATGGCATAACATACTATTAACAAATATATTTTAAGGAGGAGGCAAATTTGGTTGAGCAACAGGAAGCCCCTACAAGCAAAGTTGTTCAAACTGAAAACTAGTTTTAAGTTTCCTCCTCACCTGGATCATTCAGCCGCAGGCTTCATGACCACCTGCAGGAATGACAGAGGAGACAGTGAATGTGTGGACTGGGTAGAGGATCAAAGGAAGACCATCTGCTCTGAGTTTATTTTTAACTCTTCTTTCTATGATTCTATAAAATGGACATCAGCAATTCTAGCTGGGAGGTAAGGAAAAGGAGCCAGAAATATCAGAAATGGGAAAATATGAAAAAGATAAGAGCAGTAAATGTGGGAAGCTTCATTTCTATCAATCCTAGACTGTTATCCACTACTGGATCTGTTCAGAATTTTATGTAGTGGTATTTATCTGAGAAAAGGAAGAATTCAGTGTTGCTTTCTCTTTCTTCAGGAATTATACTTCTGCCTAACAAACTGTCAACTTGATTATTAGGTTGTAAATACATTTCTACTTGTATTGTGAAGTAAAGGTACATTTTGATGGATGCCAGTAATGAATGGAATATATTGGCCCCAAAACAACTTCTGGTTGTTGGGAGGAATGGAATCTCAGAAAAGGTAGGTGGCCACTGCAGATTTGGAAAGAAATAAAACACTTCAGAATCCTTGGCCTTTGGATGGCTGTCAACATTACAGCTTGGAAAGGAAAGGATTATATTAGGGTTTTAGTTTTGTTCACTTTCAGTGACTACAACAAAAAAATTAAGACAATGCATTCTGGCATTGAAAGACTATAATTTGCATAGTATTGTCTAGCATTTTTGATACTACAGTGACAATAAAACTACACTCATGTGTGAATGTGGTTGCACACACACACACACCTAGAATGCCTTCTATAACGGGGACACATGTAGCCCTGTTCTGCCTAGTAAGTGACTACACGTTTCTAGGCTTTGTCTCTACACTTTGTTGAGTACGCATTTTCTTTGTTCAACGTGTGCCATGTATTTCTGATTACAGCATGGAATTTACACTGCAAAACAAAACAGAAATCCCTGCAATGTTCATACCATATGACCTGAGGCCATGCTAAAGCATATTTCCTTCGCCTACTTTTGTGGTTTTGGAATCACAGCTTGCCACTAAGTAACTAACTCAGATCTCCTTTTGTAATCTGTCCTTCTTTGTTTGGATCAGGAGAAATGACATATCAGGTATAACTGTAATTCCAGCTAACTTGTATGTCAGAAAGTCTTTGCTATGATATCTCATGATAATTGGCAAGGATGCCAATAAAAGTGGTACTCAAATTTGATGGCAATATCAATGCCCCCAACTAGGCTTATTTGCCATGAAATAAATGAGTACCTAGACCTGTAGTGAAGATTAAATATAATACGTACAAAGTACTTCAGTGCTTGGCACATAATAGACACTCAATAAAAGGTTTATTGTTTAAATCAACAACTAGGTTAGATGTTTTTGTTTTACATGTTCATGGACTTGATCTTTATTACAGAGCTCATCACAATAATGTGTTTTGCTGTTTACTTGTCTGTCTCCCCATGCAACTAGACATCATGTCTGTGTCCCAAGCACACAAATCGTATGTAATTTGTTGAGTTACAAAATGCAAAACACTTGCCCTTGGATTTTAACTTAATCTGTAATGCCATTGCCATCAAACTCTATTGTCTTCCAAAGATTAGCACTTGTCCTAATCACATTTTCTGACCTTCTATTGGTGCAATCTAAACATAAATCAAAAATTTCAAAATGTATTTGGATATCATTAAACTCTTGAATCTTTCACATGTATTAGTGAAGTAAAGATTCAAAGATCAATTATTCTGGAACTCACAGAACAGTTCTGCAGTGTATCAAGTATATGGTAGTTGACCATGTACATTGAGATAACCCATCAAACTACTGAACCAGAGAACAAAGATTGTGAATGAAAGACTTCTCTCATAGTCAGGTCTGGAGAAATCTTGAAGACAAAATTCATAAATCCACTGATACTGGAAACAGCTTAGACCAAAGCCAGAGACTCCTTAAGCTTCTTATAGTTATTATACAGAACCCAGTGGCAATAAATAAATACATTTCTCTGTTAAAGTACCATTCTCAGGGTGTTAGAGAGCTCAAGTATGTCTGGAAAAGCCTTGATGACTCTACCATTTGCTAAGCCCACAACTCTTTGAGCTCTTCCCAAAAGCCAAGTGGAAAGCAAGTGTTACTCAGAGAGGATGAGGCTGCAAAGCTTTATTAGATGAAAACGCCAACTCTAATTTCCTGAAATGCCAATCGGGAAGAGTAAAATCTCATAAAATGTGACAGATTCAGTATGCAATGGGGGTAAAGCAGGTGGGGGAGGGGTGTGATTGAGACCACAAAGGTCCTGTTTATGCCAATACAACTCCAGTTCCACTAAGCTCAAATTCCATTAAAGAACTCTAAAGGAAAACTGTATGTTTTCTCCAGGTATAAGAATTGAACCTGAATTCTTGGGCCACAGATTTCTTAATGATTTCAAATAAGAACAGTTGCCTCTTTCTGATAATAATACCATAGTTACCATACTGCCACTCACAGCCTGCCTCAGCAGAAAGAGAGACCTGATCCTACACATCCAGTACTATTACCCAAGTCCTGATTCATAAACAGACCTAGACAAGAATTTTAGTCTTTGGTGGACTAACAAAAATATATCATAAACATAAAAAATATTTCTAAATTTAAAGTGTTCCTAGTATTTTTAAAAAATCAAAACACCTATGCAATTTAAATTCAGTTAGTCATGTGTTATTTAATTGCCTGTCACAAAAAGGAGATCGTGTTCTTGAAATGCAATTTCCAGAGGATTACAAAGTGTGGCAAGATGCCAGTCACTGAGTCGTTTTCTCAGTAACCAGTAGCAGGCTTGAGATTTTTAAAGGAAAATTTTGCTTCCAAAGGCCAGTCCCCTACACCACAGAAAAGCCTGCAACAGAGGATAAGCAGACTTAGCTGGTAAACTTCAGTAGATAAGTGAATGCTCTATAAGGTGCTGAAATTTGGTTGTGTATCAAAATCTTGATAATAATGTTCTTTCACATTCTTCTCATAGGATTTATGGGACCCTCTACGTTTCACTGGCCAAATGGGGTTAGACCATAAAACTCAGACCATTAGGTGGGGCTGATGGAGGGGAGAGGAGGGAGTAGCAACATACTTTCGGAGCAACCTTTAGTTCTTTACTCCTAAAGCAACAAACTGGCATCAGAGTATATGGATCAACAATTCTCAGTAAATACTCTCTAGACCTTTTCTCCTCTTTTAAACCATAAGGAACTCTCTAATGAACCCATTTTTCAATAGCATGTTAAAAAAGTAAAGATAGCAAGAAAGATGTGTTACCAAAAGCAATTAGAATAAGAAACCACAGATTTGGAACAGTGTCAAAAAAATAGGCTGCTTTCAGAATTAACTGAATTGGAAATGAAGAAAAACACCAAAGATGATACATGGAAAGTTTTTTTCATACTTAAGCACAAAGAATATAAGTTGTGCATGCTCAGTCATGTCCAACTCTTTGCAACTCCACGGACTGTAGCCTGCCAGGTTCCTCCCTCCATGAGATTTTTCCAGGCAAGAATACTACAGTGCATTGCCATCTCCTACTCCAGGGGATCTTCCTGATCAAGGGATCAAACCCCATCTCTTGTGTCTTCTGCACTAGCAGATGGGTTCTGTACCACTTGTGCCACTTGGGAAGCACAGAAAATGAACAGTAATAAATCTTCTCTTGAGTGGTTAGCTGTAGGATGGCTACAGGAGAGTATTAAAAAAGAAGTTGATGGACATTTATCATGCTTCTTTTAGCTTTGAGAAGGATGATCTTCAGATGGAAAAGGATAGCATGACTATCAGCTAGGAGAAAAGAAGACCACTGCAGATGGGGGATGTTGTAAGGAAGTCATTGACTCCAATGAATATTTCCCAGCTTATTCTATGATTAGGAGTGGTCACCCCAACTCCAACTGACAATTTTGAAATACAGAGCATCCTAAGGCAGGTTCCCCAGAAACAGGTCAAAGACCAGGATTTGAGTTGTTGTTGTTCAGTCACTCAGTTATGTCCAACTCTTTGCAATCCCATGGACCGCAGCACGCCAGGCTTCCCTGTCCACTATCTTCTAGAGCTTGCTCAAACTCATGTCCATTGAGTCAGTGACGCCATACAACCATCTCATCCTCTGCCACCCGCTTCTCCTCCTGCCTTCAATCTTTCCCAGCATCAGGGTCTTTTCTAATGAGCCAGCACTTTGTATCAGGTGGCCAAGGTATTGGCGCTTCAGCTTCAGCATCATTCCTTCCAATGAATATTTAGGATTGATTTCCTTTAGGATTGACTAGTTTGATCTCCTTGCAGGTTGCTCAGAAGCAGGTCAAAGGCCAGGATTTGAATACAAGGGCTTTATTTGGGAGGTGATTCCAGAAAGCAAGAGCCAGGTAAGGAAATATGAAAGAGAGACAGAAAAAAGAAGAGTGTAATACAGGATGGGTACTGAGCAGGTGATCTCTACAGGCAACTGGGGTGCCATCTTGCCACTTGGAGGATGCCAAGTAGTCCTGTCTAAGGTACAAGGAAGTTAGGGCATTGCCTCCAACTCTGAAAGCTCCTTCTGGGTCATTAACTCTCTACCATTCCAACCTTTCCTGCTGCTTAAGAGAAAACCTAGGTTAAGGGATCATATGTGCTTGTGGTAGTACTGACTCTACAGGCAGTGGTGAGAGGTGAGGGAAATTAATTCCACAAGAAGTGGAGAGGAGGAAATGAGCAAGAAACTGGTGATAAAGTGATGCAGAACTTTTCAAAACAGGAAAAATCTATAACTGACCTTGGAGATCTTGACATGAATGTGAGAGCAATAAACATACCATTACAGGGATAGTTTGAAGCCGTTAAAAGAAGCATCAGAAGTGATGAGAACCAAGCAATTTTATCAGATTAACTTTCTATCTCTTTTGAACAAGGTCACTAGACTGGGAAATGAGAGAAATATGAAAGACCAACATTATGTGTGTGCGCGTGCATGCGCACACACACAAACATAGGTCTAGTTTACTTGGATAGCATGAAAATGACTCAGCTCAACTACAGCTGGCAGAAACAAATGACCTACTTAGTGCACAACTACAAAGAATGAAATTTATGCAGTATTGTGGGTACATGTTGCCCCAGAATAGAACATGGAATATAACGTAACTAGTGCTTTCTGCAGTGGTGTAATGTAACACTGACAGAGAACACAAAAGGATATTCTGCATCAAGAAAAGGCTTCTACCCCTCCCTCCGAGAGGTTGACAAGTCTAGGGCAGGAGAGCCAAACAAAACAACCAACATTTCTCAAGTTCATGCAGCTCCTCTTAAAAACCTTTAGGTATACAAGGCAAGTAGGATGCTCTTCAACGTAACAAAGTGTACCTGAACAAATGCAACCTGTTTATGCCCATGGACACCCACGAATGTTAATTTACAGAAAAAGCTTTTCAGAATGCCAAAAGGTTCCTACCAAGATTTTGTTAATGACTTAATCAGGTGTCTCTTTATTTATATTCTCTCTTTTGATCATACACACACATATACACAATCTACTCACTCACCTGAAGCTACATAATATCATATTTGTGGATCAATACATTTGGTCATTGTGATAGATATTGTGGGTTGAGCTTTTCAATCTCCATTTCACCTTTCTGGTGGTTGAAGATGACAGCTGAAACAAAACAAAACAAACACCTCTTATAACTAGGATTCTGGGTGCAAATTCCATTCCAATAATTAGAAGCTGTTGTGGAATTTATAAGGTAGAAATGATGCAGGTCCCTTTTTCTTCCCCCTTTTTGCTATTTCTATGCCTTGTGAGTCTGTGGAGATGCAAAGTTCTCTGAAGCAGTGTTACAGCATCTCTTTTAAGGCATCAGGAGTTGCAATGGCCTTAGAGATGACAGCATTTTTATTCCTAGTTCACAGCTAGGATTCTGTATTCTTCAACTCATCATTTCAGAAGTAGCCTTGGAGGAAGGAACAAGTCTGTTGGGTCAGTTGTATAACATTTGAGGAGTTATTTCTGAAGATTCAGCTTAGAATCTAATCTTTTACTTCTTCCAGTGATTTTTCAAGGACCTAATTGGTTGCATTAAATTCCTTCCTGCTGAAATACCTAGAGAACTTTTTGCCTCCTGCATTGGATACTGACTACTACAGAAGAGTTGATAAACGTGTTGGAATGATACAGTTAGGTGAAAGGCAAACATAATGTGATATAGTTGAATAAGGATAAAGGTAAAAGTTCAATACACACAGAAGTCGCTCAGTCGTGTCTGACTCTTTGCGATGCCATGGATTGTAGCCCACCAGGCTCCTCGGTCCATGGGATTTTCCAGGCATGAATACTGGAGTGGGTGGCCGTTTCCTTCTACAGGGGATCTTCCTGACCCAAAAGTTCAATACTTAGGTCCAAAAAGCAATCACACATTCATAGGCTAGAAGAAGTATAACTTAGCAGCTCCACGTAAGATAATGTTCAGACAGAGGTCACCAAAGATGTTAATATGGTATGCAGAGAAAACCAAAGTTGCAGACATGTTCAATTACTCTATTCTGATTAAGACCACACTTACAGAATAGTGATTCATCCTAGCATTGTGCATTAAGAGGGATATAGCCAAAATGAGGATCCTTCAAGGGAGAGCAAATAGAATCAAGAAAGACCTGAATCTATGTCACAGGAATAATGTTTGAAAAACATGGGAGATGTGTACCTTGAAGACTAGGAGAGATTCAAAGTGGACCATGATAATCATTTTTAAATATGTACATGATTTTCTTGTAGAAAATTCATTAGACTTGTTCTGTACATTTCAAAGGTTTGGAACCAAAACCAATAGAGAAAAGGGGAGGCAAAGATGGAAGCTCTTTAGTAAGAGATATCAGAATACAGGAGGACTACTTTGGGAGGCAATAAACTTTCCAACATTTGAAGTATTCAAAAAATAACTTGAAGAATCACTTGATGGAGTCAGTGTAGGACATACCCAGGTATCACACAAGTTGCTGTCCAAGAAGGCAAACTTTGAAGCTTATTCCAAATTCAAGAAATTTTTAATAGCAAAATTTTTACAGAGCTAGTTGGATATTCTTAGAAAACTCATATAATACCCACTATTCTCAGAGATACAGATCATACACATAGATGCACACACACTGTGAGCAGAGGTTATAGGAGGTGGATGAAAGAGCCCAGGATTTGGAATTAGATAGATGGGGCCTCAAATCTTGGTATCATAGCTTTCTAGTTGGATGACCTTGACTATCTTAAATAATCTCTGGTTCTCTGTTTCCTTATAGATAAAACATTTTCTTTGATAACAAAATTTATCATTTTGTTACAAGAATTAGAAAAAATATGCCCTAAATGAGATAGATTATCACCCAAAAAAGTCATCTTCCAATACTTTTAAAATCTTTTCCCTAATTTTTAACTTTCAAAATTCTAGGTAGGAATGGATGAACAAAAATTTTATATCTATTCTAAATTGAGTTCCCCCCCCCCTCAGATTTATAGCTTTTCTATAAAGTAGGCAGTAGAGCACAACAGTTCATAGTAAAGGTTCATGAACCCAACTGACGTGGGGTCAAATCCTAGCTCAGCTTCTTTTAACCATTTAACTAAAAGTATATGGCACCCCACTCCAGTACTCTTGCCTGGAAAATCCCATGGATGGAGGAGCCTGGTGGGCTGCAGTCCATGGGGTCGCTAAGAGTCAGACATGACTGAGCGACTTCCCTTTCACTTTTCACTTTCACGCATTGGAGAAGGAAATGGCAACCCACTCCAGTGTTCTTGCCTGGAGAATCCCAAGGACGGGGGAGCCTGGTGGGCTGCTGTCTATGGGGTCACACAGAGTCGGACACGACCGAAGCGACTTAGCAGCAGCAGCAGCAGCAGCATAGTCTATAAACAACCAGGAACTTCAGTTCTCTTACCAGTAAAATGGGGCCAATAAAATTAGACTATAAGGTTTGGTAAGGATAAAATTAAATAATGCAAGTACAATAATTTGCTAGTGCCTAGCTCACAACGGATGCTCAGTGTGTAGTGCTTAGTCGCTCAGTCATGTCCAACTCTTTGTGATCCCATGGACTGTAGCCTGCCAGGCTCCTCTGTCCATAGGGATTCTCCAGGCAAAAATACTGGAGCAGGTTGCCATGTCCTCCTCCAGGAGATCTGCCCAACCCAGGGATTGAACCCAGGTTCCCTGCATTGCAGGCAGATTCTTTACTATCTGAGCCACCAGGGAAGCCCAAGAATATTGGAGTGGATAGCCTATCCCTTCTCCAGAGGATCTTCCCGACCCAGGAATTGAACCGGGGTCTCCTGCATTGCTGGATGGCATCACCGACTTCATGGATGTGAGTTTGAGTGAACTCCAGGAGTTGGTGATGGACAGTGAGGCCTGGCATGCTGCAATTCATGGGGTCGCAAAAAGTCAGACATGACTGAGCGACTGAATTGAACTGAGCAGATCAATAGTAAATGATAGTGATGGTAGTGATGAAGGCACAATGTACACAGAACATCAACCTAAAACATTAAGGCTACTGCCTTTTTTGTCTTGTAGTACTCTCATCCTGGATGTATGGTAGCATTCCTCATTACAGTGAGGTTATTTAGATATTTACATTTTTTGCTCTTGTTGTTGTTTATTCACTAAGTCATGTCCGGCTCTTTTGTGACCCTATGGACCGTAGCCTGCTAGGCCCCGCTGTCCATGTGATTCCCCAGGCAAGAATACTGGAGTGGGTAGCCATTTCCTTCTCCAGGGGATCTTTAGGACACAGGGTTTGAACATTGCAGGTGGATTCTTTACCCCTGGGTCGCCTGGGAAGCCCACACTGACCCACACTGACTTGACACCTTTTTTTTTTTATAGCTACACCATACTTTACACTGATTTCTAATAGCCTTCACTGTTCACAAAGGTGCCAAAGACACATAGTCATAACCTAATCTAGCATGCTCATTGGCTACAGACCTATCTGGGAGGCCAGTTATCAGGGAGGGTGGAAAAACACTATTTCTTACTAGCAGCATTAACTCAATAAGCCTCCCAGAGGAACAATAAAAATGCAATAGACAGCAGTCTTAATGAGGACATGCTCAGAGCACAGTGCAATCTGATGCTCAGTGCCCTGTGGAATCAAAGGAATTTGATTTAGCAACATTAGATTTCAGTTTCTTAAAATATTAATGATATGATTCACTATAAGTGTTTCCTATTTTAGCCAGTGACATTGTAAATTACAAGTGTTATTATGACATTGCTTATAACTCAGAGATATTACCACAAGAATCTGCCTTTCTGTTGCTGGCAGATGCAAGTGAAGTTTGCTTTTGTTAATACAGCACATGCCAAGTTTTTCCTTAAGGCTCTTAATCAAAGTGTTTCATATATTAGGACACATGGGCCTATTTTTGCAGAACAATTTAAATGGCATCCTCTATCATTATCACATTTCAAATGAACCTTCATCTCTTTCACTTAAAAAAAAAAAAAAGAACTTTAATTATTTCCCCATAGTTCTCTCTTCACCAAACCCCAAAGCACCCAGTAACTGGGATGGCCTTACTGACTTGTAAATTAAGATCAGACAAGAAAAAGAAGTTATGAGAAATGTATTAGTCACTTCAAGAACTCCCAGATTCCACTTCTCAGGAACTACTATCCTTGGAGTTGGAGGTAATAATAGAAATGATCATCATACCCAAGAGAGATTATCACAGGCAATGCCAAGGAATAGCTGGGAGGGGGTACATGGGAAAGGGAAAGCTTAGGATGACTATTAGTAACTGCCACCAGATGAAAGAACATTTATCAGCTGTTTCAAAAGCACGAAGATCAGTCTCAAAAGAGATCATCATCAACTTGAATATGTTCTAATTGGAGATTAACTTGGGGGAGATTTTCAAAGTGATTATCTGGCAAGTTAAAAAATGTCTCCTACAGAGTCTCTTGAACATAAAACTAATCACTCAGCATGTGGGTCTATCAGTTGAGCTAATAGGCAAGAAAAGAAAAACACTGCATAGAAGTGGATCATCTAATTGAGAGTCACACCCAGTAATCTCACTTATACAGAATATAACTGAGGGACTCAGTTGCCTAAAAAGGCAACCCCTTTGATCAGCCAAATTGGATGTGTGCCTCAAAGCACCTGAACAT
Organism: Bos indicus x Bos taurus; assembly: GCF_003369695.1. Classification (NCBI taxonomy): domain Eukaryota; kingdom Metazoa; phylum Chordata; class Mammalia; order Artiodactyla; family Bovidae; genus Bos; species Bos indicus x Bos taurus. The sequence continues at coordinate 64,966,751 of NC_040085.1, read as the reverse complement.
TGGGTAAAGTCCACAACCACTCTATGCTTCAGTTTCCTCACCTGTAAATGAACATACAAAACACATAATAAAGATACTAAAAAATGTTGTTAACTTTATTGTCATTTTTATTATTACTGTTGTTTGTGTTGTAGTTATTGTTGTTTAGTCACTCGAAGACTCATGTCTGACTCTTTGTAACCTCGTAGACTATAGCCCATCAGGCTTCTCTGTCCATGGGATTTCTCAAGCAAGAATACTGGAGTGGGTTGCCATTTTCTTCTCCAGGGGATCTTCACAACCCAGGGATCGAAGCCACATCTCCCACATCTCCTGCACTGACAGGCAGATTCTTTACTGCTGAGCCACAGGCTCAATATGAGAGAAGATAATTGGTAATCATTTATAAACTGGAGGCAGTGGGTCAGGTTATTTTCTCTAAGCACTCAGTCTCATTAGCAGACTTCTGAGTTCACAACTTCAGGTTTGCCGACCTTCACAAAGGCAACATAGAAATTCCCTCTGCGCCACGGGCTGCAGTTTCACAGAGCTTCATGGTGAGTGAGATGTAGGTCATGAGTAGAAAGTAATTGGATTTCAGCACAGGGAGCCCAAGGTGCCACTTTGGACAGATAACCTCCTGTTATGTCCAAGTGTGCCTCTGAGTCTAATGCATTACTTCTTAAGGAAGCTCATCTAGTTTCCACTGAAAACCACACAGACCCAAAGGTGAGAGGAAAGGAGACCCTTTCCTGCTAACTTCACAGCTCCATCCTCACAGGCTGCAGATTCAGGGGGGAGAGACTTCCCTGGGCTCAGAGTTGGGCAATCACAATCATGTGAGCAGTCAGGAAGGGCCAAGACTCAACAGCTGTCGTATAGAGAAATCAGCACAAATAGATTAATTGGGGCTCTGTTCAAAGAGGAAATATTTGAGAAAGACCTCGGGATGACAAGGTGACACCTGTGTCTCAGTCTTCCTGGGCCCTAAGCCGAAGAGCAGAAGCAGTTGACTTCAGTGTTCCCAGAATATAAGGGGTAATTCTAACGAGGCACCAGCGAGTGTGCCAGCCCCACAGGGATTTCTGCTTCTGTTCTCCAGCCACAGGCATGGTATCATAATAGGAAAGACAAGGAAGTTCTGCTTAACTCACATTTTAGGGTCAGTTTCAGTTTCATTTCTAGAGTGACTATTTTTTAACTACAAAAGCAGTACATTTCATTGTAGGAAATACAATACATAAAAGATAAAAACTTTAAAAAATCACTCATGATTCTAAGACTCAGAAATATTCATTAAAATTTTTGAGAATATTCTTCCAGTGATTATGTCTGTATATGTGTGCATAAATATTTGCACATATAAGTATATATGTTATATGTATAAATACTCTTTTCCTGTATTTTTCTCCATCCTCCTAAAATGGGACCATGCTATATATAGTCTTGTAACCCTCTTTTTTAACTTAACAGTGTGTCATAGACATTCTTTGATGTCTTTAAAAATGCTCCAACATTGTTTTTAGTGAATGCTAAGTATTCAAAGTCAAATTTTACTTAAAGCATACTTGTATCAATCTAATCTTGTTTGCAAGCCATTCACAGGACAGAATATAGGGGTTGGTCAGGTATTCCTGCAGTCTGATGGATCCTAATATTTGGGGTAGAAACTATTAAGCACCTCTTCATAATTCTGTGCTTTAGACAGTGCTGCTGCTGCTGCTAAGTCGCTTCAGTTGTGTCCAACTCTGTGCGACCCAATGGACGGCAGACCACCAGGCTCCCCCATCCCTGGGATTCTCCAGGCAAGAACACTGGAGTGGGTTGCCATTTCCTTCTCCAATGCATGAAAGTGAAAAGTGAAAGTGAAGTCTCTCAGTCATATCCGACTCTTAGCGACCCCATGGACTGCAGCCCACCAGGCTCCTCTGTCCATGGGATTTTCCAGGCAAGAGTACTGGAGTGGGGTGCCATTGCCTTCTCTGGCTTTAGACAGTATATTTACCTAATGTACAAGGGCATCAGAGATCTTTCATGTCCAGCAAATAGTAATAATAATGTATAATTCTTTTGTAGCCACCATATGCCAAGCACCATGCTAAGCAATTCCCATGTATTGTTTCATGTGATTTAATCAGCACCCTTTAACACTGGACTGTTCTTTTCCTGATTTTTCCAATGTGGAAATTGAGACTCAGAGAGTATACAATAGACCTAGGGCTCAACCCTAGCTAATCCAGAGAACTGGACACTGCATGTAATTCATCTCATGCTTTCCCAATAATAATGTCTATGCTCTAAGAAATGAGTGATCCACGCTGCCATTAACTCCTTATTGCATTACACTATCAGTTTACTCAACAATAGTCAAAGTGGGAGAAACTTGCATAATTCCTTAGTTCTGTTAGTGAATATGTCTTCAACTTTGTGTTTTCAAGCAAATGATGAAAAAAATAAAATTCTTTTGCTCCAAGTGACTTCCAGGATTTAAAAAGTAGTCTCGTGTGTACATTTTGTCATAGGATGAGCTCCTTCACAACCTCACTCTGCCTTTAGTGAGAGGGCTACCTCTGGTTTCTGGCTCCAAGCTCAGAGCAGGCAAGCAGGGCCAGCCTCTGCAGGGTTGGTAACTTTCACACAATGACTGTATCCCATTCAACACTAGATGATTTTTGCTTAAAGAATGATTTCTAGGCACTATAGAAAAATCTCACTTCTCTGGAATAAAAGTCATAAGCCTTAAATTTCTGAAAACATAACCCTTATCATTTGCTTCTATTATTTTTTTTCTTCTCCTGAAAGATACAGCATAAATTAGGACGTAGATGATCAGATCAAGTAGCAGTCTTAATCTGTAAATAATCTCCCTGGCTTCACGGCAATCAGGAAAACAGTGGGAAACAGCCGGTTTAAGATGAAAGTGACAACCTATTAGCATTCAGAGAGAAATGATTTCTCTCATCACCTTTCCTGGAAGATGCTGTTGCTGTGGCAACTAGTCCCTGCATTCATCCCATATCCAATTGCTGAGATGACAAGGAAGCTGGTCAGGCTGAGAGAAGATTATTCACACTATCCCTTTTAAGTGACAACCAATGAGATCTGTAAGGGAATTTCTTACACAAACCCAGCACTTTTCACTGTGGTGAAATACTGCTTGACTAAGCTTCCATAACTTGGGTCTCTGGCTAAAACTTAAGAGTTCTTCAATTTAACTGAACTAGTAAATACTTAACTTCACAAACTGTGATCTGACTTTGGGACATTTTAAATGTTCTTTATTCCGGGCATTGCTATGTAAAGGATGTAGGTGGAGGACATGACATTTTCCTATGAGGTACAAAATGCTCTAGGCAGAGATATTCTGCAGTTGGGCTTATGACAGGTATAGGACCACAACTGTCCTCTTGCACCAGGGCAGTCTTTAAGCGGAGGCTAAAATGCAGACCGTGAGACTGTGTCTGACATTTTACCTCACTGTCAGAAACTTGCTTGTACTCTAAACAAGCCCTGGATTATTCACTTAAGTGACAAATGAGGTGTGGTGGCTGGACTTACTAAAAGGTCACCCACAGACTGCATTTCTCTCTTCATCTGAAACACAAGTGCTTCTGAGAGAGAAACAAAATGGTGCAGCTGAAGTCATTCAGTTTTATTTCCTGAAGGAATGAGCTCCTTTTGGGTGACCCCCTCAGCCGGTTTTGGAGCACTTCAATGTCATAATGTCCTTCATTACACCTGCTGTAAAAACAGAAGACCTATATTTGCCATCCTGTTTAAATAATAAATGCATAGCTTTTAAAAGTTTCATGTGAGCTGGAAACCAAATGTTCTTCAGGGAACACTCTCATTCATAAACAAGCAGTTTCCATTTGTGACTCTTGCTTTGGTAGGCTTACACAGAAGAATGAAAAGGCAGTACATTTTCAAAATTATACAGTCCTCAAGTGTCCACTGACACCTCTTCCATTCTCAGGTAGTCATGTCCTGTTCCTCTCTACTAGAACATGACTTTTCTGGGACCTCACAACAGTTATCTCTCATCAGCTTTGTGCCCCAAACAAAAACATGCCCTTGTCTTTGCCCATTTGTGAGGGAGGCACTCACTGGCTTCTTTGGAAACCTGTTAAGCGGAAGAAAGAGCAAGCAGCAGCAGAAATAGGTCCCTTTGGGCTAGTAGCTATCAGCTAGGGAGGCTCTTACCTGAAATTTGTCACTTTATTGATGCAGAGCTCTCATGGGGAAAAGGGTGGACCATACATAAAAAAATATAATAAAATAATTTTAGTAAAGCTAATACTTGTTGAGCACATACCAAAATACAGTTTCACGCATAGTCTCTTCTGGTCTTCCCCAACATTATACCAGTTAAGTAAATGTCATTATTGTCATCACTCTGAAGTTTAGAGAAGTTTAGGAACTTTTTCAAAATCATATGACACAGAGGCAGAAAAACCCTAGTCTTACTAAAGCCAAAGCCTAACATCACCTTTATCTAATCCCAACGTATCTGTTATTTTTCAGATGCCCTCAAGCACACTAGTAAATTCATTCATCCCTCTCCCTGGGTTAAGGTAACAGTCATCATCTATTTGCTCTGTTACTTGTCACAGTGTTTGGTGCAAGGCTGGTGCTTGAAAAGTTTTTGCTGATTGGAAAAAAAAGCTTTTGATTCCAGATTGAGAAAGGTTTCACTTTTTAAAGATGATTGTACCACTGACACAGGCTATTTCAGGGGTCTTTGGAACATGCCATCCTACACAGTTCTTTTGTTTGAGCTCTTGTCTCTTTTTCTGATGCCACACATTAGTGCTTATTTTCCTTTACTGGACTGACAATTCTGAGAATTTCTTTTATAAATGATGACACTGAAGAACCAACATGCATGTTGTCCAACTCTTTAAACCAATATGGACCAGCCCTGGACAGTTTTAGAAGAAGAATTTGTTTTTTAAGATTAAATAAAATTATAGTATTCAAAAAGGAAAACTGTATGATGCAGATACATGTGGCAAGGTTCCAACCCTTTGTTAGCAAGGCTTTGAGTAATTACTACAGATTTACCCCACATCATTTTGTACCCTAGAGAGCAGAGTAAGTGCCTGTTCACCATCTCATGAAAGCCTTCCTGCCCAGGGCTGGCGAGTTCATCTCTCTGCTAATTGCAGACACTCCAATGTACCAAACAATGGCAGAGCAAGCAGTACCAAGGCAAGTGATCACTGAGTACACAGGACGGAGCCAACTGCTGTCAATTTGGGGGATTTTTTTAGTCTTGAAATTTAAGATGTCATAAACAAAAATTATACTTGGCTTATGTAGAAAATTTGAAAATACAGATAAACTGAAAGAAAATTTAAAACCTTAGTAATTCTACTCCACAAAGATAGCATTTAGTATATGATTTTCCAGATTTTTTCTATTTTTTAAGAAAAATGAATTATACTAAATCTACCATTTTTATAAATCTAATATATTGCCCATAATATCCAATTTTGCTGTTATTTAGTAGTTGATGGCCCATCTTATATGATTAAATCATAATGTATTTTTAAAAATTCTCTGTTGTTAGACTCTGAGTTGCTCATATAAATACTTTATTGAAGATTCTTGAATCTAAATCCCCACATGCTTATTATTTACTTGAGATAAATTCCTACAAGTAGAATTGCCAGATCCAAGGGTATATACATTTGTAGGCTTCAGATACATATTTTCAAAATCCTTTCCAGAAAATTTAAACAAATTTACCTTTACTGACAGTGATTCAAAGTATCTTTCCTTTTTAAAATCAATATCCCAGAGTCAAATATAAATTTTTGTTTGCAGTTTACATCATTGCTTTGCTCTATTAACATCAGTAACCACAATGAGGGGCTTCCGTGGTGGCTCAGTGGTAAAGAAGCCGCCTGCCAATGCAGGACTGTGCGATCTTTTTTTTTTTTTTTTTTACAGTCATGAAAAGTTACAGGACAGGACGATGGACAAGATCAGGGCACTGCCAGGGAGGTTGGCCATGAGCTGGACACCTATGGTCTTGGATGGGTCAGTTAATATCTGCAGGAGTCCACGTGAAAAGCCAGAGTGAGAGGCAGGGGCTGGGTCTTCAGTGATGGTTGGAAGCATGCTGTGGCAACAGGGAGTAGGAAACTGGTCCATTCATCTGGCTGGAACTTGAAAGAACAGGAGCTTCTGTAAGACTGAAGAGAGGCAATAGGGAATAGAAACATTCCAAAATCAAATAAAAACTTTTTTTTTTTTTAAAAAGGCCAGAGTTTATTTCTATTTAAATCATTAAAATACCCAAGTCCCAAGGATTTCCAGGTTTAAGATGATATTACAGTCAGGTGGCAACTGTTGGTTGTTTTTCTTTCTAAAGCCTTACAAGGATCCTGAGCAATTCTCCTCCTCGAACATTTTTCTTGTATGAAAGCTGATACCTTGTTTGCTTCACACAAGTACATCAGTCCGGTGAGGATGAAAAACACAATGCCGGTAGCAATCATTGTTGTTACCAGGGCGAAGGGTAGATGATCAGAGGACAAAGTGATGAAAACACCGCCGATAAGCAGTGCTAACATCACAGCGTAGAACAAATAGAAGCACAACCAGCATCTACGTGAAACCTCTTCTTGCGAGATTCTTTGAAACCAGGTCCACTGACTGCTAGCTGGAAAAGCTGGGATCATGATGTATGGACTGTGCGATCTTACACAAGTTATTTTTCCTTTAGTACCTCAGTTTTCTCATGTATAAAATGGAGATAATACACTACAGGAGTTCCATGTCAATTAAGTGATATATTTTTTTAATTTACTTGTGTGAAACAATATCTGGGACCTAAAAGCTCAATGATGCCAGCTATTATCATTACTTCTGTGTATTCAAGCACTGGTTAGAAACTGGAGACACAAAGATGCACATCCCTTGGTTTCCAAAGGCTCCTCATCAATGGAGAAGGAGAATGTGTAACCAAATCACTAAGGCAGCAAGCTGGGTGTGATACTGTAGATGTGAAGAAGGTACAATAGCATCATGAAGACCGAAGCGTTTAACTTGGCCTGAGAATGCTGGAGAAAGCTTAGATGTTCAGTTTTCTGGGAGTCTGAGTCTCCAGGGTAAGTTGGAATTTGTCAAGTAGAAAAGGAGAGGAGGGGCATTGGAGGCATCAGACTGTACAGGCGAACTCACAGAGAGGAGCACTGCAGGGAAGAACATCATGAAGTCAGGCAGGCTGGTTCATAATGGGAGTCAGGGGAGCAGAGGCAGGGAAACAACAGTAGAGATCAACCCATGAAGTCCACCATCTTTCATGCTACGGGTTCCAACTTTATCCCTTTCTCTCTATCTCAAGCCCTAGGAGGATATGCTGAGGAGTACTTCCAGCTTGATGCGAAGAGCTAACTCATTGGAAAAGATCCTGATGCTTGGCAAGATGGAAGCCATGAAATGAGAATGGGATGACAGAGGATGAGGTGGTTAGGTAGCATCTCCAACTCAATGGACATGAATTTGAGCAAACTCTGGAAGACAGAGGAGCCTGGCATGTTACAGTCCATGCGATCGCAAAGAGTTGGACATGACTTAGTGAGTGAACAACAACACTTCCAGCCTTAGAAGCACAGTTTACTGAACAGCAGGTATGAAAACCCATGACACTATTTTCCTATTAAAAAAAAAAAAAAAAACTCAGATATTGTGGAGTGGACTGTAAAATCTGCCTAACTCTTCAGGGGTTTTCAATGCAATTTAGAACTTATCGTGGAAAGCTTTGGATGGTACCCTTAAGCCCCCAAGGACAGGCAATTTTTCTCTTGTGCCAGTCAGGTCCACCAGATGAAAAATGGGAAAAGACAACTTGTCTGAGAAAAGCAGATGAAACTTGTGCCATGTCCCATTTAAATACAGCTTTGCACAAGTACTAGGAAACTATGGAAGGATTTGAATAAGGGAAGAGTTATAAGTATTATAGATTTATCTTGAGAAGGATCACTCTGGCTCCAGTGTATCTCTAAAGGAGTAGTAGTAACAACAGAGACAGAAAGGCCAGTAAGGAGGCTGTTTTCATAACTTCAATCCAAGATATTCAGCTCCTCTTTTTGTTATTTTCCAATATTCTACATTTCTCTTGCATAATATTTGATACTTTATTCACTGTCTGGCCTCCTAACTAAACTATGCTGCTGTTGCTGCTGCTGCTAAGTTGCTTCAGTCGTGTCCAACTCTGTGCTACCCCATAGATGGCAGCCCACTAGGCTCCTCCGTCCCTGGAATTCTCCAGGCAAGAACACTGGAGTGGGTTCCATTTCCTTCTCCAGTGCATGAAAGTGAAAAGTGAAAGTGAAGTCGCTCAGTCGTGTCCTACCCTTAGCGACCCTGTGGACTGTAGACTGTAGCCTACCAGGCTCCTCTGCTCATGAGATTTCCCAGGCAAGAGTACTAAACTATAAATCCCATGAAAGAATCAGTTATGTATGTTATTCACTGCTACATACAGATTCCTAGTACTATACATGGCATACACCAGCTAGTCAATAAATGGTTAGTAAGTCAATGAACAAATGAAATTAAATGAAATTGCTACAAATTATTTTAATAGGCCTAATTTCTTTTCTTCTCCGGAATAGGCTAAAAAGAAATATATCTAGCTACTTTGATGATTTAAAGTTCCTTTCTATTCCTAGAATTTAAATTCATAAAACTGATACTTGTTGAGTTCATCCCAAGATTATTAATATTATTTGTTGGTTCTAAATATATTATCCTTTTTACAGATGAGGGACAGAGAAACTTGGGTCATATAGGTTGTTGGTAAGGGAGAAAGAACTTGAATCTGGGCTTGTCTAGCCCAAGCCCATGCTCTAACCCACTGTGCTAGAAATTTAGACTGGATGGGCCAATGAGGGAAAGCTCTGTGGAAGTCAGAACATTTGATCTGGTTCCTAACAGGAAGCTTGTTGTTGTTCATTCACCAAGTCATGTCTGACTATTTGTGCAGGCTTCCCTGTCTTTCACTATCCTCTGGAATTTGCTTAGACTCATGTCCATTGAGCTGGTGATGCCATCTAACCATCTTATTCTCTGTAGAACATTTCAATTCCAGAAGGAAAACATGAGCAGAATCCATGGTCCAAAGAATTCTTAGTACCTGGGAGAAGAGTGAATAAACCAACATGACTTAGATACACAGAACTTGGACAGAAAAGGAAGAGTTAAAAGTGGAAAATCCAATTAGAAAAGTGGCTTAGAGCCAGATGTTGTCAGGCTAGTGCAGTCCAGGAGAGAAGTGAGCCCCTGCAGGTTTCTAAGCAGAGAATAGCCTGAGCTGAATGACTTGCTTGAGGCTTGACCTTTAAAGGTAACCTTGGGAAAGCCAACCCCTTTATTCATCAGTTTCCATACCTTTAAAAGAAGAGCATACATAATTGAGGTTCACTCATCAACTTGTTAGGAAGGTAGTCTGGTTAATTATCATAACTTTACTGAAAACTAACAGTGACTCAAAACAATAGCACTTATAGCAGATTTTCCTTTCTCAACTTCAAATTCATCAGTGGATTTAAAAAACAAAATTGCTTTTATTTGCTGGCTTTGTCTGCTTCTGGCTTTTATGAATCTCATATTGATATAAACTTAAGGCCACATCTTCTGCTAGTGCATGAAATAATGCCCTGGATGGATATATCATTGGTCTCTTCAACAAGAAGACCAGAAAAAGATGCATCTGGCCTTTTTGGTTTCCATCCGACATTAGATTCATCTTGGCTCAGGATTCACAATTTGTTGTGGATCTTGGTAGGAAAGTTGGCAGCCTGCTCTGGTTCTCTAGGTCTTATGGAGTCAAGTGACATTTGATGTGCGGGACAGGAAGATATTTGGCTCCTTCCACTTTACTCCTCTCCCTGCTTCTCCTTATGTTAGACATTCCTAAATCTTGCCTGGAAGGAAATTGCAAGCCCCAAATAGTGCATATTTGGCCAAAGTCTGGAACACAGAACCCCAGTGCAGGCAAACAGCAACCACCTCCAGCCCACCCTGAGGATTTCGACATTCACATTCCCATGTCCGCACATATATGATACAGTGATGTCCTGAACATCAAATGTTAGCTATGGAAACAGTATGGAAAACACTCCCTATGTATTCTAAAACATGCTAATTGAAACCAGACTCTGAATCCCCATTTCTTCTAAATCCAGGTGAAAGTTCCTTATTCTTAGAAAGAAATGAATGTGAGCAAAGTATTTTTCATAGACTTGGAAAATATTGCTCAGAATCAGATACATCTTGTCTTTGAATCCCCCCTCAGCCCCCACATCCACAAATATTCCTTCCCACTTTCACAGGGCCCGCATCCCGCACTGTACTGCCTGCCGTGCCCTATTTCCACTCCCAGCTGCCAGACCTGCAGGGACACACTAGGGTTATTTCCTCAGTGACCTGGGCTTTTGATAATCCTAAACTGTTTAGGTTGGACCTGTGACCTGACTTTGTCAAAAGCCATATGGTGCTGAGACAAAACTGGGGAGAAGAGACACAGCCAAAATCTGCAAGATCTGTGACTAACCAAAGCTGTGAATTTAATGAGGAAAGAAGAGATTAAGGGAGTCCTGGCTTTTTTGGCAAAAACTCCAGTTGAACACAGGAATGCCCGGAGGCAAAAGCAACTCAACCTACAATAAATTAATAAAACAGCCTATTGATTCTGGCTTTGTTGTCAACACAGAAGACTGAAGCCACTTCTCAGCTTCCAGGAAATGAGTGCTCTCAGGCCTCCCAATTTTACACTTAAGCATATGCCCAGGCTCCAGGGATCACAAAGGATGAACTGCTCTCCAGGTGTCTCTTTCTCAGTGACGTCATTTATGGCAATATTCCCTTTCTTCTGTGAAAGAATTTTATACATTCTTTCTAAGAGAAGGCCCACTGTTTCAGTGGGTTAGTCAATATAAAATTATATTATGAATAAAAAAGCTATATAGCTTTCACTGGAAAGAAAAATATTCTTTTTCCCTTAAAAATTTACCATGAATGAAAAAATAAAATATTATCTTCTACAAGTCAAAATTCACAAAAGTTATTCATCCTCTTTTATCCAACCATCACACAGAATCAAAATATGGTTATTCAAATGGAAATGCTATTCAAAGATTTTTGACATGGAGTCACTCATACCTTCAAAATATTCTACTTTTATCTTTTAAAAAATATTTTAATGGCTCTGAAAGATAGGGAAAAACTAGTTGTACTTAATAATATAATAAGTTGATTGCATTTATCTCAAGGCAATGCTGCTGCTGCTGCTGCTGCTGCTAAGTCGATTCAGTCGTGTCCGACTCTGTGAGACCCCATAGACGGAAGCCCACCAGGCTTCCTGTCCCTGGGATTCTCCAGGCAAGAACACTGGAGTGGGTTGCCATTTCCTTCTCCAATGCATGAAAGTGAAAGGGAAGTCGCTCAGTCATGTCTGACTCTTAGCGACCCCATGGACTGCAGCCCACCAGGCTCCTCCGCCCATGGGATTTTCCAGGCAAGAGTACTGGACTGGGGTGCCATTGCCTTCTCTTTATATATATATAAAGATATATATATATATATATATATCTTTAAAAAAAAATAAAAAGAAGAAGAAGGGCAGAGTAGCCCAGGAAGAAGCCAAGCAGAATAGGCTGTTGGTCAATTTTGTCTCCTAGTAGAAGATAAGAAAAGGCAAGCCAGATCAGTAAAGGGAGGACAGCAGGAAGGCTTCTGAGAGGAGATTTGTGGTGTAAATTCACTCAACATTGATGAGAGCAGTTCCCCAGAAAGAGAGAGTGAGGTAGGAACTCTGGTTATTAATGGAATCAGGATGGACTCAAGGGGTGTCATCTGTAATTATGTAAATTCCAGGAAGTAGAAGAGCTCCAAATCATCAACATAACTAGATTACTTTAAGCCTATTTCAGAGAAAAAGACTGAGTTTACAAAAATAATTTTTGTGGCAATTCTGTTTAGCAGGCCAAGGCTAAAGATCTAGTTCTTCAAAGATGATTATGAAAACAAGCAATTTGTGCTCAGGTAAAAGGACATTGTGAAGTTTTAACAGTTGCAGGGAAAGTAACAACACATTTGAAATGTGTATGTGGCGAATACACACGAGAAAAAAGTATTGCAAGAGGGGTGGGATTAAATCCCCATGATGAACTTTTCAATCAGAAATAGGAAAGGTATGATGAAACAGTTAAAGAAATGGTAGAAGAAAGAATGGAAAATGGATGGATGGATGGATGGATGGGTAAGTAGGTCAACTGATTAATGGATAAAACCAAAAGATAGGGCAATGTACAGAAAAATCTAGTTAGGTATTTTAAGTTTGCATCTTTTTAAAAATAGAATGTTATACAATCTTTGCAAGAACAAAACTAAAACATATTTATGCAAACGGTCCAATTCACAACAAAATGAGATGAGGCCTAGACAGCTGGGCCACTTAACATAAATGAACAACTGAGCCAGCAACATCTGCCAAGATGAATTTAGAGAAGGCTTCAGAGGCTGTAAAATAAGGCAGAGAAGAGGCTTCTGGAAAAAATGAGAAAAGTAGAGAACATGAATTTAGCATTTGGAAGTGAAGAGTAGAGGGATCAGAGAGTGAAACAGGTGGAATAACAAGAAACTAATAAAAGCAAGGGGAAAAAAATTGCAAGAACTACAGAGTTCAGGAAACAAAAAGGAGATGCATGAATATGAATTGTAGAAGTGAGGATTTTTTTTTAATTGTTATTTTATAATGGAGTACAGTTGACTAAATCAAATCCCTTACAATTATACAGTGGAAGTGACCAATTGAATCAAGGGATTAGATCTGATAGACAGAGTGCGTGAAGAACTATGGACAGAGGTTCATGACATTGTACAGGAGGCAGTGATCAAGACCACCCCCCAAGAAAAAGAAATGAAAAAAGGCAAAATGGTTGTCTGAGGTGGCCTTACAAATAGCTGTGAAAAGAAAATAAATGAAAGGCAAAGGAGAAACGGAAAGATATACCCATTTGAAAGCAGAGTTCCAAAGAATAGCAAGGAGAGGTGAGAAAGCCTTCCTCAGTGATCAATGCAAAGAAATAGAGGAAAACAACAAAATGGAAAAGACTAGAGATCTCTTCAAGAAAATTAGAGATACCAAGGAAATATTTCACACAAAGATGGGCTTGATAAAGGACAGAAATGGTATGGACCTAACAGAAGCAGAAGAGACTAAGAAGAGATGTCAAGAATACACAGAAGAACTATACAAAAGAGATCTTCATGACCCAGATAACCATAATGGTGTAATCACTCACCTAGAACTAGATATCCCGGAATGCAAAGTGAAGTGGGCCTTAGGAAGCATCACTATGAACAAAGCTAGTGGAGGTGATGGAATTCCAGTGGAGCTATTTCAAATCCTCAAAGATGATGCTGTGAAAGTGCCGCACTCAATATGCCAGCACATTTGAAAACTCAGCAGTAGTCACTGGACTGGAAAAGGTCAGTTTTCACCCAATCCCAAAGAAAGGCAATGCCAAAGAATGTTCAAACTACTGCACAATTGTACTCACCTCACACACTAGCAAAGTAATGCTCAAAATTCTCCAAGCCAGGCTTCAACAGTACGTGAACCGTGAACTTCCAGATGTTCAAGCTGGATTTAGAAAAGGCAGAGGAACCAGAGATCAAATTGCCAACATCCATTGGATCATTGAAAAAGCAAGAGAGTTCTGGATAAATATCTATGTCTGTTTTATTGACTACACCAAAGCCTTTGACTGTATGGATCACAACAAACTGTGGTAAATTCTGAAAGAGATGGGAATACCAGACCACCTAATCTGCCTCCTGAGAAATCTGTATGCAGGTCAGGAAGCAATAGAACCAAACATGGAACAAGAGACTGGTTCCAAATCAGGAAAGAAGTACATCAAGGCTGTACATTGTCACCCTGCTTATTTAACTTATATGCAGAGTATATCATGCAAAATGCTGGGTTGGATGAAGCACAAATTGGAATCAAGATTTCCAGGGGAAATATCAGTAACCTCAGATATGCAGATGACACCACCCTTATGACAGAAATGGAAGAAGTAAAGAGTCTCTTGATGAAAGTGAAAGAAGAGAGTGAAAAAGTTGGCTTAAAACTCAACATTCAGAAAACTAAGGTCATGGCATCCGGTCCCATCACTTTATGGCAAATAGATGGGGAAACAGTGGAAACAGTGACAGACTTTATTTTTCTAGGCTCCAAAATCACTGCAGATGATGACTGCAGCCATGAAATTAAAAGACGCTTACTCCTTGTAAGGAAAGTTATGACCAACCTAGATAGCATATTCAAAAGCAGAGACATTACTTTGCCAACAAAGGTTCGTCTAGTCAAGGCTATGATTTTTCCTGTGGTCATGTATGGATGTGAGAGTTGGACTGTGAAGAAGGCTGAGCGCTGAAGAATTGATGCTTTTGAACTGTGGTGTTGGAGAAGACTCTTGAGAGTCCCTTGGATTGCAAGTAGGTCCAACCAGTCCATTCTAAAGGAGATCAGTCCTGGGTGTTCTTTGGAAGGAATGATGCTAAAGCTGAAACTCCAGTACTATGGCTACCTCATGCGAAGAACTGACTCATTTGAAAAGACCCTGATGCTGGGAAAGATTGAAGGTGAGAGGAGAAGAGAACAACAGAGGATGAGATGGTTGGATGGCTTCACCGATGCAATGGACATGAGTCTGAGTAAGCTCTGGGAGTTGGTGATGGACAGTGAAGCCTTATCATTCTGCAGTTCATGGAGTCGCAAAGAGTCAGACATGACTGAGCAACTGAACTGAACTGAACAGTTGACTGAAGACCTGCCATCCTGTGTACCAGAGAAGGCACTGACCACCAGCCTCAGTGTGCAACCTTTGCATGTGCTGATGTGCTGATCCAGCCAGCTGTAGGGTCTGGTCTTCAGCCTTGCAGGTTCAAAAGCCCTGGGACTGGGTCCAGTGTCCCAGAGATCTATAAACCAGAATGTTGGTGTACACATACATACAAGTACATTCTTCTCCACAGGCTGACTCCAGAAAGAGGAAAAAATAACAACTGGAGACCACTTGGTGAAGAGGGCATTGACACAAGAGATCTGGAACATATGGAATAAAAGCCTAGACAACAGCATAAGGGTTTGTTACTTGCTGGCTATGTGGCCTGGGGCATGTGATTTAATCTCTCAGTATCTCAATTTTCTCATCTACAAAATGGGACATTCCAGTTATCTACTCCTATGTAACAAATCACTCCAAAATTTAATAACTTAACACATGTCTTTTTTTATCTTTAATTTTGAATCTGGCATTTGGCAGGACTTGGAAGGGACAGCTCAGAGATGTTCCTCATGACATTAGCTGGGGTGGCTCAACATGGGGCTGGTGGATCCATTTACAAGATGACAAATTAATACTGACTACTATCTGGGGGCTCAGCCAGCATCACAAATCCTGGGGCTGAGGTCCTCAGTGGGTAGGCCTTTCCATAGGCTTTGGAGGCTTCTTCAAACTGATGTGGCTGGATTCCAAGAGCAAGAACCTCTACGGACAGCAAGTAAGAGCTGTCCATTTCTTAAGGCTTGTGCCCAAAGACTGGCACATGTCATATTTTACTGGTCCAACAGCCGGAGTCCACAGATTCAAAAGGAGGGGGCAAAGGGCTGCACACATCTCTCAGTGGAGAATATATCAAATAACCGCTGGGTCATTTTTTAAACCTTCAGGATGTCTGCTCTCTGGCCACAAATTATTTACTACATTCCTCTCATATGCAAAATACATTCACCCTCGCAAGATCTCCATTAACATCAAGCCTCTTTTTTTTGTACTGTTTCTATCTCTTTTTATATAAACATTTGTTTATTTGGCTACAATGGGTCTTAGCTTCAGCACGGGGGATCTTCAATCCTTGTTGCAGCACATAGGATCTTTTAGTTGTGCCATGCTGGAACTTCTCAGGCATCCTGCATTTGGAACATGGTGTCTTAGCCACTGGGCAACCAGGGAAGTCTCTGTTTCTGACTCTTTAAGCCAAGCTAGTGATGATTTCACTAGAACAATTCTCTTGAAAACTTGGTGGGTTTTGAATAAATCACACTGGGGTCATTCCAATGCTGCTGCTGCTGTTCAGTTGCCCAGTCACGTCCAACTCTTTGTGACCCCATGGACTGCAGCACGCCAGGCCTCCCTGTCCCTCACCATCTCCAGAAGTTCACCTAAGTTCATGCCCATGGCATCACTGATGCCATCCAGCCATCTCATCCTCCGATGCCCTATCTCCTTCTGCCCTGAATCTTTCCCAGCATCAGGGATTTTCCCAGTGAGTCAGTTGTTCACATCAGATGACCAAAATAGTGGAGTTTCAGCATCAGTCCTTCCAATGAGTATTCAGGGGTGATTTCCCTTAAGATTGACTAATTTGATCTCCTTACTGTCCAACAGATTCTCAGGAGTCTTCAGCACCATAGTTCAAAGGCATCAATTCTTTGACACTCTTCCTTCTTTATGGTCCAGCTGTCACAACCGCATGTGACCACTGGGAAGACCATAGCCCTGACTATACGGACCTTTGTCAGCAGAGTAATGTCTCTGCTTTTCAACACACTGTCTAGGTTTGTTATCACTTTCCTGACAAGAAGCAATTGTCTTATGATTTCATGGCTGCAGTCACCATCCACAGTGATTTTAAAGCCCAAGAAGAGGAAATCTGTCACTACTTCTGCATTTTCCCTTTTATTTGCATGAAGTAATGGGGCCGGATGCCATGATCTTAGTTTTTTAATAATTAGTTTTAAGTCAGCTCTTTTACTCTCCTCCTTCACTCTCATCAAGTGGCTCTTTAGTTCCTCTTTGCTCTTTGCCATTAGAGTATATCATCCTCATATCTGAGGTTGTTGATGTTTAGAGGGTAAAAAACTGATGAGATTTGACATTAGCATGCTCCTCTGAAACCATCACTGCAGATCATGATAATGAACACACCCATCACTCTCAAACTTTCCTCATACTCTTCTGTAAGCCCACCCTTCTTCACACCCAGCTTTGTCCCCAGACCACCAAAAATACAAAACTTCCATACATTTCATTTTTTAATTTGTTATAAAATCACAATCCACTCTTGCTATGCTTGCCTTACACACTCAATTTTCTTGTAAAGATTTGTAAAAAAATAAGAGGAAGAATATTTTATATTTATCCTGATATATATTCCATTTCCTCTCTTTTGATGTATCAGCTACACATTGCTGCATAACAAACTACCCTGCAAACCGAGTAACTTAAAACAACATGTATTATTTCACAGTTTCCACGGGTCAGGAATTAGAGTGCAGCGTAGCTAGCTGCTCTGTCTCAGGACCTCTAAAATAATAGCAAATAAAACAACTGACAAAGGATTAATTTCCAAAATATACAAGTAGTTCATACAACTCAATACCAGAAAAACAAACAACCCAATCAAAAAACGGACAAAAGATCTAAACAGACATTTCTCCAAAGAAGACATACAGATGGCTAATAAACACATGAAGAGATGCTCAACATCACTCATTATGAGAGAAATGCAAATCAAATATCAACTCATGTGGGTCAGAATGGTCATAATCAAAAAATCCACAAACAGCAAGTGCTAGAAAGGGTGTGGAGAAAAGGAAACCCTCTTGCACAGCTGGTGGAAATATAAATTGATACAGCCACTATGGAAGACAGTATGGGGATTCCTTAAATAGCTAGGAATAAAACCACCATATGACCCAGCAATATCACTTTTAGGCATATACCCTGAAGAAACCAAAACTGAAGACACATATACCCCAATGTTCATTGAAGTACTATTTACAATAACTAGGACATGAAAGAAACCTAGATACCCACTGACACATGAATGGATAAAGAAGCTATGGCACATATATACAATGGAGTACTACTCGGTCATAAAAAAGAACACATTTGAGTCAATTCTAATGAGGTGGATGAACCAAGAGCCTATTATACAAAGTGCAGTAAGTCAGAAAAACAAATGTCATGTATTAATGCATTTATACAGAATCTAGAAGGACGGTACTGATGAACCTGTTCACAGAACAGCAATGGAGACACATACATAGAGCACAGGCGTGGGGAAGAAGAGGGAGAGGCTGAGATGAAGGAAGAGAGTAGCATGGAAGCATATACACTAACATGTGTAAACAGACAATCAAAGGGAATTTTCTGTATCACTCAGTGAACTCAAATTGGGGCTCTATAATAACCTAGAGGGGTAGGAATGGGCGGGAGATGGGACGGAGATTCAAGATGGAGGGGACATATGTACATCCATGGTTAATTCATGTTGATGTATGACAGAAATCAAACCAAAAAAAAAAAAAAATAATCAGATAAAAATTTTTGATTGTAAAAAAAAATATGTTTGGAAATAAAAACTGGACTTCAAATAATCCTTAAGAAGTGGACTTCTTAATCTAAAATAAGAAATCAAAAGGGAAACTAAAGAATACTCTGATGTAAAGAAATAAATAAATAAGCTATAAGGAAGGTGTTCAGAGCTTCAATCAAAACAAGGCTCTGCTTCTATGTCCATGCATAGGACTATAGAACTGCTACTCCCAGATGGTAAAAAGAACATGTTCACAAAGGAGGAAATGGACAAGGGAAAAAAAAAATCCCCAAAAAGTTATAAAAGGACAAATGCAGGAAAAAATCATATGATCATAGAAAGAAAGAAGTAAAATAGAAAACTTGCTATGATTGTAGGTCTCGTGGTAAGTGTTCTTATTGTAGAATAATAATTATTCACAAAGGGGGAGGAAATTTGGAGGTAATGGATAGGTTTATAGCATAGATTGTGGGGATGGTTTCATGAGTGTATACTAATCTCCAAACTTATCAAGCCATATACACTAAACATGCACAGGCTTTTGTATGCTAATAATACCTCAATAAAGTGAGGATTTTAAAGTAAAATAAAACCTGACAAGTGGAAGGTAAGATGCAAAGAATCAAAGAAGGGGCAAAGGACAAAGAAAATGCAAAGAACAACCTAAAGGAACAAATTAAATCCGAGTTACAGAATGTAAATCCAGAAGGCCATTAATAACATATAATCATGATAACACTAATAACAGCAGTTCCCATTTATGGAGCATCTGCCAAAGCCATGTATTGTGCTTTGCATTTTTTATTTCATTTCCGTTCATCCTTACAAAGACCACAGCGTACATTTTCTTCCCACTAATATGAAAAAAAATAGGCTAACATTCAGTATTTTATTAAGGGTCACACAGGATAGTAAATGGCAGAGCCAGGTTCAAAACCATTTCTGTCTTTCTCCAAAGCTTTGATCTTTTCCAGTGTATCACACAGCCTCCCAGTCACATAAATGTTAGGATGAGAAAGCAGGGCTAAATATAAATAAGAGTGTATTGTAAATGAAAGTCCTAAAAAAAAGAGCTTCATTATTCTGGTCAACATAGAATGAGATTGGAGGTTAGGTTTCTTTCTTTTTTTTCTCTTTTTAAACATACAGTCTGAAAGCTTAAAAGATAAGACTTGTGTAAGAATATGTGTGATCGTAAGGATGAACTGGAAAGTGGAAGAAAGAAGAGTACTGACTTCCATTTCCTACAAGTAACTTTAAGAGCAGCAGCAGCAAGAAGTAATTTCAGATGAGACTTTGGAATAGGTGATAGTATCAGAAGTAAATTAAAGTGACTCAAAAATACAGACATTTAGAATCCCTCAATAAAAAGACAAAATCTTAAAAGTCACTTGTTTAGCACACATGCTAACAGTCCCCCTAAAGGCACTGCGCCAGGAAAGCTTAAGAGCTATGAAAGAAATAGAGCTACTTTATTAATGGTAAGGAAATAACTGAAAATAATTTATCAAAATGAGGGATACTTTACAGAGGTAGATGGCAGGAGATCAAATTTTCTTCAAACAAGAAGAAATAAATATGTAAGAGGAATGGTCAAGCTGATGAAAGATCTTCTGGCTTTGGAAAGGATAAGAGAATGGTGGGACATGTTTTAAAAATGATACAAAGAAAACGCAAAGGAAGGAAGAATGCCAAAGTCTTTCTAAAAAACAAATAAATGCTCCCAGCTGTGGTAATGGCTAATGAAAGACATGAAGAAAGGGGGAAAGGATGCAAATTGAAGCAAAAAAACAAATAAATGAACAAATGAGAAATGTTTGAGAAATAGTCAAGGTAATGAGAGAAGGAAGGGAGATCGAGAAAGAGTGAGATTTCTTCTAATGAACATTTCAGTGTTCAAAAAGCAGAGAAAGTAGTGCTGGCTTAAAAGAGAGACAACTCACCAAAGTTAGGAGGCTGGATTTAAAAGATTAGTCCCGTGGGGTTTTTGTCCCAACCCTACAGCTTAAGCCAAATTGCTTTTCTTCTTTCTTTTTTTATGGAACTTCCCTAATCTCTCTGTGCCTCAGTTTTTCTTTATGTGTAAACAGGAAGAAAGGGAGATTTTTATCCTTATATTACCATCTCTAGCCTGGGCTGTTATGAGGAATGAAATGAAATGATGAATATGAAGCTTTTAACATAAAGCCTGCTCATCAGGAAGAGTCAATAAATCTCCATCATAAGGATTAATTATTTATGATAACTTCAAACTATAAAAAAAAAAAAAACCCACCAAATAGCACTGAAAGAGAAAATGCAGCTAGAACATAGAATATCTTCAAGGAACTATTTTAAAAGCAAAACAAAAATGCACATAAGGATGTAGGCTAATGTTTGAGAATTAATAAAAGAAAGGACAGCCCTCAAATAATTTATTGAACAAATACAACTTCGAAAATGAGCTGCCTTGTTTTTGAAGGGAAAGGAGGCCTGGGTCTAACAGACTCACTGGCAAGTTCTCATAAGACAACTGAGAATGTCCAGGATCCTGCCTTTAATGAAAAATGAGAGAAGACTAAAATGAGGGTCACAATGAAATAATGATAACTAACAACAGCTCCTAGAGGAAAGAGGAAACATATGAACAATTTGAGGTCACATCCTAAATGCCCATCAGTAAAGGATTGCTAAATAAATTATGGAATGTCGATATCCTGAGCAACTACTATAAAGAACGTAATGATTCTATCTGTGCTGACTTGGAGAAATCCTTTACATGGTGTATAGCAATAAAGTCAGGACATCATGCATATTAAGTTACTCTATTTTACCAGAATGCTTTATACGATGATGCATACATAAAAGAACCAGGTACACAACAAGGAATCTGGCAAATGAGGCTGCAGTGTAGGAGGAACTTTTCCTTTTTTATTATTTACTTAGTGGAAAGCAAAATGGTGTACTGGTTTAAAACCCAGAGTCTGCAGGTCTAGCAATTAAGTAACCTTGGGCAAGTTACTTAACGCTTCTGTGCCCAGTCTTGTTGTTTTTGTTCAGTTGCTAAGTTGTGTGTGACCCTTTGCAGGTCTCTACTGTAGCCCTTCAGGCCCTTCTGTCCATGGGGTTCTCCTGGAAAAAATACTGGAATGGGTTGCCATTTCTGCCTCCGCCATGCCCAGTCTATTCATCTATAAAATGAGAATGTTAGGTGGTTGGATCAAGATGGTAGAATGAGGATGTGGCACTCATCTCCTCCACAAACACAGCAAAAATACATCTACGTGTGGAATAATTCTCACTGAAAACTAACGATACACTGACAAAAGGACTCCTGTACAACCAAAGCTGAAAGAAAGACACACAAGTAATCAGAAAGGAAATAAAAGCGATTGGGTTAGAACCAGTGCCCCGGGAGGATTCAGAGGAAAAGACAGACTCCACAGGTGATATCTGCCCTGGGGAGTGATGGTTCAAGCCACATGTTAGACACTGCAGTACTAGAGTCCTGTGTAGGGGAGATGAGTTGCCTTCGCTAGTTGGAAGATGGCTGGGATTAATCAAAGGGCTGTGGGAAGCCTGGACTCTCCTTGTGAGAAGCACATACATGCAGGCTTGCCCATGAGGCAGGGTATAGAGAGGTCCTCTCTATGACTCCCGGGTTTCCTGTGATCCCCTGCCGTGAGGAGCAAGTCCATAAAGGGAGGGCAGCAGAGGCTGAGGGTAGTGAACAGCTAAAAGGGACAAAGGGGACTTGCACTTTGAGGCTGAATCTGAGTGGAGCACTGGCCTTCACAGGCAGTGCATCAGAACTCTGTCTGTGGCCAACCCAAGCTAAGAGCCCACATGGGGCCCACTTGCTTCAGTATTTCCTGTCTCTGGAGCAATGGTCCCAACACTCTGGGAAGTGGGGAAAACCACACGTTTAAAAGGAACAGAGTTAGCTCAGGCTCAACCCTCAGGGCTTCTGCTCCAGCAACTTGGAATCAGACCCCACTCCTGATAAGGCAACACTGGCCACTGAGCAGAGGGGAGTTCCTGCCTCATACCTAGTGCCAGCTCTAGCCCCTACATTTCCAGCTCCGTCTCTTACCAAGGTGAAAACTGCCAGTGCACCCTGAGGAAAAATGGTATTTGTATCCCTATCAAACACAGCTCTTCCACAAAAGACACTGGGCACCTGCAGTCTGTACAGGGACACTCTCATATAAGGTCATCCCTTATGACTAAATGACACAGAAGAATGAAGAAGTGATCTGGAAGCTAGAATAATGGAAATTACCCAATCAGAACAGCAAAATGAAAAACAAATTTTAAAAATGAGAATAATTTAAGAGATTTCTGTGATAACATTAAGTATACCAACATTTAAATTATAGGGGTCCCAGAAGGAGAAGAGAGAGAGAAGGAGACTGAAAATGTATTTGAGGAAATTATGGCTGAAAACTTTCCAAATCTGAAGAAAGAAATGGATATCCAGGGACAGGGAGCACAGAGTGAACAAGATGAACCCAAACAGACTCATACCAAAACATGTCATAATTAAAATAGCAAAACTTTAAGATAAAGAGAGAATCCTAAAGGTAATAAGAGAAAAAAAAAGAGTCAAATACATGAGAACCCCCATAAAGGCTATCAGCTGATTTTTCTGTAGAAACTTTGCAGGCCATAAATGTGTAATATAATATATTCAAAGTGCTGAAAGGGAAAAACCTGCAACCTAGGGTACTATACCCAGCAAGATTAAAATTCAGAATAGAAGAAGAGACGAAAAACTTCTCAGACAACAAACACCAAAGAGATCATTAAATATAAACTTGTCCTATAAGAAACATCTTCTATAGGAAAGAGAAAATCCCACTAGGAAAGGCAAATATATACTAAGGACTAAGGATCAACCACTTAAGTAAACTGGTACAAGGATTAAAAGACAAAAAGTTGTAAAAGCAACTATAAATACAACAGTTAAAGGATAAGCACAAAGGTATAAAATAAGATGAATATCCTGAATATTCATTGGAGGGACGGATGCTGAGGCTGAAGCTCCAATACTTTAGCCACCTGATGCTAAAAGCTGACTCAATGGAAAAGACCCTGATCTTGGCAAAGATTGAAGGCAGGAAGAGAAGGGTCAACATAGGATGAGATGGTTGGATGGCATCACCGACTCAACGGACATGAGTTTGAGCAAGCTCTGGGAGTTGGTGATGGACAGGGAAGTCCAGTGTGCTGCAGTCCATGGGATTGCAAAGGGTTGGACGTGACTGAACGACTGAACAACAACAAATAATATAAGACATCAAAACACAAAATGTTGAGGATGAGAGTAAAAAAAAGTAGATCTTTCAGAATGTGCTTAGACTTAAACGACTACGAGTTTAAAACAAGTATACAGTTATAGGTCAACGTATACCAACCACATGGCAAACACAAATCAAAAACCGATAATAGATACACAAAGACTAAAAAGAAAGGAACACAAACAAACTACTAAAGAAAATCATTAAACCACAAGGGAAGAAACAGAAAGAAGCAATGAAGAGAGAACTACAAAAACAATTAGAAACAAGTTTTAAAATGGCAATAAGTACATTCCTATCAATAATTAAGTGCAAATGGACTAAATGCTTCAGTCAAAAGACATGAGGTAACTGATTGGACAAAAACCAAGACCCTTCAATATGCTGCTTACAAGATTCACCTGATCACTAAAGACAGACTGAAAGTGAGGAAATAGAGCTATTTCATGCAAATAGAAACAACAAGAACATGGAGGTAGCAATATTCATGTTAGACAAAATAGACTTTAAAACAAAGTCTACAATAAAAGACAAAGAACGGCATTATATAATGATAAAGGGGGTCAGTACAACAAGAAGTACACTTGTTAATATAGATGCATCCAATATAGGCACACTTAAATATATAAAGTAAATAATTAAAGACATAAGTGGGAAATTGATAACAATACAATAATAGTAAGGGACTTTAACATCCCACTTACATCTATGGACAGATCATTCAGATAAAAATGAATTTAAATGAAGCAGTAGATCAGTTGGACTTAATAGATATCTATAGGACATTATATCCATGAACAGCATAATTAACTTTTTTTTTCAAGTGAACATGGAACATTCTCCAGGATGCATCAATGGAGGTTAGGTCACAAAACAAAACAAGTCTCAACAAATTTAAGAGGATAGAAATTGTATCAAGCATTTTCCCAACTGCAATGATCTGAATCTATAAATCTATCACAGAAAGAAAAATCGGAAAAGAACAAGATTAAATAACATGCTCCTAAAAAAACCAGTCAATGAAGAAACCAAAGAAGAAATTAGAAAATATGTCAAGACAAATGAAAATGGAAATACAACTTTCCAGCATCTATGGGATACAACAAAAGCAGTTCTAAGAGAGTTTATACCGATAGAGACCTTCCTTAAGAAACAAGCGTGCGTGTGTGCTCAGTCACTCAGTTGTGTCTGATTCTTTGTAAACCCATGGACTGTAGCTCACTAAGTTCCTCTGTCCATGGAATTCTCCAGGGAAGAATACTGGAGTGGGTTGCCATTTCCTACTCCAGGGGATCTTCCCAACCCAGGGATAGGGATCCAACCTGCATGTCTTGAATCTCCTGGATTGGCAGGAGGATTTTTTTTTTTTTTTTTTTTACCACTGAGCTACCTGGGAAGCCCATCAAGACACAAGAAAAATCTCAAACAACCTAACCTACCATCTAAAGGACTTAATAAAAGAAAAAAGAAGAAGAAGAAAAAAAAAAACAAGCCCAGAGTTAGCAGAAGGAAGGAAATAATAAACATCAGAGAGGAAATAAATAAAATAGAGATGAATAAGCAACAGAAAAGATCAATGAAATCAATAGTGGATTTTTTAAAAAGATAAACAAGATTGATAAACCTTTAGCCAGCCTCACCATGAAGACAGGACCCAAATGAACAAAAGAGGAAATGAAACAAGAGAAATCAGAACCAATACCACAGAGAAACAAAAAATTATAAGAAAACACTATGAACAGCTACATGCCAACAAGTTGGACAATCTAGAAGAAATGAACAAATTTCTAGAAACACACTTCTGCCAAGATTGAATCAAGAAGAAACAGACAATATGAACAGGTGAATCACTAGTGGTGAAATTGAATTTGTAAGAAAAAAATTTCCAGTAAACAAAAGTCCAGGACCAGACAACTTCACAGGGGAATTCTACCAAATGCATAAAGAAAAACCAAAACTTATCCTTCTCAAACTACTCCAAAAAATTCAAGAGGATGTGACACTCCCAAATTCATTCTACAAAGTCACCATTACCCTGTTACCTAAACCAGAAAAAGGCACTACCAAAAAGGAAAATTACAGACCAATATCTTTGATGAACATATATGCAAAAATCCTCAACAAAATTTGAGCAAACTAAATCCAACAATATATCAAAAGGGTCATAACACCATGATCAAGTGGACTTTCTCCAGCAAAACAAGGATGATTCAACATTCACAAATCAATCAATGTGATAGACATTAACAAAAGGAAGAATAAAACTGCATCAACATCTCAATAAATGCATAAAAAACAACTGACAAAATTCAACCTCCATTTATGATAAAAATTCTCATCAAAATTAATATAGAGGGAACATATTTCAACATAATTAAAAACTTTTACATAGTAAAGGAAATCATTAATAAAATGAAAAAACCTATAGAATGGGAGAAAATATTTGCAAATGATATGACCAACAAGGGTCTAATATCCAAAACATGTAAACTGCTCATTTAATTCTATCAAAAAAAGAAACAACCCAATCAAAAAATTGGCAGAAGACCTAAACAGACATTTTTCAGAAACACACAAATGGATAATATATACAAGAAAAGATGCTCAACATGAGAAATTATTAGAGAAATGCAAATTAAAACAATGAGATATCACCTCACACCTTTCCAAATAGCCAGCATCAAATGTCTACAAATAATAAATACTGGAAAGGGTGTGGAGAAAAGGGAACCCTTCCAAGGTGTTGCCACTGTGGAAAACAGCACAGAGGTTTCTCAAAAAGCTAAATATAGAGTTAGTTACCATATAACCCAGCAATTCCACTGTTGGGTGTATACCCAGAAATAAAACTAAAACCTTAGTTTGAAAAGACACATGCACTCCAATATTCATAACACCACTGTTTACAATAGCCAAGATAAGGAAGAAAACCATTTTCCCATCAACCAATGAAGAGATCAGAAGAATGAAATATTACTAGCCCTAAAAAAGAATGAAATTCTGCCATCTGCAGTAACATAGATGGCCCTAGAGAATATGATGCTTAGTGAAATAAGTCAGAGAAAGACAAATACTATATGATATTACTTGTATTGGAACCTAAAAAAGAATACAAACAAATGTAGATAGCAAAACAGAAACACACTCACAGATATGGAAAACTGGTGGGTTACCAGAGGAGAGAGGGAAAGGGGTAGGGGCATGTTAGGGTTATGGGATTAAAAGATGCAAGTTACTATGTATAAAATATAAGCAACAAGGATACATTATATAGCACAGGGAAATAGAGCCATAATCTTATAATAACTTAATGAAGCATAAACTGTAAAAATACTGTTACTATGCTGTATGCCTAAAACTAATATAATACTGTAAATCAACTCCATTTCAATAAAAATAAATAGAATGAGGATGCCTGCCTGATGAGACTGCCGTAGGGATGAAATGAAATCATGAACATTTCCTCTAAATAACACACAGAACAAGGCCTAGCACCTAGAACTCTCCATCACTTTCAGAGGTTAGGGTCATTGTTATGCCTCTGTAATGTTGGCAATCATTTTGCCACAAGCATGAGTCACTTCTGTTAAGTTTTTAAAAACCTAAATGGGGAGAATTTTAAAAGTTAATAAGATTATATAAAATGAACACGGATTTTCTGGCCATTCTTTATTTTAATTTAATATAGTTGATATACAATATTGTGTTAATTTCAGGTGTATAACATAGTGATTCAACCTTTATACACATTATGAGATGATCACTATAATAAATCTGTAACCACCTGTCCCTGTATAAAGTTATTATAATATTGAATACATGCCCAATGCCGTGTATTACATCCCTGTGATTTATTTATAACTGAAGGTTTGTGCCTCTTAATCTCCTTCACTTATTTGCCCATCCCCCCACATCCCTCCCCTTTGGCAGTCATTCAATTGTTCTCTGTATCTGTGAGAATGTTTTCATTTTGATTTGCTAGTCCACTTGTTTTTAGATTCTGCATATGTGAGATCATTTGTCTTTATCTACTTTATTTCACTTAGGATAAAATGTTTGTTCCTCCAGGAGAACTTCAGCATCATTTTGTTAAGTTTTCCTCAAAATCCTGTGAATGTTTTAATTGGCACTGTACTAAATTTATGGATGTATTGAGGAAGAACAGACAGCTTCACGCTGAGCCTTCATATCCAAGATCAAGGCGTCTTTTTAAGTTTCTTCGTATGTTCTCAGCATAATTTAAATTTATCCTTTCTATGAGTCTGTACATTTCTTTTTTTTTTTAACCCATTTTGTAAATGGAATCTTTTCTTCCATTATATTCTCTTACTTGATCTTATTTATACATAGGAAAGCAATGAAGGGGATGGCCCTACCATATAATAAAATATATTATGGAACTATAATAATTAAGAACAGTTTGGTGCTGAAGAGGAAATGAGAATATCAAAGGAATCTAGAAATAGACTAACTCACATGACAATTTAGCATATTAAAATCAAAATAGGAAAAATGAATTAATCTGTAAGTTACAACAGGAAAACTGCTGCTGCTGCTGCTAAGTCGCTTCAGTCGTGTCCAACTCTGTGTGACCCCATGGACTGCAGCCCACCAGGCTCCCCCGTCCATGGGACTTTCCAGGCAAGAGTACTGGAGTGGGGTGCCATTGCCTTCTCCGACAACAGGAAAACTAGCTAACCATTAAGAAGAAGATAAATGCCTTCCTCAGTCTTCACACCAAGTAAATCCAGCTTAATCAGAGATTTATTAACTGATACCCAAAAACCAGATTAATCAGTGATTTAAAAATAATAAACCTATGATAGGAACAGAAGAAAATATAGATCAATTTATTCATCATCTTAGAATAAGAAATGCTTTCTAAGTAATATATATAAAGGTGTTATATATATATAAACACCCTTGGATAAAAATATATATAAAAAAAAAAAGCCAAATGACAACAAACTAGGAACATAGAAAGGGCCAGTTTGCCAAAGAGTTCATATAAATCATTCAGGAAAAAAATCTGACAAACCAATTGAAAAGCAAAAATTAATGAAGGCAATCAGATCATGAGCACAGTTGGTAGAAATTAAGTTCTACTATCTAATAAACATCAGAAGTAAATGCAGGAACAAAAGTCACAATGATCAGGCAGGCCTCAGGGAGGCCAGAGAGGATGCGAGGACCAGACACTTTACCCAGCAAGACACAGACCATGGATTGTTCATGAATCTTGCAAGTCCATAGGCTGTAACCAATGATTTTCTGGGCTTTCTATTCTAGATGATAATTTTGAATTTTTCACATCAGCATGGTATAGTAAGTCAAATCCATCTGGATATGTTGGGTATGAAAAATGGAGAATTACTTAACTGTTAGGAATTACTCTTTAGTTGGGGCTTTTAAGTTTCAACTTTTAAAATAATTTTATCCTGGTGTGCTGCTAAGTCACTTCAGTTGTGTCCGACTCTGTGCGACCCCATGAACTGCAGCCCACTAGGCTACTCCGTCCATGGGATTTTCCAGGCAACAGTATTGGAGTTCCCTAAACCTGATTTTCTTCTTTCTCATACCCTTTTGTTGACAAGAACTCCATCTCACATGCAGAAATGTTACTTGCCCAGCTTTATAATGCAACGTATTCTGAATAACGTCTCTACTAAAGCTCAGTCAGTTCAGTTCAGTCGCTCAGTCGTGTCCAACTCTTTGCAACTCCATGCAGCACGCCAGGCCTCCCTGTCCATCACCAACTCCCGGAGTTCACCGAAACCCATGTCCACTGAGTCGGTGATGCCATCCAATCATCTCATCCTCTGTCGTCCCCTTCTCCTCCTGCCCTCAATCTTTCCCAGCATCAGGGTCTTTTCAAATGAGTCAGCTCTTCACATAAGGTGGCCAAAGTATTGGAGTTTCAGCTTCAACATCAGTCCTTCCAGTGAATATTCAGGATTGATTTCCTTTAGGATGGACTGGTTGGATCTCCTCACAGTCCAAGGGACTCTCAAGAGTCTTCTCCAACACCACAGTTCAAAAGCATCAGTTCTTTGGCGCTCAGCTTTCTTTATAGTTCAACTCTCACATCCATACATGACCACTGGAAAAACCATAGCCTTAACTAGACGGACCTTTGTTGACAAAGTAATGTCTCTGCTTTTCAACATGCTGTCTAGGTTGGTCATAACTTTCTTTCCAAGGAGTAAGCGTCTTTTAATTTCAGGGCTCATTACTCAGTAATTCCTTCTTAAAACTCTTAAGGTTCTCTGAATGTCCCTATTCTCTATCACTTTTTTTCTTTTAATAAGTACAGGTTCTCTCTGATAATTATATACACAGGGTTTTCCATTTCTTTTCTAAATCTCTGGCCTTCATATAACACTATGGCACATTTGTCACAATAACTTTTTCATATGTGACCCTGTTTTGTATTTGGAAACTTTTCTTCTTAGGAGACCAACCCTTTCTTTCAGTGTGAAAGCTTATGCTCCAATTATTAATTACACTGTGTCTTCTTAAAGTTGATACTCAAAAGCATAAAAGTGTAAAATAATTTCTAAAATAAAATAATTCTCCAACTATTCTCTGCTCCCTGTGAAACATTCTGCCTAATATTCTAGCTCTTCTCCCAAAGGTTAATGGGCTGGGTGCCTCTGCCCCCAGATACTCAGGAATCGATACATGGGAGCAGGGCAGTTGCTCCTGTGTTTAGTTATGTGTAATTGTATTTAAAAGAAATCAACCAAATAAAAGAACTTTTCCTTCAGGGACTATTTTATTTCCTGTAGTTAGGGAAGTGATTCACCACACAAATACTAAGAAATTTGATACAGAAATAACTTGACAACTGTTAGTACTCACATCTACCACCACTTTGGGAATTATACAAATATAATTAAACATATAACATATTATATATATATAACATATAAAAATATAACATTCTATGTGCAGGTCAGATAGTACACAAATATGTATTTTATCAATTGTATCAATATAAGTATGTATATTATATGAAGTAATACTACATATGGACAGATGCTATAACATCTAATACTTACTGAACATTTAGTCTATGATGGATGCAGCCACAAATTCTTTAATCCTCTTTCCATTGAGGAGATTGCAGCCCCCTCCCTTAAATCTGGGCAAGCGCTGTGACCAGTTTGGCCAATAGTATGTGGAAAGGAGTGCCAGTCTCCAGGCCCAAATCACGAGAGCTGCTCTTCCCCATCTGTGGTACAATCACTGTCAGAGCCTGAGGCCCCCACTGTCATCAGCACAACAGCCCTACAGGAGACACTTCCTGGAGAAGCTCTGAGCCTATCTGGAGCAGGAAAGGGGCACAGCTGAACCCAACCTTCCAACCATCTCCAGGGAGGAACCAGGCTCCCAGGGAATTCTTCTTGGACTCTCTAGATCAGAGCAGCTGCCTGCTGAATACCACCAAATGACCCTGTCCATGCCACTTGGAGCAGAAGAAGTGCTGGTAGTGTCCTGCTAAATTTCTGACTCATGAAATCATGAGATTTAATAAAAAGATCCTTGCATTGTTATACAGTAATAGATAACTAGAACTCTGTTTTCTTGGTATAAAAGCAAAATCATATTAAGCAAAGTAACTTGTTCTGAATCACAGATGTAATTAATAGTGCAGCTGAGATTCCAACTCAAGCAGCCTGCCTCAAAAGCCTATAATCTTAGCCACTCCACTGAATTATTTTAAAATTATAATTAACTTCCGGAGATAGGGCATATATAACATCTTGATTCTTCTTAGCATTTATTCTAATTCCTATCTAATGAAGAATTTCTGCCAAAGACATATATCTTTTCTCCATCCACAGTTATCTATTTGTACTTATTTTCACATCCTTTTGATTTTTAAAACATGATTAATTCCTCCAACAGATTTGCCTGTGTTTATTTTAAGACAGTAGGCTAGAGGTCCTCATTTCTCTTCTGTCTTTAGCATAGATCATATCAGCTGTGCTGCTTAATGCCAAAAGGGCAGGCTCATTTGGGGATTCAGGAAGTTGATTACTACAGTATTAAATGTGGTTTAGTAATTTTCCAAGGAGACAGAGATTCTGAGATCTTGGAAGTTTCCCTGATAAGCTATCATCCCATCTATTTTATATTAGGATGTATTGTTTACTGAAGAGGGGGCAGGAGTGGGACAAAAAGGAGACTCGATATCAGCTTCTTGACAGCAAATAGACCTGTACCTGCAGTCTTTCTGGAGCCAAAAAGGTCAGGGGTCGAGGACTCAGAGATACTGATGAAATCAAGGGACTTCAGCTAATTAAACACTTGAGCAATATGTTCAGTGATGTACACACTATTGTTTTCAAGACAGAATCGATGAACACGACGGGTAACACCAAGTGCAATTCTCTGGCTGTTGGACATTTTCACCACAAATAAAGATAATCAGCAAAGTCTAGACTTTTTTTTTTTTTTTTTGCTATCACTTCCAAAACATTTTGATTTCAGCCTCTCAGAGAAGATCTCATTGAGAAAAAGAGTCCAGCAGTGATAGGCACAGAGTTATCAAAAACCTTTCCTAGAACTTAGAGCACAGTTGGCACACAAGCACAAAACCCTCCTGAGTGCACTAGTTTAATGATTCTCATTACACTGGGCTTTCTGAGTTACATCCTAGAAAAATCTAACATAAAAGTATACATACAATTCTGAGACTTTAGAGATCACTCAGGCAAATGGTTCTTAAATAGTGACTTTCTAAATCTTCCCCTCCGCTTCCAATAAAAGTAAAATCACAAATGGTTCACATGCCAGGTGCTGTTTGAAGCTCTTTACGTTTATCTTCACAACCACTCTATGAGGTGAATATCATTATTCCCATTTTATAGACAAGGAAACCGAGACTTGGAAAAATTAAGAAACTGCCTAAGACTACACAGATGGGAAATGGGGGAACCTGGAATTAAACCTCAGTGGACAGATTCCTAAACTCTCCTCCCTCCTTAATTTAGAAATTAGAACAGCTCCACTTATTCATGTGTATACATGAGATTAAGAAATATATGATGGATTTGGTTTTTGAAAAGCTATGTGAAACTCCCTGTTTTAATTTAACCATAGTTTGGGTCTGTGAAGTGAGAGAAGAGCCCCGCAGTTTTCAGATCTGTCCACGAAGGACTGAGGCTGTGCTGGTTGAGGAAGCAGACCTCCTTCCTGGTTCACAGCCTAAGGTTTTTCTCAGTATATTCAGCTGTTCTTGAGCGACCATAAATTAGACTGAGTATTTTTAATCTCCCCCCTCAACTCCTTTTATCTCTCCATATGAAAACATACCATTGGTGGGGAAAAATAGTTTTATTTTAACTTAGTCCCACTTCTAAAAAGGAAAAGACATCATGAGAATGTTACTGCCTTGATTTTAAGTGCATGACATTGTTAAACAACTAATAAGGAGCCAGGAGGAACTGAGCCTCTGTAAATCTTTGTGCTTCCCACAGAAGAACAGCAGAATATCTATCAGCGGATGAAACTTGAAGCTGCATCTTTTCCCCCTTTTATGGAGGTCTTGGGGTCTTGGTGAGGACAGTTCAGAGTACAATGTTTAAGATGTATGTAGAAGAGTGGGTCAGAGTTTAGTCTTTGGATTCAGACAGAACTGAATCTGAATTCTAGGCTTCCACAGTTTGTGCAGCCTTAGGCAAGTTACCTATTTCCTAAGCACTAGTGTTTTCATTTGTAAAAGGCAGTTTAAAATAGCATCAAACACACTGAATTCTTGTAAGGGTTAAATCAAACAACTCCTAGTCCCACAAAAGATTTAAAGAAAATTTTTTTAAACTGTGCTATTTACCATAAACAGAAGCAAATCATAAACAAATAAAAGGAATAAAAACATGATCATGCTATTTAATTCTCACTGCAAACAGTTGCCTTCTTAAGACTCTGAGCCTGAGGTCTGCTCTCTCTCTTTTTAAAAAAAGTTTTTAAAATACATTAAAGACATATTAGCACTAGATTGAGATGTTCTCCCTTTCTTAAGAAATAATAGCAGTAATATTTTCTTTCAGAAAACAAAGATTATAGTATTTCTTTCATTGTTCCTTCCAAACTTATAGAGAACTCATAAGTTCAGAGCAGCACTATTCGTAATATACAAAACGTGGAAACGAACTAAATGTCCATTGACAAATGGATGGATAAAGAAGATGTGGTACATATATACAATGGAATACTATTCAGTCACAAAAAGAACAAAATAATGCCATTTGCGAACTTTCCAGGTGGTGTTAGTGGTAAAGAACCTGCCTGCCAATGCAGGAGGCATAAGAGACGCAGGTTCAATCCCTGGGTCAGGAAGATCCCCTGGAGGAGGGCACAACAACCCACTCCACTACCCTTGCCTGGAGAATTCCATGGACAGAGGAGTCTGGTGGGCTACGGTCCATAGGATTGCAAAGAGTCAAACTGAAGGGACTTAGTATGGATGCATGCACACAATGCCATTTGCAGCAACATGGATGCAACTAGAGATTATTATATTAAGTGAAGTAAGTCAGAAAGAGAAAGACAAATACTGTGTGTTATAATTATATGTAGAATCTAAAACATGACACAAAAGAACCTAACAGGGACACATAGAATAAACCGGTGGTTGCCAAGGGGGAGGGGATTTGGAGAGGGTTGGATTTAGAGTTTGGGATTAGCAGATGGAAACTGATATCTACAGAATGGATAAACACAGTCTTACTGTATAGCACAAAGAGCCCTATTCAATATCCTATGATAAATCATAATGGAAAAGAATATGAAGAAGAATGTATAAAATATATGCATAACTGAGTCATTTTGCTGTACAGCAATAATTAACACAAAATTGTAATTCAACTTTATTCCAATAAAAATACATTAAAAAAAAAACTTACAGAGAAACTCCAGATTCTCCTAACTGGTTCATCAGGCTTCCAGGGATAAATTTTGATGGGGGAGCTGGGGCAGGGAATCACCTTAATTTTCCTCAAAAAGACAGAGCAAACCAGTGCCTATGAAGAGACGAGGAAAAATACAAATAAATTTTATGTGTAATAATCAAAAAATTATACTATGTTAACTGTAAACCCAACCCATAATAGACTGTTCAAGTCTAGAACTGTGAAACGAATGTTACTTTTCATTACTCCCCGAGCTTTGCCAAAATCTGGCTTCCACATGCACAGTGGGCACCTACCTCCACCAGCCCAAATCTATACCCAGAACCCTGGGCAGCTGATAAGAGCTGACCTAGATCTCAGGTTTAACGGTTGTTTCCTATGACAATTTGCAGATGAAAGAATTAGGTCTGCAGAAGGTAGCTACCAGGCTTGGTTCAAACAGGAACCAATACTCCAGGGTAACACCAGGGCTTCATAGGACTGGGAGATTAAAGACCGGTGCTACAGCACACCAACAGAGGAGGCCCTGGGCAAAGACAGCAAAAGAGACATGCATGTATGTGCACCAGGAAAAACAACAGTGAGGAGACTTCCCACCAAGGACATGTCAACTATTCAAGGGATGCTCTGAAGTGTATAAGCCAGGCTGTAAAAGAGAGAGAAATTCCACACTTCTGTGTTTTAAATTTGGTCTTGGTAGAACATATATTGAGTATGGTACCAAGTGCACACATTTGTAAAAAAGAAAAATAACACAGTTCACCAAAAAATGAGCATGGAATCCACTTTATCAGCATTTTTAAACACAGCTCTTAATATCTAAATATAGGCTTGCCATGCCAAAGTGGAGACAGATGTGCTTTAATATAATATCCTGATGTTTGTCTATTTCCTGATGACCCTCAGACTTCCAGGGTGGGCTTCTATTTTCCTTTTGAAACAGATGTTGGTAAATGTCTATCACAAAACCAACAATCCTGATCTACAGGGACTCCAACCAGTTTTTTCTTCCTTCTTTCAAATTTGCATTAGCCAGATCCCATTCTTTGTCAGTAGCTATGACCATAGACTATACTCAGAAAATAAAGCAAAAGTACTATGACAATCCAAAATGAAAGCTTTAATTTCAAGCGTCTATAATGCACTAAGCTAAACACAGTGCCAGAGCCAACTCAAGAAAAGTGTGATTTTCCCTTTTACCCCCCAAAGCTGGGTATTCAATAAGTGCAGCTTTATATAAAGACGTGTAATAACTGGGCTAACCAAATGTTGCCTAGCAAAAAGCCTATTAAAGCGTTAATCAAGAAGAATGGCTTGAAGCTAGCATGTTATCGTTTTGGCAGAAGCATTGTTAGCCTCCACAGGACACTAAAATGGCAGTTTGTCTCTACTATTTCTTAAATGCTTGAAAACACTTCAGCTCTCTTCAATATGCAATCATTTCCCTTTGGAATTTTGTTTATAGTCTTGTTAACAGGCTTTTATTTTCCCCCAAACAACTTTTGCAAAAAAGCCAACTTCATGACCTTTGTACAAATACCACAAATTCTAATTACTCAACTACAAATCAACACAATTTTACCATAATGTCTCTATGATGTCAGAAAATTATTAATAAATCAAATCCTAAAATGCAATCAAGCACTCATTAAAAGAAATCGTGATTATTCCCAGCATTTTTTACCATGCAGATAATCATCTTTGAGTGGACTTTTAAGTTCAGACCTTCAGCAATGAATTATTTTTAGCAATGTATTATTTTTAAAAGGACAACTCTGTAATTTTGACTCATGAAGATATCACACATCTACATGTTTCCTTATAATGTAATGCTCTATGAATAGAAAAAAATACTTTGAAAACTTCAGATACTGAACCTTACAAAAGGATAATCATGCATAAAATTCTTTTTTTAATTATAATTTTGAAAAGCTAAAGACTTTCCACTGTTAAACTGCTATGGCAAGGAGGCTATAGCTTATTATTCCTAAAGATTAATTTTACACTCTTTAAAAAAACTTACTAAACTAAAAGTGTCATAAAATTTGGCCCTTTATTTAACTAGGGATTTTGTACTTGTAAAAAAAAAAAAAAACTAATTCAGAAATCAAAAGAGAGTAAAATTTTTCCAAACATGGAATATGATAGGAGGAATAATCATCTTACAGGTAGAAACAAATTTGGGGACTCCTCAAAAAAATCAAACACACCATTACCACATGACCTAGCAATTTTACTTCTGAGTATATATCCCCCTAAAAAAACTGAAAATAGGGACTCAAGCAGATATTGAACCATACCAATAGAGTCAAAAGGTGGTAACAACCCAGATATCCATTGACAGATGAATAGATAAACAAAATGTGGTATATACTTACATTGGCATATTATTCAGCTTTTACAAGGAAATTCTGACACATATTACACATAGATGAACCCTAAGGAATTATGATGAACAAGGTAAGTCAGTCTCAAAATGACAAACTATATGATTCCACTTATATGAGATATGCAGAAAACCTACAGAAGTCAAATTCATAGAGACAGAAAGTAGAATGGAAGTAGCCAAAGTCTGGGGGAAGGGGGGACTGCGGACTGTTGTTTACTAGGCATAGAGCTTCACTGATGCAAGATGAAAAGAGATCTAGAGATGGATGGTGTGATAGTTGCCTAACAATGAAAACACTTAAAGCCATTGACCTGCACTTCTAAAAATGGTTTAAAAAGGTAAATTTCATGTTACATATAGTTTACCACAACAAAAATGTGTGGCATTTTCAGCTGTGATGATAATCAGTGACTTTTAAATTGGAGCTGGATTTCAAGGAAACTCAGATTCCCCAAAAGTGGTCAGCACAGTGTCACAGCAAAGTGTCAACCCTCAACAGACCTCCCCTGATGCCCAAGACACCAGTAGTACCACCTTGTGAAGCTGGACTAGGCAACACAGGGAAGGGGTTAGTTTTATATTTTATCCTGGTCTTTTTCTTAGCAGAAGACCATTCTACATATGGGTACTCCTTGGTAGTAAGTATTTGACTAAACTTCATGTACCTCTGATTTTTTTTTTTAAATATAACACTGTTTTTAAAAGAAAGGAAAGAAGAAAACAAGGAAGGTAGGAAGGAAAGGAGGGAGAGTGGAGAGGGAGGGAGGGATTATTCAGAGGAGAGTTTAATTTTAACAAAATGCTAGACTTTTAATAAAATGCCAGGTGAGGGAAGGGAACTTACACACATGTTTAAGTAAGGGGCAAGAAACAAGATCATCTGTACATTTAATTCCAAAACTTCAACTATAATTATTCATGCTATGTAACAGTATAAGCTTAATCAAGAGTCTTAAATTCTGTGAAAAAGAAAACTGCCAGGTCATTATATTCTCATATGCAAGAGATGTGAGACACTTAAGCTAAATATGGAGTTAAAGTTGAAAATATGACCTAATCACCTCACATTAAATATTAAGTGTTCCTCATAACATGATGTCAGTTGATGAATATTGAATTTAAAGTAACAGAAAGTAAGTTGAAAGATAGCATAGCATATAGAGAAAGCGTTTTTAATGCTAGATTATTAGATACATAAGGACTGTGATTTTGCAAAGTGTCTGGAGTCTATTTGGATAAATTGGAAAAAAACTCTAGTTCAATAAAATAGTATGTAGTTGAACACATGAAAAAGAAACTGCAGTCGATTCTGATTTTTAAACCTCCAGGGACAGAGAGAAATGAGACTGACAATATAGATGAAGTCTCATGATGCTACAGGAACACATTAAACTATTCACAACCCATCATTTGGCATCAAAAAGTCCCAAAAGAGCAATTTTGAGCCATCGAGCATGAAAATAAGCCCAAAGAAAATCTGTACTTGGTGATTACAGTAAGCCTCACATTGAAGAGAACCACCTAAGAAATTCTAACTTTTAGTAAGTATATTAGAAAATGGGAATTGCAGAGAATATACACAACATGTGTAAAATGAGTGACAACATATTTTAAAAGCTTATATACTAGACTCAGTCATTTTAAAATCTGCCTTTAAAAATAAAATTGAGGGTTAATTTGAGATTTATTATGAGTAAGAAGTCAACAAAAGCAGAAAATCCTCAATTTCTAAAGGTCAAAAAAAAAAAAAAAAAAATCCCTGGAAAGAATTTGCTGTTTCCATATAGGCATCAATTTGCAAAGAATTATCTAATTTTTTAAATTGGTATGGATATATGTTGATACTTGTAAACTGCAAATTCTTGATTAAGGGGAACTGTGTGGCTCACATATTTTTTAAAAGCATAAGAAAAATGAAAACTATAACCTTCAAAATATTATTCCAAATACAACTGTTAATTTAAAACAATGACTCTGATGAAAAGTAATTTTAAAATCCCAAGTAATAGCAAAGCAATTGGGGCATTTATTAAAACAAACTGTTCCAGATAAAATAATATAGCTGCTCTTGGCATAATTATAAAGTTTATTTAGGAAATAATACAGAATTATATGAGGGAGGGCATTAATATAATTCTGATATAACTTTAATAAAATGTTATCTGAAGCAAATTTAAATTAGCTTAGAAATAAACATTTCAAATAAATTAAGTA
Source organism: Bos indicus x Bos taurus (assembly GCF_003369695.1). Classification (NCBI taxonomy): domain Eukaryota; kingdom Metazoa; phylum Chordata; class Mammalia; order Artiodactyla; family Bovidae; genus Bos; species Bos indicus x Bos taurus. The sequence continues at coordinate 64,927,566 of NC_040085.1, read as the reverse complement.
TTGGCTAAACTATTTGAAACAAAGGAAATTGATAAATGGCCCGGTATCCAATTGAGACAAGATAGTTGGCAGAAAATCGATTCTTTCTGGTCTCAATAAAAATTTTATTAATGACTTGGAATAGAGAATGAGCATTAGGTTATTGATATTAATAGAAGTTTTGTTTTGAGTAGGGAAAGATTGTGTTCAAATGCACAAATCTGAAGGAATTGGATATAAAGCCAGAAAATGATAAGCTACAGTCAACATAGAAAAATGCAAGCTACCATAGCATGAGAAAAAGAATTTGAAGCTAATTTAATTCCATGAGAAAGCATGGGAATTGGTAATGTCAGAGACTACAGGGAATAGTAGAATAATAAGTAACCACTTAAAGAATGATAGGAAGTAAAAGCTGGCCAAAGTTCTCTAAGAGCCCCATCTGTCTCTACTTGTGGCAGTGTGCCATAGGTAGATGGCAAGGACTAGATAAGGTGAGTGTGATAGGCATTACCTAGCATACAGCCAGACCACTACCATCACAAACAGTGGGAAGAGAAATGGTGAAATATATAGCAGAAGCCCATGGTTGCTGAATCCTGCCTCACACCAACCTCTGATTTTCTTGGTTTAATTGAGGGTCCATAGAAACAGAAATGAATTCTGTTGCTGTTGATAATAATGAAATGAGATGGGCTAGATGGAGCACCAGGCTGAAAGTCAGCAAATCTTGCACTGAGCAGCCTGCACTTCCTGCTTCACACAACAAAGTGGTTGAACTGTAACACTCCTAAGGTCTTTCCCACACTAAGTCTACAAGGGGGATACTTTGGTCTTTAGAAAATAAGCTGTATATAGAACAAAGAGCCTGTAGCAAATTTGTAGAATATATTACTCTGATAGAAGAGGCTGAATACATAAGCAGATTCAAGAAAAAACGTAAGCCTTTGAGCTCTTACTCATAGTTAACACAAATTGAGTACTTCTCATTGCTAGGCACTGTGCTAAGTACTTTGTGTAGATTAACTCATTTAATGCTTAGAAGAATTCTTCAACATAGGTGTGATTATTAACTCCCCTTTTCAGAGAATCCCACTGGATCTCAGAGGTTAAATAACTTGCCCAGAGTTGCACAGGTATTGATACTATGTGGTAACACTCCTGGACAAAGTCTTCATCAGTCCTTGATAAACAAATAAAAATAAGAACAATGGCACTCAATATTCAGTGAGTAAATAAAACAACAACAGGTACACACCCACAAGCACACTGCCTTTTGGGAGACAATACAATGAGGAAAATGACAGAACATCTAATGAACACTGCTGAATGCCAGGCACTTTACAAATAACTCATCTGATCCTCACAATAACACACTGAGATAGTCATCACTCCAATCACCTTTTGGGAGAAGCTTTTTTTTTGTATTGTAGTGGTGAGAAGGGAAATTGTCATCATGGATATTAATGAACACCCTGGATGTTAAAGAGGCTGGCTCTCCTCTCCTCCAGCCCTGTGCAGCCTTCTCAGGGAGGGAGGGGCCCCTTGAGTTAGGCTGAGCCAAGGGAATGTTTGTGCCCAGAACTCTGAATCCCAAGGCTGTAAGGAAAGGCTGGGATGGCTGGGGTCACACTTCTAATAGCTATGCAGGCAGTATGCAGAGTGGCCTGTTCTGCAGGGTACCTGAGATGCTAAAGCTCTGTTGCCTGTCTTGAGGAGGTTGGTGCTTCCCGTGCTTCAGACTTGTTCTTCAGCTTCCCAATGATTTTGTGAGCCCCAAGATCCTTCTCACAAATTCCCTTTTAGTTTAAAATAAATAGAGCTGGTGTCTATTGCTCGCAACCAAGAAGCCTAAATGGCACAGACTGTGGATTGACAAGTAAAGGCAGGTGTTCATGGAGCATTTAAAATCCATTCTTGTCCAAGCACTCTCTCAAGTGATAGCTCTGTCCTCTGCCTTCCCAGATCCCAAACGATCACTGCCTGATCTGTGACTGAACATTGGCACCAAGTCACATCCTCACTCCCAAATTCCTCAAATCCCTCCTCTCAGTTCCACCAGCTTTAAAGTGAACATCGTAGAAAGCTGCAGGATAACAGCCCAGTTCTCCAGTTTGTACCATTTATGTCATTTTGATATTTGACCCCCTTAAAATGAAACCCTTTATTGAGAAGACAGTGGAAAAAAAACAATGCTTGAAATGCTGTTGTGGATATTATGTGTACTGATACAGAAGATAATTGGTTTTAAATCGGCTCCACAATTGTCTTGCATGAAAAATGCTTGCTCATCCTTGAGATAAGTCATTAAATTTCCCCTTTTTCTATCATCCTCCTACACACACACACACACACACACACACACACACACACACACTGACTCAAATACATTCACACACAACCATACACCTTACATTCTTTTTCACCCAGATCTAAAGAGACTGGCAAAGCCACCCTCTATGCTAACAGAAGATACTTTTCTCCCCAAATAGAACAGAAGAAAATCCATTCAACGAGTTTCCCATTCTGAGATTCTATTATCTATGCATTGGGAGAAAAGAAAGCTTCCTCGGGTTATTCTGAACTTTTCTTCATGTAGGTTTCCACCTACGTGGAGAAGCTGGTTGAGAGTATCTCTGGGAGAAGATGAGGCCAGGACTGTGAGGCAGGTCATGGAGAGAGTGACCATCCCATGCAATCTCAGGAAGACAGGCTACCACTATGGGGTGGCTGTCCACACGTAAGGTGATGCTACCCATGAGTTTGTGACTGAAAGAGGAGAGATGGAGACATGGAGCTCCAGGATGAAACCCAGAGAAGAAGCCATCTGCAGGAGAATGTTCCCTGAAAGTATGTGGAGTAAGAAATACAGCACATTTCTTTCTGAAAGTTATTATTCCTAAGAATGCTCCTTTGAGCATGAACCCATGAAGAATTATAACTGGATTTTCTCTGACTGATTTTCCATGGATTCTAATATATGCCAATAGAAAAATGCTTATATAAACAGAATGGAATAGCATTTTATTCTATGATGAACCAGCCCAGATAATTAAAAAAACAAACAAAAACAAATTCTTCTCTTAGTTATCTATTTGCATTAAGCATATTTTTGCCCTTATTTTGCCTGGCTGCAAGCCAGGATCTTTGCAAACTACTAGCGTTCATTTTCATAGTGCTTATTACAAAGTACTGTTTTGTAGGCCCCTTGAAAATCTAGTATAAGGCAAAGTCTATAGTAGGTTCTCTTGTCCTTTGGAAATCCAGGAAAAACTGGCTTGAGCCTCCTGATTCTGTGGCCAGCGGCAGTCCAGATTCCACCCCAGCGTTTCCACAAAGCCCCTTAAGGGCCCACCTCTTGTGAAGCCTCCTGGCCGCCAGCTGCTGCAGGCTCGCTTTGTGCTGTGCTACCAGTACTTGAACCCCAGGCCCTCCTTTGGCCCCTTCATCACCTTCTTTACTGAAGGCATTGGGATGGGGATGGAGGGAGCATTTCCATCTCAGAAATTCCAATGGAAACAGTGGCATTACAGTTCTTAATAGTGCTGCAGCCCTCCATCTTTGGGGCCCGAGGCCCTTCGCCCCACACTCTCAGTCTGCAGGCCTCTCAGTCTGGGGCTGTCTTCCTCAGCTATCAGGCACCATTTCTCTTGCCTTCCTTGATTGCCACCAGCCTGCTCCCCAGCCTTGCATCTTATCTTCTGCCTATAATTGTTACAAAAATGATGGCACCTTTTCTTGACAAAGAAAGTTACTTCATGGGGAATTTCCTGGCTGCCCAGTAGTTAGGACTCCACTTTCCCTGCTGAAGTTCCCAGGTTCAATCCCTGGTCACAGAAGTCAGATCCTGTCAGCTGTGTGGTGCAGCAAAAAAAAAAAAGAAGAAGAAGAAAAAAGAAGGAAAGAAAGAAAAAGGTATTTCATGAAGAGGAATTTGGGTGCTAAGCCATTAAGATTAAACAATTCTATTTCCCTTACTAGAGGAAAGAAACGAGGGTAGCAAATGTTACAAAGGAAAGGGGAGTTGACTGTAGAAGTTGGGGAACTTCTGGTCACCATTCCTTGAAGCAAACTCAAGGTGGACTGGACTCAATGGGCCTGATCAACCAGGGCCTGAAAGGACTTTAAGTGACATGCAGACACTCAGGTTTCTCCCTGACTCAAAGTGACCAATCCAAAGCCATGGCGTTATGCCCAAAGGTTGTGCTGTAGACATTTTTTTTAAAGTTTTTTAGGTGAGAGACCAGAGTTCCAGACCTTTTCCTTTGCCTATGTTAATCTTTGATTTTCTATGCAATTAGACACAAGGTGTTACTCTCCTAATACTGCAAACCCCCTGCTGTAAATATCAACATGAAGAATAGTTTTGAAGAGTTCTAGGCAATATAGCAAGGGTTTATCAGGAACTGGAAATGTGGTAACTATCTGTTGAAAGAGAGAAAGAGAGAGAGAGATGGAGAGACAGAGAAAGAAGAGAGGGAAACACCTGAAAAGAAGATAATGCCCTCAAAACAACAGCATCCAAGCTTCAAACAGCAGTGCACTGCCTTCTAATTTCAATTTGACGTGTGCAGAATTCTTTCTTTTCCAATGCCAAATCCTGAATGAAGCATGCAATGAAAATTACTGCCTGAAACATGGTGATAGCATTTAATCCTCTGGCAACACATTAGAAAGGCTTTCAGCTTTAAACCAAGGACTGCCACACTGCAGCTTTGCTCATGAAATTATTTATTCATGCCTTGGTTTGTAAAGTCCTTTTTTATATGCTTTCTATCAGCTAAGAATGGGCTGGAGCATTTATGTGCTCAGCCTGATAGAGCCCACATTATGAGGCTGGAAGTCTGATGCTTGGCACAGAATTGCTGCCTAAGGGAGCTGGGCCATCTGCTTGTGTGGTTTCAGCATCAGGAAGTTGCGAGGACTGTGGCAGGTTGGGGCACCTAGGTGACCAGAGTAACAGTGTGTGGGAAAGGTGATGAGGGAGAAAGGTGATATCAGAGCATTTGGAAGCTTCTGGCAACTGGGTCCCAAATGTCTAGGGCAGCATGTACAGGAGGAGAGAAGACCTGACGGGTGCAGGATAAATCTCTCCATAAACCAATATCAGTGATCTTTAATTAGTGGCAATGTGTACATACCAGGGCTGACTTCTCTTTTGTGAAGGTGAAAAAGGTGAGGAGAGAGGATATTGATTTGCTGAGCAAATTAAAAGTAGAAGCAGATGACAAAGGAAAATTTACATACTTAAGGGACCAAATTGATTCAAGTCACTTCAGTATGTATTTATGTGCATGCAGTTTATGTCTAAGGAAAGGGAAGGCTGCAGTGGGAACAGAAACTTATTAAGATCATTCTAATCCACTCATTAAAATGGGACTATGAGTATATATCCTAGTATATATAAAGAGTCAAACACAACTTAGTGACTTAACAACAACTAGTGTATAATACTCAAGTAGCTTATCCCTTCCCTGACCTTTCTGACTTGGTCAATTCCTACTGCTAAGAATTTTCATTTTACCCTATAACCTCTTTTCCTCAACACTTATTACAGTGCTTATCACCTAAGAATTTAATTTTGTGTGTCTGTGCATGTTTATATTCCAAGAGGATTCCACAAAGGATTGTATATTTTCCCTTCAGCTAGTACCTACAGAGAAGCTGGCACTTCCTACTGAAAAAATACTATGAATGCAATACAATTAAATATCTTTTAAATATATTAATTCAGACTTTCCACTAAATATTGGTTATAATGAAATTACACTAAGGGGTGTGCAAATCACCAAAATGATAACTTATTGAGAAGAAAAAATTATTCTGGTAAAATAATAATAATCATGGACAATGTTAAGATCCTTTTGCTTTCAATAATGGTAAAATAATGCAAGAAAATGAAGCTCAAAAGTCTCTAATAGCATGGTTATATAAATACCTTATAGTATAATCCAATGAGCTAAGTTTTCACCAGAATTAAGCCAGTCTTAAATTCTTTGATCCTAATTGGCAAAGAAAATGTCTTGCTTTTTTCTTGACTGAACTATGGAAAGAGATCTCCTGTCCACCATCCGTTACCTCCGCACTACAGCAGTTCGCTTTGCTTCAGCCCACTGCCTTCCTTCTGCTCTCTGAACACTCCAGGCCTGTCCCACCTCAGAGGGTTTGTATCTGCTGTCCCCAAGCCTTTGTAGAGCTTGTGCCTTATCTGCCTTCTGGTCACCCAGAGAGGCCTTTTCTGACAGTGCTAATAATGCCTACCCCCACGTACCTACTAGCAGGTCCCTGCTTTACTTGCTTACCACCTCTTATCCTCTATCTAATGTTATCCTCATCGATTTGCAGGCTTATTTTGGGTCTCCTCCAGAAGAATGCAAGGACCCTGAGAGTAGGGAACTACATCTGTCTTTACATGTTTATTACCCCCAATGCCTACCATGGTGCCTGGTAGGTGCTTCATAAATATTTACAGAATGAATGAATAGGAAAACAGATGAGGGACTAAGTGAACCATTTTTATTACATAACATCGGAAGAGTTGGATAACATATTCTTGGATGGAGATAATGGTGTGTAGATTTCCTATTAAAGTGTCAGCTGGGCTGTCCAGCTGTCCAGGCATCTGATCACTTAGGTCAGCATGTATGGTGCACTTCGGCGTGCACACATTTCTTTGTTTGGTTCTCACAACAATCCCATAAGTATACAGGGCAAGGACAGAAGCAGGATCACTTATGTTTTCACAGATGAAGAAACTGAGTTCAGAAAGGTTCAATTCTCTTCCCACGTCATCCGGGCTGTCTCCAGCCCAGTCTTTTGTAGTTTCCCTGCTGTACCAGACAATGTCTGTCTCTTACGTTTTCAAACAAATCACTTGTTGATTTATTCTTTCAAGAAACCTAAATCAGATACCTGCTATTGACTGTGAAGGACTATCTTGGGCACCATACAGTAATCAAGCTGTACAGGTAACAATTTCTCTCTGGAGAATCAAAATGCACAAATGATTCACCAACCTGAAGATATTTAGGTAACATGCCTTATTCCTTATTATCAGGAAAACTTTAATGTTATACAGGTAGGAAAACCTTCCAGCTTGATTAATACTGGGATTAGTCTCCAGAAAAACTGACTTTGTAGCTCTCCCTGGAAAGGTAGATGCAATTGCAATAGGAGAAAAGAAAAGAGAGGACATTCTAAGCAAAGGAAACAAAATGAAACAAGAAAATATTACATTTTCAGAAATTAGTAAAGCATTAATCAAAGGAAAATGTTTGAATAGAGGGGAAACCGTGGAGGTAATAACGGGATTAATATTAAATGTCAGTTGTTGTTTGGTGCTTTTAACATGTGGGAATGGGTTCTTGTGAGTCTTGTAAAATGCGAAGACAGTTGCCATAGAAATACAGTGTCACTATTTATTTCATCTGTAATAAAATAGCCCAGTTACTGATATTTAACAAAACACCAAGGAATGTAATGCAATTATGGTGTTGTGTATGAAAATACATGGACCCATCTCAGGCACCTCAGATGGTGGGGAGGGATCCTGAAGCCCCAAATTCAAATTCACAAAGACCTGTGGCCAAATATATTCATTTTTAAAGCCTGAAATTGTATGAATTAAATGTTTGATATGAAATATCTATTTTTTTTGTACCCAGAGAATCTTAATTGAAGTTTCATGAAGGTACAAAGTGAGAGAAATATTCATATTTGCTTGGGAAAGAAAGGAAATATTTCATGATTATTATTTAGTGAGACTCTACAGCTGTATATCTAAATGTATCTATAGAGATACATTGGGCAGAAACACACACACCACCGCACTACTACTGCCACTGATACGAAAGGCCAATGTAGGCCTTGACAGCATTCTCCTCATACACTGGAATACACGCAAACTCACTCTTTACAGTAGGACCTAATATTTTAATATCACACTTGAGTTAACTAAACTTGTAATTCATTTACATTAGTAAACGTGTACAAGGTAATCTAAGAGGTGGGTGGTGAGAGGTTTTGACATTAGAGATATGGTTTACACAGAGTGAGTAGATGGGTCCATGTATTTTCATACACAACACCATAATTGCATTACATTCCTTGGTGTTTTGTTAAATATCAGTAACTGGGCTATTTTATTACAGATGAAATTTTCTTATTATTGTGGTTATCAGGAGTATAGACTATGGAGTCAAAAGGAAATGAATTCACATTCCAGCACTGACACATATTGTGTGATCTGGGGAAACAATAATTACCTTTCTCACTGAGTTATTAAGAAAAAATGAATTAAAATCCATGTACAGTGTTTTGAACAATATCTTGCACATATTAGCCACTTAGCAACGATACACAGTAATAATAATAATAATTGCCTTAAAAACAACAATGATCACTTCTTGAGTAACTAGTTTGTTCAATTACCTTAAGTACATTATTTCTAATCTTTGCAAAAACACCGTGTGTTAGACAATATTATTACACTTAACAACAACAAAAAAACCCTGAGGCTTCTAAAGATTTATAAACTTACCAAAATGACTCCAATGGTAAATGAAGGAGCTGAGCTTTGACCCACACTTGACCTACTTCATTGTTTTCTGTTTTTTGACTCTGCTGTGGCTTTAATACCATGAAGTATCTCAAGTGCCTCAATAAGGCTTTCTTTCTTTTTATCTGGAATAATGGCTCATAAATATTATGACATACAAAAAAAACCTCAAATGATGCATCATTTACTGAACAGAACTTTAGAAATCTAACAAAGGAAATGAATACCGTGCAAGATAAAGCTTGTGCAAGTAAGCAAACAAAGACACAAAAGTAATTCTTAGCTGGTGGACCATCTGATAGTCATTAATACCTGGCACTGGTATAAATGAATAGAAAACAGATTCCTGGTTATATTATGGTTAAATTATGTGTACTACATTATCATCACTATATAAGCAAGATAGTCCAAATTTGACAAAGCCGAGATGAGTAAGTTATTCAGAATTCATCACTGGTGAGGATAAACACTTTCAGACTGATTTTAAAACATTATCAAATGCCAGAATAAAAAAATCTGAAAAATGTAACAGGGAGCATTACCAATTCTTCTTGATTCTTTACAATAGAGAATCAAGACCATGTAATCTTCACTTCATTGCAATTAACTTTAGGTCACCTTTAAAACCTAAGATGAATATTTTGTGGGTGGCATAATTTATGCCAATAAAATCTCATTTATTTACTATGTTATTTGGAGACCAATTAGGCAGCACCTCTCTGAGAGGCAGTGTGTTCTGGTGGTAAAGAAGACAGACTTGGGTTCCCACTGTGTTTTCACCATTTACTAGCTGTTATATTATACACATGAACTTTCTAAGCCTTCGTTTTTTCCATCTGTGTTAAAGTGATGATAAAAGAATCTACCTCATGGAGTTATTATAAAGATTAAGGAAGAGAATATATGTGAAGCCCTTATTTCAGTGCCTGGCCAAAATAACTCTTCAATAAATATTTGTGGTTGCTCTTCTTATTACGTAAAAGTAGAATGATACAGCAGAAGCATATGAGATTTGGATTAAAACAAACTTTGGATGGGATGTACAAAGCCTCATTCAATTACTATTTATGGAACTAAGCAAATACATAACTGTATTCCAGGAAGAGACTCTCGGAAAGTTTGGATTCTTTACTAGATAGGTTAGAAGGGTAAAGCCAGGGTGGATCTTGGGGAGGGGAAATAGATTTTTTTCAAGAAAGTCATGATAATGTACAAATTATAGTAATAAATTTTAATCCTAGCAAAGATATCCAACTTTTAAACAAGACTAAAAAGTTCCCCCCAAAGACCAGAAAACTGGCAGGAAAAAGAGATTATTGACTCACACAATTAATGTGCGCCATTGAGGATCACATTCAGTTGTTTGAATTGTTGATATTCTAAGATGTGCTCCACAACCCCAACAAGCCAGAAAGAATACATGTCAAAAATTATAAAGGATTGGAGATTTTACTCTACTTGTGAGCTACCAAGTTAGCCGACTACCGTTTCATGGCTGTTGGTGGAAGACACAGGACTCCTGGATCAGAGATGAAGGACAACTAATTACTCACAGCAAGAGCAGTCACCAGAGAACTAGCATGCATTTTTGTGCCAGCTCCTCAAGCCCCAGTTCCCAATTCTAAGACCATGTGAAGAGGGGCTGATAACACCCGCACACAGTACACTGAATTACACAAAAGGAATCCTAAGCTGAAGGAATCTTTTATAACTGGTAGAGAGAGTGCTGCCCTTTTCTCCTGAGGCAGACACAATCATTATTATCCTGGACAAGAAGCACGCCTGCACTTTGCTCCAGTGGGAAGCACTATCTTTCAGGTTTATCATCAACAGTCTTGGAAAGGCTGTCCAGAACAAAGGACAGCCAGCATGTCTGCTCACAAGACATACAGAAACATGAGACCCGTGCAGAACTGTTGCCCCAAGATGCAACAAGACAATGTAAATAAAACCTTCTCAAGTCATCCTTGTTAGAAAAGAAAAAGTCACTTAGAGAAATCTCTTTATGATTCTGAAACCTATATATCAAGCTTCATTTCCCCACCCTGAGTTCCTATTGCCTAAAGCTCTACTCATCACTGCAGGAGTCAGCACTAACAATTTACTTAACGTCAGCTTCGCTGAGCCAGAAAACACCCCTTCTGATCTGCCAGCTGGTTTGGGGCCTGATGCTCTGCATCCTCACAACTGCCTCGATTGTGTTCTTTGTAGTGGGTGAGTGATACCCACGATCATGAAAAATGATGGGTAATTTCCTTCTCTTAAACCCTGCTTTCTACCGACACACTGTGAAAAGTCAGAGGATGGCTTATTTCAACCCCCTCTACAATTGCACCGTTGTTGTCGGAGGAACATAGTGTCACAGTCCTACTGGGAGTCTCCATGGGGAACCCTGGCTTACATGGCTCCCTAGGGATGGCAGCAGGAGACTGCAAGAAGAGACAGATCGCTCAATCTGCCCTGCAGCTCCTTCCTTAGATGCGGAAGATTGTGAGATAGAGACGGTCTATGGTTCTTTTTCAGGAATCTCCTTTCATCATTAGATTTCCCAGTCCTTCCCATCAGGAGTCATTCTTGGAAAAGCATCAAACAAATTTTACCTTAGTGTGTCTCAAGGCAATATTTTGCTTGGTGAGGTTGGGTGAGGGGGAAACTTGAGTTTTAAGCCCATTCTCTGCATGGAGAAGTCACTGTCTCCAATTAAGAATAGTCATAATAAACCCTTGCATAGCATTTGCCAGGTACCAGGCACTGTTCTAAGGGCTTGGCATATAGTTACACATTCAATCAACATTATTATCCTCATATTATAAATGAGGAACCTGAGGTACAGAGATACTAAAATAAATAAATGGCAGAGCTAGGATTTGAACCCAGGTAGTCCAACAGCTTTTGAAGTGTGGTGTTGGAGAAGACTCTTGAGAGTCCCTTGAACTGCAAGGAGATCCAACCAGTCCATTCTAAAGGAGATCAGCCCTGGGTGTTCTTTAGAAGGAATGATGCTAAAGCTGAAACTCCAGTACTTTGGCCACCTCATGCAAAGAGTTGACTCATTGGAAAAGACTCTGATGCTGGGAGGGATTGGGGGCAGGAGGAAAAGGGGACGACAGAGGATGAGATGGGTGGATGGCATCACCGACTCGATGGACGTGCGTTTGAGTGAACTCCCAGAGATGTTGATAGACAGGGAGGCCTGGCGTGCTGCAATTCATGAGGTCACAAAGAGTCGGACACGACTGAGCGACTGAACTGAACTGAACTGAGTCCAACAGCAGAATCTGGGTTCTTGGCCACTAACAAGACAGTGTGGGGGTTAAGAGAGTATTACCCATATAAGTCAGACAGTGATAACCTATAGGTTGAACTCAAGTAGAGCTTATTGGTAAATTAGTGCAGTTCAGTTCAATTCAGTTGCTCAGTTGTGTCCGACTCTGCGAACCCATGGACTGCAGCACGCCAGGCTCCCCTGTCCATCACCAACTCCCAGAGCTTACTCAAACTCATATTCATCAAGTCGGTGATGCCATCCAACCATCTCATCCTCTGTCATCCCCTTCTCTTCCTGCCTCCAATCTTTCCCAGCATCAGGGTCTTTTCAAATGAGTCAGTTCTTCGCATCAGGTGGCCAAAGTATTGGAGTTTCAGCTTCAGCTGAAGCTGAAACTGTTGGATCTCTTTGCAGTCCAGGGGATTCTCAAGAGTCTTGAACACTGCAGTTCAAAAGCATCAATTCTGCAGTGCTCAGCTTTCTTTATAGTCCAACTCTCACATCCATACATGACTACTGGAAAAACCATAGCTTTGACTAGACAGACCTTTGTTTGCAGGGTAATGTCGCTGCTTTTTAATATGCTGTCTAGGTTGGTCATAACTTTTCTTCCAAGGAGCAAGCATCTTTTAATTCCATGGCTGCAGTCACCATCTGCAGTGATTTTGGAGCCCCAAAATATAAAGTTTCTCACTGTTTCCATCATTTCCCCATCTATTTGCTATGAAGTGATGGGACCAGATGCTATGATCTTAGTTTTCTGAATGCTGAGCTTTAAACCAACTTTTTCATTCTCCTTTTTCATTTCCATCAAGAGGCTCTTTAGTTCTTCTTCACTTTCTGCCATAAGGGTGGTGTCTTCTGCATATCTGAGGTTATTGATATTTCTCCTGGCAATCTTGATTCCAGCTTGTGCTTCATCCAACCTGGCATTTCTCATGATGTACTCTGCATATAAGTTAAATAAGCAGGGTGACAATATACAGCCTTGACGTATTCCTTTCCTGATTTGGAACCAGTCTGTTGTTCCATGTCCAGTTCTAACTGTTGCTTCTTGACCTACATACAGATTGCTCAGGAGGCAGATCAGGTAGTCTGGTATTCCCATCTCTTTCAGAATTTACCACAGTTTGTTGTGACCCACACAAAGGCTTTGGTGTAGCCAATAAAGCAGAAGTAGATGTTCTTCTGGAACTCTCTTGCTTTTTCGATGATCCAGCAGATGTTGGCAATTTGATCTCTGGTTCCTCTGCCTTTTCTAAATCCAGCTTGAACATCTGGAAGTTCACGGTTAATGTATTGTCGAAGCCTGGCTTGGAGAATTTTGAGCATTTCTTTGCTAGCGTGTGAGATGAGTGCAATTGTGCAGTAGTTTGAACATTCTTTGGCATTACCTTTCTTTGGGACTGGAATGAAAACTGACCTTTTCCAGTCCTGTGGCCACTGCTGAGTTTTCCAAATTTGCTGGCATATTGAGTGCAGCATTTTAATAGCATCATCTTTTAGGATTTGAAATAGTTCAATTGGAATTCCATCACTTCCACCAGCTTTTTTCATAGAGATGCTTCCTAAGGCCCACTTGACTTCACATTCCAGGATGTCTGGCTCTAGGTGACTGATCACATCATTGTTGTTATCTGGGTCATGAAGATCTTTTTTGTAAAGTTCTTCTGAATATTCTTCCCACCTCTTCTTAATATCTTCTGCTTCTGTTAGGTCCATACAATTTCTATCCTTTATTGTGTCCATCCTTGCATAACTGGTAAATTAATGGCTTTTTAATGTGTATGGTAAGGAACAAACTTGAGTTTAGAATGGATGAAAGTTAACTCCAGTTAAAAAACGGAGACAGCAACAGCTTTTTCAGCCCAGATATAAGGTAACAGAAGTCACCCATCAAAAGTGATTAGCACTAAGATCCGTTAAAAATAAACCATTACTAAGGTAGAGCTGAGTTTTATTTTTCAAATATTTGGAACTACATTCCTAAAACAATAACAAATTAAATCTCCATCAAGCACACGGTAATTGAAGCCCAACGCTCATAAATCATCATCAAGAGGCCAGAATGCCATATTGCATCTGGCTTGTTCTCTTCTGAAGGGACAGCTGCAGTGCACCCATCCCTCCCACTTCCAAGACAGGGCACCACTCATTTCTCAGAAATTATTTGAAAAGAGCTGTCCCAGGTCAGGGGTCAAGGACAATCAGATGGTACTGAAATTGCCTCATTTTGGAACATCATATCTACCAATTTGCTATTGTTTTTCCTTACTTTCCTGAAATGACACTTTAGAAATCCTTCTTTGCTACATTCACACTTATCCTCACCAACACCCAAAGTTCAAAAGTAACTTGATGAAAGTTATTAAAAGCTGTATTTCTAATGCTTATGTAACCATGTTATATATCAAGTTGGCAACCTCCTCCAAGTGTTTACTGTCCAAAATTTACAGTTTCTAATTCCATTTATCATTTGTGGTTCATTCAGCATTTATTTGGCAGCAGACAGAATCTCATGATTGCCCAGACCCTGCTGTCACCTCCTACATTCACACACACACACACACACTTAAAATTACAGAAATCAAAGGCATCTTATAGATTAGCTTACACTGCTCATTTTACAGATGAGAAAACTGAGGTCCAGAGATATTATGTCTAGCTACTCATTGTTTTAGGCTCCTTAGTTTTAAGCAACAGAACTTCATTGCAGACAAGTTAAAGTAAAAAAGAATAATTATTATAGGGGTATGGTGGGAATGCCTCCAGAAGCCCAAGGGCAGAAATACTGGCAGCACAAAAGCAGGTAGAATCAGGGATTCAAATCCTATCTGCAGCCTCACTTCTCTTTCCTCTACTCCTGCTTCTCCATTGTGCTTTTCTCCATTTCTCTTTCAACCTGCTTCCTTACTTCTGCAGATGAAGATCAAAGACTCCAGGGAATAAACTCACTGATCCAGGCAAACTCAGATGCCCAATCCCTGACCAGTCACCCACAGCCCAGGTACATGGTCACATTGTAATATGACCGCTTTCACTACAGTAATGCGGTTGGGAGAAAAATCCCAGAAAATGGATATGGGACAAAGTATTCTCTGTGAATCCAGAATTTAAAACTCCTCACTCTTAGTTGAGTTGCCTTTTCTGCTTTGTCTCTCATCTCAATATCTGAAAATTAATAACTTAAACTTATGCAGCATCTGTCTGGACTATACTCATTCACGACTGTTACTTACCAAGGGCCTTCTATATATGTTGTATGCTTTGTAATTATATAGTTGCACTGAATCTTCATGATAGCTTGGCAAAAGAGGTAATATTAACTCCAGTTTACAGGATCTCAGACAGACTGGATAAACAGTAGCCAAACTTCAGCAACTAAAAGTTGAAGAAGAAGAAGACAAGAATAAGCCCGAAGAAGGCAGATACAGTGGCAGAGGAAAATAAATTACATCTCCACTCAGAGCTTGGAGGTTAACATCAGCTCAAGACACCAAAATCACTGATTCACATAAAAGAGAAAAACTGAGTTTCTTAAAAAAAAAAAAAAAAAGAAAGAAAGAAAGAAAATATAGTCAAGCCAGCCTTAGAGAATTTGAAAGGTAGTATTTAAATTTTCTGGGCCTCAAAATATCAATCCCATTACTATTTATTTTACCATTATTTATCATTGATTCCATAGCAAGAAGGTCTAAAATATTAAGGAGAATATTTCATAGAAAGTATAGTCATCCTTCTTTATCTGTGGGGAAGTGGTTCTAAAATCTCCACAGATAGAAAAATTTGTAGATGCTCCATTCCTTATATAAAATGGTGCAGTATTTCCATAAAACCTACGTACATTCTTCTATATACTTTAAATTATCTCCAGTTTACCTATCATACTTAATACAATGTAAATGCTATGTAAACAGTTGCCAATATGCAGCAAATTCAAGTTTTGCTTTTTGGAACTTTTTGGAATTATTTAAAAAATATTTTTGATCCATGGTTGATTGAATCCATGATGCAAATCCTGTAGATACAGAGAGCCAACTGTATGTGATTATTACTGTCAAAATTAGGAGTTAGAAGTCAACAGACTTTGTATGACTTTGCATACACCTGGATTGTAGAGTAAGTAAGCAGGTTAGTCAAGTGTGAGTGACACAACAGCTCACTCCAAGGTGCTTACTATGAAGGGTGGGCAGGAGCATCAGTACAATGCAGGGCACTTGGAGACCAGTGACATTCTCAAGTTCTATCACCTTCAGATACCAGGGAACTGGGACCAGGCCTCTCCAGTCCCCAAGGAGCCATGTGCCCCTCAATGGCTATCCCGGGTATCCCAACAGAGCAATAACTAACTCCAAACACTCATGGGTCAACTCAAGCATATTGCACAATATCTCATTTATGGAAGTAACCCCAGGAGGTAGACATTCTCATCTCTGTTTTACAGATGAAAAAGTTGAGGCTCAGAGAAGTTAGACCACTTGTCCGAAGTCACAAAGGCAGGAATAGTAGGGTTATAATCTTTTGGTTCCCACAGGATCTCTCTGGGAGACTGTCTCTGCCACCAGCAGGGCTGTCCTACCACAGCCTCACCTGTCCCCTGCAGGAGGGTCTCCTCATGGCCCTCTCATCCCTGTTCCTAGTGGGAGAAAGAGAGAGAAAAAAGAAAGCAAAACACTCTAGAAAACTACTTCCTTGCCCTTTGAAGCCAACCCTCTCTTTCCAGTCTTCTATTGATCACTTGCTACTCTTAATGCTACAGAGGGCCAGCTCATCACTTCACACCTGACAGTTGCTTTCATATACTTTATACATCCTTCACTCATTCTCTGTGTTTCTTTCTCACCCTAAGTCTATTTCTGTGCCCCACTATATCTCACCCCACCTGCTCTGACGATGAACTAGAAGTGACCATGGCAGAGTAAGTGGGGGCTCTTTAAAAAAAAAAAAATTTACTTATTTAATTTATTTGAATGCACCAGGTCTTAGTTGTGGCATGTGGACTCTTTTAGTTGCGGCATAAGAAAACTTAGTTGCAGCATATGGGATCTAGTTCCCTGGCCAGGGATCGAACCCAGGCTCCCTGCATTGGAAGGACAGAGTCTTAGCCACTGGACCACGAGGGAAGTTCCTGGAAGCTCTTTCTGACTCTCCATCCCCACCCTCTGCCCTATAACATCCACTCCTTCCTTCCTTTATACTTCACGGTACTCTCTCATCTTTTTGCCCCTTTTTATTTTCTTTAATTTGGCTCTTCTAAGCCTTTCTCAATTTTCTTAGCACAATGGTCCCCCTCCCTGGGGTACTTACTACCTTGAGGTTCCTCCCACTCTCCATCCCCCATCCACCTTCTAGCCATGACCTCTAGCATAGGATGGGCTGTGCATCCCAGCTCCTCACTCTCCTCCCTATCCTGACCTCATCCTTGCCTCAGTCAGTCCATCTGAAGGTGGGTGCCTTCAAATGCTCTCTGGGATGAACCATAGTAACAAAAGAAAAATGGAACAGGAAACTGTAAAGATTTATATATACAAATGTAATCCAGAAATGCAAATGTCTATTTTTTAAAAAACTGACTTCAAAATTAAGGAAAATACTGAAGATTGTGATACTTTTATTTTCAAATTTTCATGCCTTCCATAAAGATACATGAAATATTAAAATTACATTGCCACTAGGAACCTATTTTTTCCAATTACAGGCATTTTTATGCTTTCCATCAAAAAAATAAAATCTAGTAATTCTAATTTTCCAAGAGTTCCCTTTTTGAACAGGCTATATATTCTTCACAGATCAAATCTATGGTCATGCTCCTCTGAGTTCTTTAATCAATGTCCAAGTAGAAAAAGATGATTGTATTCAGAAGAAGCAGCAGCATGGGAGAGGGCAGTAAATCTGATGCCCCAAATGACTTTCCAGATAAAAGTTCTGGTTCAGAGCAGACTGTACTATAAAAGATCTCCCCATTTTAAGGTGGAGTTAATACATGAAAAACTTGGGTTCCCCAAGTAAATGAATTATCTGTTTGCTTTTTATCATACAAAAGCTTTGCAAAAAAAAAAAAAAAAATCTTTACAAATTTGCTACTCTTAAATCTTAAAACAGTATTCAATTTATCATATATTCATGTGTATCAATCCGATTTCTTTGGATTGAAACAGCTCAAGTACACCTAGAAGCAAAACATGAGTCAAGAAGGCCAAAACACTGATTCATAAAAAGGACTGAGAAAAAATTGTTAGCTCCTGGAAGAACACACAAGCAAAGCCAGTCTTGTGAATAGTGGAATTTAAAGGTTGTTGTTCGAGAGCTGGTCAATAGCAGATAAAGACACCGCAGCTTGCCCAACCTCACAGGGTGACAGAAAAACTGAAAAATGGTTAAAGGACTGGATTGCTGTCAAGCCACTATCAGAACCCAGACATGATGCTACAGGTGGCATGATGATTTACATCACAAGGAGGACAGCCACATACAGAGCATGAAAATGCAGAAAACCAGAGGAAACCTGGGTCCATGAGGGCATCATGGACCTGAATTAACTGCTAACCTCAAAAAAGGGGGTGCTGTTCAATATTCCCAGGCCCTCTCAAATATCAGTCATATTGCCTAGAGTTCCCAAGATACGTCAATAAAAACAGTTCCTTAAGTCCTTGGTTTTCAAGTTTTTTTAAAAAAGATTCTTAAAGACTATGATTTAGAATTTCAGAAATATGCTCACCTACTAGAGATACACCAAATTTCACCTAACTTCCTTTTTTTTAGGTCGCACCATGCAGCATGCATGAGTCAAACCCACACCCCCTGCATTGGGAACATGGAGTCTTAACCACTGGACTGCCAGGGGAGTTCCTCACCTAATATTTTTGAGGGGTAGGTCAGTACCCCCTGCCTTAAGCTAAGCCCTTAATAATCACTTGGAAATTTAGCAAGGAACTTCCAGCCAGCTGAGAACAAAAATAGAACAGAAGGCAGACCCCAACTTCATGAGATCAAAGAATAGGAAAAAGTTCCATGGGTCAACAACGTCTTCACAGTATGACAGACCACCACCCCAAGTTGGAAGAGCTCCCACTTTAAAAGCTCTGAAAATGGTGGTTTTGGAGGAGCAGGTATAGCAGCAGCTATCCTAGAAAAGAGCTGACACTACAAGCGAATGTAGATCAACTCCCTGAGAATCCTTTACAGCAAAATTCTACCATCTCATTACAATTTCATAAATTATACATTCTCAGACAATGAATATCCAAGATGTGGCCAGAGCTGTTTAGAAACACTTCAGAGCATGTGAGCATAATTCCATACTGCATTATAAGGGATTCCTATGAAATTACACCATGCATCTTTCTGAACCTCAAGGCAGTCCATCGGAAAACAGAAGTGCTCTGAAATGGATCAATAAACTCTGATTATTTTGGCTTTCTTATAACAAAGCCTTCAGAAATTAAGAATATTCTTAGAGACTACT
This sequence comes from Bos indicus x Bos taurus, assembly GCF_003369695.1. Lineage (NCBI taxonomy): Eukaryota > Metazoa > Chordata > Mammalia > Artiodactyla > Bovidae > Bos > Bos indicus x Bos taurus. The sequence goes on along the minus strand of NC_040085.1, from coordinate 64,908,297 downwards.
TTAATCAGCCAAAATAGACAGTTCCCAGTTTAAACAAGAGGAGGTTTGTCATTAAGTGGCTGACTTGGCCAAGCACAACACTCTTTTCATCACTTTCTTTTTTACCCAGTGTTTTTCTGTCTTAAAGCTATTATTCAATGCATCTCCTAAACTTTCTCCAGTTTTTCTTTGCAGTAAATACACTTAAGTCACAAAAGCTCTTTCTTGGAAACAAATGTCTTTATTAGTCAATAGGCTATTGGAAATCTGGTCAAATTTTAGACAGAAATTTTTATTAAATTTTATAAATTTATTTATAAAATTTTAAGACAGAAATTATTCTTATTCTTGCTTTTAGCCAAGATCAAGATGCAGGGTTCACTTAGGAAATCCAGAAGCCTCTCTTAAGGAATTTAGCTCAGCCTTTCTGGCAAAGGACTCAGGATACATGGCATAAGGATCTGACCACCCAAGATGGACCACCTAACACAAGTGAAGGGAAGGCCCAAGGTATATTGTCCAGTCACTCAAGAACAGTCTGATGAACTCAGACTCCCCCCTCAGAGATCACCGTACTGTTGGACAACTATCGTCCAACTCTGGTCCAACACATTAGCGTGCAGCTCCCCGTTTTGCTGACTCCAGTCCTGTGTGCTAGTAAGAAGCCTCCAGCTGCCTGAGGACTGCTCCCCACCCATGTATTTCTAGGAGCACCCCCCAAGGGTGACTCACGTGTGCTGGTTCCTATAGCACCCACGCTGCCTGCCTGGCACACCAGGCAGCCTGGGGACTGCTACTGCTCACAGCTGCCCTAGGTCCTGCAGCCCTCCTGTGGAGGACTAGGGGCTACCTCCCTTTGTGTTATTATTGGTCCCTATGCCATAGATCACTGAGCTCCAGTGTGTCACAGACTGTCATGGCATGGTTTTTACTTACAGCTGTCTCTCTCCTCAGAGAAGGAAATGGAAACCCACTCCAGTATTCTTACCTAGAGAATCCTGTGGACAGAGGAGCCTAGTGGGCTGCCATCTTTGGGGTCAGACAGAGTCAGACATGACCGAAGTGACTTAGCATGCATGCATGTATTGGAGAAGGAAATGGTAACCCACTCCAGAATTCTTGCCTGGAGAATCCCAGGGACAGAGAAGCCTGGTGAGTTGCCATCTATGGGGTCGCACAGAGTGGACTTGACTGAAGCGACTTAGCAGCAGCAGCAGCAGTCTCTCTCCTCTAAGCCCAGAAGTGCTACAGCAGTTGGGCTGTGATTCGAGACTCGTTCTAGCTCCAGAGCTGGACTCAGTCTCCCTCCTGCTCTCTTATAACTAAGTCTTTGACATAAAATCCTACCAACCCCAAGAGCTTTCTCATAATATCTCCTTAGTCCTCTGCAAAAAGGTGGTCATCAAGTCACCCCATCTGCTAAGCATGCGGCCAAGTTGCCCCTGAGTTCCTTGCTACTCAGAGCCCACCTAGTCCAGGCTTGGAACCTAGTCATTCTCTTGGAGGTGGTCAGACACTAATGTCAAAAGAAAATCATCTTGATCAGAGCAACTAACATGTCCCACATCATGAAGAACAAAGAGTTTGATACAAGAGACAGAAGACCACCCAGGGCAAGCAAGAAAGAAAGGCAAGGAGAACAGAAAAGGGAACATGTAAGAAGGAAACATAAAGCCATGGGTTTGGGCAAGCACACGGCTTCCCAGGGATGTGGCTGACAAGGGTCAAAGCAGCTTTTCATTCCTGCGATGATAAGCTGGTCATTCCCAGTTGGACCAGTCCCAGGCTCCACTCCAAAGCTCTCTACACAAAGGTGCATAAATGTGATGTGACCAGCTTGTGACTGTAACCCAGGAAAGCCAAGAGAGGAGTAATGACAGGGTGAGGAAAATTCATTATGCTACTTACCCCCCTCAGACTCAAAGCCTTGGCTGTTTGAATTTGCTTATCCTAACAGGCTGTTGTGGGACATTGAGGATGGCTGTAGCCTGCCACCATTTGGACATTTCTACAGGTTTAATTATTATTATCTGGTAAGAACTTCTCCTTATATTTATGAAGAACAGATGATCAACAATACAGCCCAGGGTCCTGTGTACTAAGTAGGAGAAACATACAGCTTTTACCAAATATAGTTTATGAATGTCATATCCACATTCTGATAGACTCACTGTAAAGCTGTAATATCAATAATAACAGTCTTTCCATTACAGATATTGGAATAAATGCTTTCCATGTGGAGCCAAAGTAATTATTATCAATATTTGGGTGAACCAGAATACCGGTGACAGCTCCAACAGCTGCGTACAGCTTTGGCTCTGTAACAAAACACAGAAAGCTCCCCAGTGAGAAACAAGGCAGGGTTTGATGAATTTCACTCAGCTCTTCAGTTACAGATTATTAAAAGATGAATTATAAAATTGGCTCAATAATGGCCATGCACATTCTTTCTGGCCAACATCATCCCCAAGGCTCTGATTGTCACAGAAGAATCTTTAAATCAGAGGACAATTCAGGTCTAACTCAAACAGACAGTGTTTGTAAAGCTGCCATGCACCATTAGCACGCGCACTTCCCTGAGCGATCGTCCAATTACTCACCACAGACAGCCACACGCGGCTGCTAATGGGACAAAGACGACACGGGATGACATAAGGGTCTGAGCACTGCCTTTTTCTAGCCCATGAATAGGCATCTAGGAGATGGAGACAAGTAGACAATGCTTTCAGGAGATATTTAACCAGAAGCCCTGGACGGAGGACAGAGCTCTATATGCTTTCTTAAGCAGACAAAAGGTTTTGGCAGCATGTTCTTACAAATTCTAGGTGGAATTCAGCAAAATATACTGAATCTATTAGGATGTTGAGTTATTTCCATTGCAACACACTACGATTTCATTCCCTTTTAGATTTCCTGGTTTAGTCAGGGTTCTCCAGAGAAACAGAATCAATGGGATAAATAGATGGAAAGATAGATACAGCTATAGTTAAAGGCACTAATATAGATATACATAGTTACAGGGATGGATAGATATATAGAGAGAGATATAGATAGAGTATACCTATATACAGAGAGGGGCTTCCCAGGTGGCTCAGGTAAAGAATCTGCCTGCCAATTCTGGAGACACAGCAGACACTGGTTTCATCCCTGGGTTGGGAAAATCCCCTGGAGGAGGAAATGGTAACCCACTCCAGTATTCTTTCCAGGAAGATCCCATTGACAGAGGAGACCGGTGGGCTACAGTCCATGGGGTTGCAAAGAGTCAGACACGACTGAGCATCTGAGCATGCATGCATATATAGAGAAAGATTGGGGGCGTGGGGATTTAAGAAACTGGCTCAGGAAATTGTGAGAGCTGGAAAGTCTCAAGTCTTTCTGTAGGACAGACAGGACAGCAGGCTGGAAATTCAGCTAAGAGTTGACATTTCAGGCTTGAGTATGAAATCTACAGGGCAGTCTGGCAGGCAGGGGATTTGTACGGTGTCTATGGTGTAGTCTTAAAGAAAAATCAATTGATTAGATGAGACCTACCCACATTATGGAGAATAACGTTTTTTTATTCAAAGTCAACTCATTATAAGTGTTCACCATATCATAAAAAATACCTTCACAGAGGGCATTTCATCCCTCTATGAACATCCAGAGTTATGTTTGACCAAACAACTGGACACGATAGCCTAGCCAATTGGTAAAACTAACCATCACATTACTTTTTCCTGAAATATAATGGCAGGATATAAAATTTTCTATTTTAAGTGTTCTCAGCATTCCATATATCTGGCTGAGAAAGGCTGACACCTCCTGCCTCACACTCACATACAACATCAACTCAGAACATGAAGATAGCTGGTATCCTTCAGAATGGGCCCTGGAAAGATGTGTGTGCACAAAGCTTGAGTAAGCAAGCTACTATCTACCTGTCATCCCCTCCCTCTTTCCAGACTGACCTGCTTATAATACACTGAGGGAGAAGGGAGATTTGACTCATATCCCCATCTATTCATCACTTTCTTTCATTGATTTCCAGGCTACCTTGGGCCTCCACTTGTGCTGCTCCTGGGAACCCCTGCAGGCTGGGAATAAGGAGAACCATATTTGACATGAGACTGCCTCCACCAGGCTGGCCTGGAGAGAGAGGGTCAGGACAAGAACCCTTCCTGGCTCCTTTCCTTAGTTTCTTACCTAACACACCAGGTGGTATGAATGCATTAGACTGCTGTGAGCATGGGGCCAGATAGAGGACACTGCAACGCAGGAATAAAAGTAACACAGGTTAAGCAGCACTGTTCAGTATTTAAGTAAATTTACCAAGGTAAACCCTTCTTAGGGACTCTCCTTAGGATATAACCCAATTCCACATTTCAATCCCCTGTATTAAAGTCCACCTTCCCCTTACCCCTTGGAGAGAGAACTACTTCTTCAATCCTTCCCAGAGTGAATCTCTGTTTCCTCTCTAGTACCAATCTGATACCCCACCAAGGACATTTGTGGGCCTCCACAGTTCCTGGCAATACCTTTCCAATCCTGGGATTATTTATCAAAAATGTGCTTTGGCTAATAATCCAGATTGGGATTTGGTATTTTAAATACAGTCCCCCACGGAGATCTCTCTATAGAGTGATCTGAAGGTAACATGTCTCCAGATTCTTCCTTTTGTCTTTTAGAATGTATACATAACTTCCAGACAAAACATGCATGATGCAGATATACACATCCCAAGAACAAATATAATTCTCCAGTACAGTCCAAATCAATATGAACAAAGAAAAATATTTTCTTCAAACAAACAATCTGCCAAGCTGTTCCCTGCCCACAACAGAAAGATTACTTTATGTTCTTGTGCACAGTGATTTTAGCTTCCCTTTTCATCATCTCCCTATTCCTAACAACTCCTGGGAGCCTGACTAGGCCTGGACATTGGCACATGTCCTGAAGCCTTTCCTAACAGCAGAATTTCTTGCCCCTGCGTCATAACCTAAGACAGTCCTTCCCAACTTTGATCATAGTATATAATAAATTAATGATATGATAAGCTCATATGGTACCATAGGATAAATGGACTGGGGCAGATTATGGTAAGAGGCTGCCCCAGGCCCTAGATCTGGCTTTCCAAAGGGGAGAGGAAGCAGGGTTTGGCATATACCTCATCTATTACATAGTATCTCAAGGAGCCCCAGAACACTTCTGGGATGCTCTGCCCATGCCATGCTCATCTATCTTGAGCCAGATTGAATTTTTAGGCAGAACTTCCTATTCCCAATATCATTGACAAGTGGCAAAAAACAACATAAAAGAGATCCTCCCATCATCAGCAGTAAAGGCCGAGAGGCTGGACTGAGAAGCTGCTGCCGCTGCTGCTAAGTCACGGCTGTGGTTTATTAGACACATCTGTAATAACTGGCCTTCAAAACTCCAAGGGAAGTTCTCTCTGACCTCCCTTGTATTCCCAAGTTGAGAAGCTATGGTCTGAAAAAGCTAACTAGAGAGGTTGACTACAGTTCTGATAGAGAAAAAAGTGACTACAATTTTTATAGGAAAAAAAGGTTCTTACAACCTATAAAATGCCTCTTTTTTCACCTAAAAAGATGAAGAACAAGGACAGAACTTCAGTCACGATCTTCTTGAAAAGTAGAGTATTTGTACCCACAACCTAATTTATTGACTGTCATTGAAAAATAAGGACAGTGTCTTTCTTAATTTCTGTCATAACCTAGTTCCTAGCAAAAGGTTTGAGACATAGTAAATGCCCAATAAATATTACAACAATGTGCTCCGCAAATTGCAGCAGGGGATAACTTTTAGTATATTCATCCAGAACTTAAGGAATTGAAATCCATTCCACTAGTGATTTACAGTTTAAGGAGATTATCTAGCAGGAGGTAGCTTCTCAAAATAAGATTTCAGACAGAGAGCCATCTGTCAACTAATGATATAGATATTAAGAAATGAGAACTCTCTCACAAAATTGCTAAGTCAGACCTCCTGCCTTTGTAGAGAAGCAGCTGAAGTGCCATTATCTGCTTGCACCACAGGCAAAAGCCCTTCAGCTCCTTCTGTTCTCCACCTCCAGAACCTGTTGAGAAACCAGATATCCCCTCCATGAAGCCAACAGGCCCTCATGCTGTTTACATTGTATGACAGCCTGCTGGTCAAATTCTTCTCTGAACGTTCCAAATAATTCAACACACTCGCTGTTTCCTTGATACGAGTCAATAGTGGAGGAACTGCACACGGTTGAGTCAGAATAAACACAAGCTCTATTAAAAATCCATTCAGATAGCCTTCTTTTTTTGTTGATGTTGTTAATAACTAGACAAGAATTGAGCTGAAGTTGATATCTTGAACATCTAGGACAAAAGAAGCTGTTAAAGTTAATACATAGTGTATACAAGTAAATATATTACTAAAATTAAAGGAGAACACATTCATCCTCCTTGTGAGCACTACATTTTAAAATACTTTTTATAGTGGTTATTTACATGTAAAAAGATTTAGGCTCTTTAAAAGCAAGTATAATACACTTATTTAATATATAATATATTTAATATATTTATTAAAACATGCTAACTAGATTTCTCCATTAATATTTTGTTGTATTTTGTTTCCTTTTATGATGCACAAAAAGTGATGACTGAATTTGCTTTCATATTCTACAGTATTTCACTTATATAGTAGTTTAACTTAGTAGTCTAAATGACCAAGATTTGATTCTATGAAAATCTTGACATAAATGAGCTAACACAAATATTATTGCTTAACCATATAAATGGGATTTAAAAAAACTAAAGAATTCCCCCATCAAAACATACAACCCATTTTTGTCCATTTTCCTTGAATATGACCAACACTTGATCTCAGAAATAGTTAACTGAGTCACACGATGCAAAGAAGGCAAGATAAAGAAAATGCTTCTTCTCATTAACTATATTCCAGTCTAGTTTATCAGTTGTTCACTGTGTGGAGTTTGTGATCCTAAATCACAGAATCACAGAACAGAAAATGAACACCAGACTATATCTCTGTTAGCAGAGATAAATAGGTTTCTTTATCTTGGTCTTAGATTCCCAGGAAGATATTTTCTGTACTGTTACATAATATTTATTTTACACATTCTTAATAAACATCTTCTCTGTGCAAACTCATGCTTCTACTATGCTTGTAAAATGCTTTTCTTATTTGGTGATTTAAGTTGGAGGACACCTGGTAAGCCTCCTTCAGAGTTACTCAATTCTAAATGTACTTTCAAGAAGCACTTACTGTGTCACTTGCTACATGCCAAATATTTGACCCAGAATGAAAATAAGACAGTCCCTGGCCTCATGAACTCACAATCTAATGAAGGAACAGAGATACAACAAATCAAGCTAATGCCATACTATCAAAGATATAGCAGAGGTAGATACAAAGGAGGATCAGCCAAGTCTCTGGGTGTGGAAAACATGGAGCACTGCATGGGAAAAAAAAAATAGTTCATGTGGTTCTCTGAAAGGTGAGGAGATGGCATCCACAAGGACTGGGAGAGAAAGGTATTCCTGACAGAAGGAGTGACTCTACATGATGAGGGAAAACAGTGGGCAGACGATGCATAGGTCATTACATCAGAAGACAATGGCATGGAGTGGTAAATGCTGGAAAGTCAAATTTAAAACAAATTATGAATGATCCTGATCATTTTTTTAAAAAGACCAGTAGCTTTTTGTCTATTTTTAAGTCACAAAAACCAACAAATTGAAGTTCTTCCTAGGAAACCACACTTCATATACCACATCTTCCCTGACCTCATGCTCAAGCCTTTATTTCACATTCCTTTGTTAGTTCACATCCAGACTTTTGAGTTCAAAGATCAGGATCCCTGTTCAGAAAACTGAATACGGAGAGTCCCAGGAGACTGGCTTCACAGCTCAGACTCTGCTGCTTCCTGTTTTCTCCAGTCCCGAGTTTCCTCCTGGAATCCACCTTTCCCACAGTTCCCTATTTGCTCCTACAGCTTTGCCATGGAGAAGAGTACAAATTTTGGAAGATCTCTTTCTCCTGAAAGAGGTCTTTCTGCCCTTCCTTCTTCATTTTCACCTTTAGTTGAACAATGACTGCCAGTATCTATAATCACTCTCATTAAGCACAGCCTAAGCTGTAATTCTTAAATTATGTAAAGCCCCTCCTCTCTCCTACCATCTACAATTAGCTTCTACAGGTAAAGATGGGCATGCTAAACCAGCTCTAACTTTAACTTTTCTTTTTTTAACCTCATTTCTCTATTTTTAATCATTTCCATTGTCCTATTCTGGATCTCAAGAATCTTTTTAATATAGGGATGTAAGCTCAAGAGTTGATCAAGGCTGAAGGTAACAAGTAGACCAATTAGCAGTGCTCACATTCAGTGGACTCTGCATGCCTTCCACATCACACCATCCTTCCTAACCCCAGAGTTTGGTTGTTAATTTAAATACAACTTTTGGTCCATGATATTTCTTTATAAACATCTCAACCCAAGATTAAAAGTATCAGACAGATAATTGTATCCCCTTGGGAGAACAACAAATCCTGAGGGCACATATGCAAGTCAAGAAGGAGACACTTTCCATGTTCTAACTCCTGCTTGGCCATGTGTTGCTTCAAGTATCTCAAAGAAATCTCAAGAGAATGTGCTAGCTGAATCCCTGAAGGCACATAAGATAAACTCGAACCTGGTTTAAATATGGATATTTGTTTATTTATTTAAATCCTAGGCCTTCAGAGTGAAAAGGGTCCAGTGTAGTCAACTTGCTACCAAAAGACTGCTTGATTTCTTCAAGAGACAGTGTCTGTTTTTGGCAGTTGGGCATGTGCTGAGGCAGTAGCTAGGTCTACTAAGCGTGAGTCCCCAATTTGGAGCCCATGTATAGCCTCCATCCTTACCACCATGACTGCTCTATTCCAGGCAAGTTCTTCCCACTGGGACATATTCTTTCAGCACTACCTTTCAAGAGTACCTCTATATGCACTGTAGAGAAGCTGAGGTCCATTTTTCCCTTGCACTCTCTTTTTGAGTCAGCCCATCTGAGAACCAAGCTGAAATTAAAATAGGCTTGCTCCTTGGAAGTAAAACTGTGACAAACCTAGACAGTGTATTAAAAGGCATAGAAAACACTTTGCAGACAAATGTCTGGATAATCAAAGCTACAGCTTTTCCAGTAGTCATGTATGGATGTGAGAGTTGGACCATACAGAAGGCTGAGTGCTGAAGAATTGATGCTTTCAAACTCTGGTGCTGGAGAAGACTCTTGAGAGTCCCTTGCACTGCAAACCAGTCAATCCTAAAGGAAATCAACTCTGAATATTCATTGGAAGGACTGATGCTGAAGCTCCAATATTTTGGCCAACTGATGTGAAGAGTAGATTCTGTGGAAAAGATCCTGATGCTAGGAAGGTTTGAGGGCAGAAGGAGAAGGGAATGGCAAAGGATGAGATGGTTGGATGGAATTACCAACTCAATGAACATAAGTTTGAGCAAACTCTGGAAGATAGTGAGGAATAGGGAAGCCTGGCATGCTGCAGTCCAAGGGGTCACAAAGAGTCAGACATGAATTAGTGACTGAACAACAACAACATTAGGTTGTCATTAGAGATTCCTTCTATATATTAATGAAAGTGAATGTATTAGTAGCTAATTTGTGTCTGATTCTTTGAGACCCCATGGACTGTGGCCTGCCAAGCTCTTCTGTCCTTGGGCTTCTCCAGGCAAGATTACTGGAGTGGGTTGCCATTCCCTTTTGCAGGGGATCTTCCCAAGCCAGGGATCAAACTCAGGTCTCCTGCATTACAGGAAGATTTTTTACAATCTTAGCCAACAGGGTTAATCCTATATGATTAATGTTCTGCTTAGAGGGGCAGAGACATGCGCAGAGAGGAGAACACCCTAGGAAGAAAGAGACACACCGAGGGGAGATGGCCCTGTGACAATTGAAGCAGAGATTGGAGTCAAGGAGCTGCAAGGAATACTAGGAACACCAGAAACTAAAAGAAAGCCATGGAATAGATTCGATAGTAGAGTCCTCAGAAAGAAGGTGGGCCTGCTGACTCCTTGTTGCAGACTACTAACTTTCAAAACTATGAGAGAATAATTTCTATTGTTTTGAGCTACCAGTTCTGGTTCCATAATAGTACCTGGTACATACTAAGGGCTTGATATAATTTAAATTGTTTTTTAAAGCAATTCTGACAGTGCCTATTGCATGGTATACGTTCATTAAAAGACAATTGGTAGTATTATTATTAAACATCAATGAGTCAATATTGCTTAGCCAAAAGTTTTCTTCCTGAGTACCTGGTCTCCTGCCATTTGTTCTTAACTTCCCATTGGGATCTAGAGGTGCTGTAAGGCTTTTCAGGGATAATAAGCCACATGTTAAAGAAAACAATCAGTAGGTCTTTGTGGTATCATGTCTCTTTCTGAACAAAAATAAAGTTTCTAAAAGGTCTCAAACAGGAACAAACAAAAAAGGATAAAACTCACAAGGGGAAAAGAATTACTTGGCAAAAGCAGCCTAACACCATTTCAGACCCAAATTCCAAATTAATGATACCCATCCAGGGAACACAACAGTCATCTAAGGGAAAAGAGTGTTAACAAAAAAAAAAAAAAATTTTTGCTCCTTTGCACAAATTTCCACCAGAAATACAGATGTCAGACATCATTTTGTACCAGGCATTAGTCAGTTGATCCTTGTTTACAAATTCTTGTTGAGAATTTGTTTTGCTTGCAGGCACAGCCATCCCTGGCTCATGACCAAGAGAGCACTAAGCATTTCATTCTGTGAACTTTTTCATTGATTTAAGGGGAAGGCTAACTAGAGAGGCTAACCATGCAGCCCGAAGAACAGAAGCTTTGATTCCTCACAGAAAAAGCTCTGACTTTTTCACCCGGATAACTCCAGATGACTTTCTCCTAGATTGCTGGCTGGAAAATGAGTTGCTACTGAGAAGAGAACAGTCAAACAAAAACTGCCTGTATGTATATACTCTCTGTGCCCCTGTGTCCAAAATCTGACGAGAGATTGATAAACAAGAAGACTTCATTTGGTGGAAGGAGAATCCAGAACTCATTTTTCCTTGATATTAAATGCATACTTAGTCGCTTAGTTGTGTCTGACTCTTTGTGACCCCATGAACTGTAGCCCATCAGATTCCACTGTCCATGGCTTCTCCAGGCAAGAATACTGGAGTAGATAGCCATTTTCTTCTCCAGGAGATCTTCCCTGTCTCCCGCATTGCAGGCAGATTCTTTGCTGTCTGAGCCACCAGGGAAGCCAATCAGCAAAATTTGGGATCATTCCAAAATTCCAGAAAATCACCACTGAAATGATTTTCTGTTATTTATCTTTCTCATGGAATTGTTTCTAGAAGTGAACAATGGATCCTCTCCTATATTTGTCTAAGAGAAAAAAGTGACTACTAAGAAGATTTGTATGTTTAATAAGGATTTGATTAGGATAGATGATCTTTCCAACTGTGGCCCCCAGTTAGGTCCAGAATGTGAAACATTTGCATTCACTGACAGAGATGAAGATGAACAATGGGCACAATGAAAAATAAGGAGGGAAGTTCGTGGGTGTTTAGGGACAAGGTCTATTTATTGTGACTAATGTGTTGCAATTCCTATCCTTTCTTCTAGGGCATTAAAAAAAAAATAAGACTTCTGCCAGATTTCAAAAAGACTTTTGATACATTCCCCACTACCCATCCCCAGGGCCAGGTATGCCTTATTACCTACAGTCAGTTCCCACACTGACTGTCCCATGAGAGAATCTTAATTTTGTTAAGATTTGAGAATGAAATTGTATTTCAGTACCAAAAAGCCTGTCCCTATTTTCTTCTCTTAATTTTCATCATTACTCAAAAAATAAGAATATTTATCCTCCTTACCTTTGCAGTACAACTTTAATTCATAAATGCCAGAGATTTGTAATTCTGTTATCTGAAAAATTATACATCAGACATGAGTCTTCATTTTTCTTGAACAGCACTGTTTTTGCAATGAACTCCACCCTTCCTTAGAGGCATATAAATTAACATAGCTCAAGGCCACACGGTGGACCACCTCTCCTCAAGTTGTTTGGCCAGAGCTATTTATATAATTTTAAATGCTTTCAAGTATTTTCTAAAATTGCAAATTTCAGTGATAAATTTCTTCTACCTTAGAACCAGCAAAGTAATTTTTACAGATATGAATATGCAAGCAGATTTTAAATGGATCTTAGCAAAAAATTTTGAAGACCCACTTCTTTGGCCAAAGATACAAATGACAGACACTCTCAATTTTGGCACCAAACTTCTGATCTCCCAGTGTTTGTGACTGGCATAATCACTTTATTTTGAAAGTCAGGCTCTGAAAAACAATGCAGAGAACTTCTGATAGTCTACCTTTGTTTAATGAGAAGTATCAGAAAAAAATAACATACTGCACTAAAAATTTCATTGTGAGTAACCTAGCTGTTAGACTCCAGACTGGATGATTTGGTACATTTCAGCCTCTTTTCCTTTTGATACCATGTAGAACTCAGCTTTTTTTTTTTTTTTTTTTTTTTTTTGAGTACCCAGAAAAAAAAATAATAATGTCATATAAATGGTTAAGAAGATTTCATCATAGTTTTCTTACAGATGGCTTATTTTAGTTATGTTCCCTAGGACACAACAAGTTATAAATGCTATGAATGGTACAGAAGTAGAGCAAAATACAATGTGAAAAGAGAATATTATCTAAGCTCCTCTGTTCTCAAGTCACTTTCTATGTATTTCTGTTAGACACACAGTGTGATATTTATCTATATTATATTCCCAGTAAACTAAGCTCTGGGAAACAGAGAGCAAGCCTTGCTCTTCCTGGCTTTCCTAGAACCTGGCTCTTAGGAGATATTCAAATATTTATTAAATAAATATGAATCAAGTAATTCACTTCCTTTGTTAGTTGTCAACAGGACTAAAATTGAAAAACATAAATGAATTGAATACATTTTTATCTTGTCTAGTAACAAGATGAATAAAAGCCATCTCAGGAAAATAACTGAGAATGTGAAGATCAGCCCTTCACAACCAGGATTCTTCAAGAGAATTAATTCCTGCAGGAAGTGATTTAAGTAACTGCTTACTTCCAAGGATGGTACATTCTAGATGCATAGAAGAGAAATTAATTCATTACATACTATAGGTGCCTTAGGAATTAAGGGTTAATTCTGTTGAACTACGGTTGAGAAGGGCTGGTATTGACTGTTACTGCACAAATTGAAACTATGAATATTAAAAAGACTTAAATCAGTTTTCAGTCTGACCTTAGGAAAGATAATGTCACATATTGATTAGGCAAATCTGTTAATGAGCTGGTAAAATGTTTAATGATTAGCCTAGTATCTAAAGCCATGATATCCTAGAAGGCAGAGCCTCCTAACACATTGAAAGTGCTAACACTTTCTTTGGGAGATGGAAGCCCAGGACAGTAGGGGAAAGAAGAAAATGAGTTTCAAGGAACAAAGCACTGCAGTATAATGCAGTTTGCCACCCGCCTCTCCCACAGTTATGACCCAGGAAGAGATCCAGCAGGTCCCTTGGCAGCCATTTTCACATGGCACATGGGATTTCTCCAGAAGGGCTGTAAGGAGTAACTATACCCCAGAGCAGTTCTTAGACGATGGAATGGAATCAGAATTTATCTTTCCAGCCCCTCTTTCAACTCCATTTCTCTCTATTTAAGGCTCACCCCCAGGGGAAGCTTACCCCCCGTTCACTTCTTGGTTGCATAATCCAGCCCTTCAGGAGTCTCCCTCAGGATTTCAGATCTCCCATCTGTAGCATTTCATTCAAGTCTAAAATGACAGGGCAAGCAGGTGAGGGTGCAGCAGCAACCAAGACAGAAAGAAAGCAGTCATGAAAATCTAAGAAGTCACATAGTGTGCATGCCCTAGAGCAGCAACTTTATTCAGGGTGAAGAGTTTAGAATCCACTTTTCCCCTGGAAATCAAGGGTTGCTAAAGCATATGTGAAGGGGACCCTATTATAATAAGAAAGGATTCTTCTAAGACTCTGCCTTGGGTTTGCATCTTCTAGGGAAATGGCTCCAGTCCAAGACACACACTCTCCTTTTACCTTATCTTGCAGCAGTCTGGGCACCAGTCCAAGCTACTATTTTACCATATCTTCCAAAAGCAAAAATGCTGTTTCTGGATATAGGTTGAGGAAGGCACTTCAGTGAACCGTTTGGCTATGTTTGTTTTAAATAAATCTTATCCAACTTACAATTTGCACAACTATTCAGGCAATTTGTATTAAGATCTGATTCATCCTTCTTTCACCTACATTTAGTCCCTCAGCTAACTCACCTACTGTTGTTAACTACGTATTTCAACTTACCCTAACTCCAGGAAAACTAAGCCAGTTAGGAGTTAGTATAATCTATCTCCAAAAATGTGTAGATAACCACAACTCTCAGTTGAATCATCTCTTAGAATCTTTTCTCCTACAACAAAACCTAAGAACTAGAGCCTGCACAGATGTCTAGGAACATTCATTGTTTTTCAGCAGAAACTATATTTGTCAAATCTCCCCAGGCTTAGATCTACATTGACAATTATATACATCATTCATTAGCTACCTTGTGGAACAAGTGCACCTGCAAATCTTGCCATTCATTTTAAAGGTTAAATGTCAAACCCACCAAGTCAAATCTTCCACCCAGATCCAGTCATACACAATGAGTTATTGGTAGGGATCACAAAAGTTCGCCAAGGGCTACAAGTGTCTGGGATTTACCAGCCAGTCTCATTAATCTCTGATTATAATGTTAACAATCTCCAGAGCAATTATCCACCTTGGAAAGCTTAGATTGAGGAAATACTTATGTATCAAATCCATTAGGCTAAAAACACCTAAGAATATTAAGTGTTTTCTAGTTAAAGCTGAAACAGTGCACTGAACCAAGGCATTGAGGAAGAGAAATTCTGCAGGATGCCTTGTGTAACTTCAAACCTGAGTTCTCTCTCAGTGAAGCCATTCTTTTGGCATCAGGCTCACTTCTGATCCATTAGCCTTCATCCATTTGAAGGACTCATGACATCACCCATGCACATTTGCAGTACTGAAGGTTTCTTTTTGTAGAACACTCAGCCATGTCGAGTCATTTATCAAAAGCAGCTGGCCTCCATCTACACTCTGATTTAGTCTGAACTGTGCCTAAGAGCTCTGCTATCACTACAGAGACTGGCTTATTAAGTTTCTGCTGAAATCTCTGCTGGGATGAGTGATTGATAGCCAAAGCTTCCCACCTCTCCCCAACCCATTCTTTCCCAGTAGCTTCTCCTTCTGCAACAGTAAGTCTATTTGGTTCAAATGTTTGTAAAAGTTTGTGTCCATCTTAATAGGACAAAGAGTATTGTGGTGAGATAAACAAAATACAGTCTTAGTGCCAGTCCTGGCTGGAAGGTCAACTATAACTTGACAGATGCAGTTTCCAAGACTATAGAAGAACTTGTAGGACTGAAGTCCAGCTGGTAACAGTCATGTGCTGTGCTTAACTAAGTCAGCACTCAGTCGTGTCTGACTCTTTGTGACCCCATGGACTGTAGCCCACCAGGCTCCTCTGTCCTTGGGGATTCTCCAGGCAAGAATATTGGAGTGGGTTGCCATGCCCTCCTCCAGGGGATCTTTCCAACCCAGGGATCGAACCCAGATCTCCTGTACTGCAGGCAGATTCTTTACTGATTAAGGCACCAGGGAAGCCCACAGTCATACCGGTTGTCAAAATATTGAAATACTTACATATTTCTTGGTAAGTAGCTGCTTCCCCTGTACTTTCCACTGTACTCCCATATTCCCAGCACCCCCACTCCCCTGGGCCCTCTCCCTGGATCCTCCCACCATCCAATAATGAAGGAGTCAACCTAGTCCAGTACTCTGCTGCAGCATTAAAACAGGCATCCACTTTGACCCATCTTGACCCATCCATGCCTGAGCTACACCAGTTGTTGAGTCATTTGAACAGTACCCTGAGAATACATATACTTAGAAGCAATGGCCATAAAACTGTGGGGCCCTACAGAATATTGAGAACAATTGATATGGCCACTCTATGATAGATTTACTCTCCTTTTAAACATCTATTACTAATTTCTCTTGTCACTTAGCTGAACACCAGGGACTTTCCCCTGTTGTCATTTTAGTCCAGTCCTTATTTTCATGGTGCCTATTGTGATTTCAATTACTTTCTCAAGGCAGTAACTATACTTTGAATACAGTTATATAAGAACAAAGCCCTCTCTGAACTGATGTATCAAGTCAAAAAAACCTGCCAATCAAAATTTCCAAGACTTCTGGTATGAATACTGACATAATGGTGGTGGTTTAGTTGCTAAGTCATGTCCAACTCTTTGTAACCCCATGGCCTGTAGCCCGCCAGGCTCCTCTGTCCATGGGATTCTCCAGGCAAGAATACTGCAGTGGGTTGCCACAGAATGGAAAACACTTAACTGAGTCATCACTGTATATTGGGTATTGTACTAAACAAGCATTGGCATCCACTATCACATTTAGTTTCTCTTAAAGATGAGAAAACTTCAGCAGAGGGGTGAATAAGTAAAGAACTTAACCATGTTCGGTGGACTATTAAGTGACAGAGCCAGGATTAACCCCAGTCCGTTTCCAGAGACCTCACTCCTAACCAATGCATTATATAATTCTAGAAATACTGATACCCTAGAATACTCTTAAAGTAGAGCTAGTGTTTTCCTATTGGACACATTGTTCCTCTTTCCTGCCCTTTTCCAGAGTTTAATGCTACAAATTTCTAGCCAAAGAACGGATTATCCTCAGTTACCCTATAATCTCAGTCAATTATACCACCAAATGTAAGTAATCTTTCAAACTGAGCCCTTAAAACAGTCATCTATATATATATGGAATTTAGAAAGAAGATAACCACAAACCTATATGCAAGGCAGCAAAAGAGACACAGATGTAAAGAACAGATTTTTCGACTGTGGGAGAAGGAAAGGGTAGGATGATTTGAGAGAATAGCATTGAAACATGCATATTACCATATGTAAAGTAGATGACCAGTACAAGTTCGATGCATGAAGCAGGGCAGTCAAAGCCAGTGCTTTAGGACAACCCAGAGGGGTAATGTGGGGAGAGAGATGGGATGGTGGTTCAGGATGGGGGGACACATGTGCACTCATGGCTGATTCATGTCTATGTATGGCAAAAACCACCACAATAGTGTAAAGTAATTATCTTCCAATTAAAATAAATTATTTTTTTAAGTTATCTATTTTCTTAGTATCTAAACCTTACACTCACCTCCATTTTCATTCTCTATACTTTCTCCAGATCAGTATCAACACAGTCTTTACTTTCTTATATCATGCATCCTCCTCAGAACACAACACTCAGTGAAGACTGACATGTCACAGTCAACTTCAATGCCAGCCAAGCAGAAGCAGCTGGAATTATTTCGATATCTATCAAGCAGCTGAGCAGCTCATGATGTGTCCAAAGCCAGTGCTAGCTGAATCTTAGGAAGATCTGTTCTCACCATTTACCACCCTAGCCATGGACTGAGTTTCACAGCTCAATCCCTAGAACTCTGAAGGAGGAACTGAATAAGCCCAAACCTAGCAATGAGTTTGAACCTTGGAGGAAGATGAACAAGCATGAACCTGGGTTCTCTTCATAGAACCCAGACTGAGATGATTAATCCACACCCCCAAACTGAAAGATATCAAGCAAAACTGAGCAGACTGGAGCAGAGCACATCTCAAGAAAATAACAGAATTTTCTATCCTCAGTTTTATGCAGTAGTTATTAAGTGTTCCAATGCCTGAGGACTAGCCCCATTCCATTAAGCAAAAAATAACATCTTTTGCTTTGCTGTATACTTTTCTCCTGCTGTGAAAGTGCTGCATTCAATATGCCAGCAAGTTTGGAAAACTCAGCAGTAGCCACAGGATGGGAAAAGGTAGGTTTCATTCCAATCCCAAAGAAAGGCAATGCCAAAGAATGTTCAAACTACCACACAATTGCACTCATCTCACATGCTAGTAAAGTAATGCTCAAAATTCTCTAAGCCAGGCTTCAACAATACATGAACCATGAACTTCCAGATGTTCAAGCTGGATTTAGAAAAGGCAGAGGAACCAGAGATCAAATTGCCAACATCTGCTGGATCATGGAAAAAGCAAGAGAGTTCCAGAGAAACATCTACTTCTGCTTTATTACTATACCAAAGCCTTTGACTGTGTGGATCACAATAAACTGTGGAAAATTCTTTAAAGAGATGGGAATACCAGACCACTTGACCTGCCTCTTGAGAAATCTATGTGAAGGTCAGGTAGCAACAGTTAGAACTGGACATGGAACAACAGACTGGTTCCAAATAGGAAAAGGAGTATGTCAAGGCTGTATATTGTCCCCCTGCTTATTTAACTTCTATGCAGAGTACATCATGAGAAACGCTGGGCTGGAAGAAGCACAAGCTGGAATCAAGATTGCCAGGAGAAATATCAATAACCTCAGATATGCAGATGACACCACCCTTACGGCAGAAAGCAAAGAACTAAAGAGCCTCTTGATGAAAGTGAAAGAGGAGAGTGAAAAAGTCAGCTTAAAGCTCAACATTCAGAAAACTGAGATCATGGCATCCAGTCCCATCTCTTTATGGCAAATACATGGGGAAACAGTGGCAGACTTTATATTTTGGGGCTCCAAAATCACTGCAGATGGTGACTGCAGCCATGAAATTAAGACACTTACTCCTTGGAAGGAAAGTTATGAGCAACCTAGACAGCATATTAAAAAGCAGAGACATTACTTTGCCAACAAGGTCCGCCTAGTCCAGGCTATGGTTTTTCCAGTAGTCATGTATGGATATGAAAGTCGGACTATAAAGAAAGCTGAGCACCGAAGAATTGATGCTTTTAAACTGTGGTGTTAGAGAAGACTCTTGAGAGTCCCTTGGACTGCAAGGAGATCCAACCAGTCCATCCTAAAGGAAATCAGTCCTGAACATTCATCAGAAGGACTGATGTTGAAGCTGAAAGTCCAATACTTTGGCCACCTGATGCGAAGAACTGACTCATTGGAAAAGACCCTGATGCTGGGAAAGATTGAAGGTGGGAGGAGAAGTGGACGTCAGAGGATAAGATGGTTGGATGGCATCACCAACTGAATGGACATGCGTTTGAGTAAACTCTGGGAGTTGGTGATGGACAGGGAGACCTGGCGTGCTGCAGTCCAGGGAGTCGCAAAGAGTCAGACACGAATGAGAGACCGAACTGAATTGAACTGATACTTTTCTCCAGTGGAGATTTAATCATAGTCACTGATGTATTGTGACATGTCAGGTTGTACCATGATACATGGGAGATTTCAATTGACCAGCTGTCTCAAGGTCGTAAGAATTTTCAAACTTTTGCTTGTATAGACTTAGGGTACACCACATGTAGTAGAGTTTTACACTGCTGCAAAATTTGCTTTCTCCCTCTATTTAGTAATTTCAGAGGCTATTTTAATAAGAATTATATAGCCCAAGCCTTCTAAAATCTTAAGAGTATGTCATCTACTTTCCTCCAGGAAAATAAATTACCAATTGGCAATCATATCTATAAAACTAAACTTTTTTTTGCAAATTCTATGTCTTTGAAATACTCAAGTCTATCAAATAATTTCTACTCATGAAAGACATGCAATAATCAACTTTTTCTAAACCTTTTCTTGCTTTCCTTTAAAATAAATTTTAATTTTAATCCAAAAATTTAATTTTAGTTAGTTGTGACATTTATATTTCGCTAATGAATCCAGAATCCCATAGATAAAGGTATGTTTAAACATATATAACAACATAAATATTTCCACAACCACTTGATTCTACTTAGTCCTTTCTCTCCTCTCCCATTTACTCCCACACAGTCCCTTCACAAACCTCTTAATTTAATACAAGTAAACTGATCATTTCTAACACTGAAGGATCCCTGAACATGAACAAACCTCTTAATTTAATACAGGTAAACTGATCATTTCTAACACTGAAGGATCCCTGCACATGAACAAACCAAACGCTATTTCAAAAGAAAACACCACAAAGAAGCACACCGTGTAAGAAATTAAAGAATGACAATGAGCATTCACATCCTCACATTCCCTAATCTGCCTCCAAAAACGAAATGATCTGAGTCTCCAAGATTATCTTTCTAATTGTATAAGCAGAATATTTCCATGTGGATGTCTTGTTCATCAATCATTTTATCATTGATTTATTCATTACTCCAAAGTTATTTGTGTGCCTACTCATTATGCCCTTGTGAGATTTCATTCTCAAAATGGAGATAAGTGAACATCATTACATCTGAAAAATTAGGTTTGTGAGGAATAAGCTGTGTCTGGCACAGAAGCGCCAAATAAAAACTAATAATGGGGCTTCCTTAGAGAAGGAAATGGCAACCCATTCCAGTACTCTTGCCTGGAGAATCCCATGGAGGGAAGAGCCTGGTAGGCTACAGTCCATGGGGTCACAAAGAGTCGGACAGGACTGAACGACCTCACTTTCACTTTGTGGCTCAGTGGTAAAGAATCTGTCTGCCGATGCAAGAGACACAAGTTGAATCCCTGGTCTGGAAAGATCCCATTATGTCGCAGAGCAACTAAGCCTTTGCACCACAACTTCTGAGCCTGTGCTCTGGAGCCCATGAGCCACAACTACTGAAGCCCATGTGTCCTATGGCCAGTGTTCTGCAACAACAGAAGCTACTGCAATGAAAACCCTGTGCACCACAAGCACCACCCCACTCAACACAAGTAGAGAAAAGCCTGTGCAGCAATGAGGACTTAGCACAGACAAAAATAAAATAAATTAAAAAAAATTTTTTAATGAGTAATGGATGACAATGTAGGCAACAATGGTGGGCAATGGCAATACAGAGATAAATATTATCTTATTAATGTCAATTGCTCAAAGTCTAGCAGGGCAGACAGAGGTATGGCTATAATGGAAGTACAAGTGGCAGGATAAATACAGAAGTGATACATTCTGGATTTTTGAGAATAACCCAGATTTCAATTATTCTGCCCCATTGGCAAATATTGAGTTCATACATGTCTCATTATCTTATTCATGAAATATGATTTTTATAACTGTAACAAAAACACAGTTGAAACAACAAGAGAACATTGAAGATGGATCAGAAACTCTTGCTCTTAACTAATGAACAGTTTCACGGAAGAGCCTTACGCATATGAAACCATTAGAAAGCAAAGGCACCCAACTAGGCTCAACTTCTTAAACCAGACAATAAGTGCTGAAAGGACTATAGGAATTCAGAAGAACTTAACGGAGAAACTGAATTTAAGGAGAAACTTAACCGTGAGTTCAAACTATAAAGTGCATAGGAATTTCACACAAACAGATGAGGTTACCAGGAAAAGGCTGAGTGAGCATCAATACACTGAAGGAGACAGTAAAGGCACATGTCCAGCTTCAGATTCTAAAACTGTTCCCTCGAAGATGAAAAAACAAATGTGTGGAGTACAATGGGGGAAACACCTCTACTGTGGATACAGTGATCAAGAGCAATGTTTTCAGACAACATATTTATTTCCTAAAGGAGACTGAGAAAAGGAATTCACTGCGGGAGGTATGAAAACATTCCATTTAGCTGCAAATTCTCTTGCATTTAATCAGTACTTCCACCTTTGCAAAGTGCTTACTGTGTGGTCCCACTTGAGTATCACCTGTGACCATAGCTAGTGACCAGGTATAAAGCAAACTCCCCTTCTGGTTCTGGGCTGTGCCTGGAATTCAGTGTTCACAGTACTAAAACACTAGCTAAATAATCTACACCTCTACCTTGTGGAATAAGAAAGCACTGCTAATGGAATTGGGCTCCTAGGATACGTAAACTCTGCGTTGATTCAGCAATTACATCCAACCAGTCCATTCTGAAGGAGATCAGCCCTGGGATTTCTTTGGAAGGAATGATGCTAAAGCTGAAACTCCAGTACTTTGGCCACCTCATGCAAAGAGTTGACTCATTGGAAAAGACTCTGATGCTGGGAGGGATTGGGGGCAGGAGGAGAAGGGGACGACAGAGGATGAGATGGCTGGATGGCATCACTGACTCGATGGACGTGAGTCTGGGTGAACTCCGGGAGTTGGTGATGGCAGGGAGGCCTGGCGTGCTGTGATTCATGGGGTCGCAAAGAGTTGGACACGACTGAGCAACTGAACTGAACTAAATATTAAATAATCACTGCAAAAAATATGCTTGCAATGCAGGAGACCCAGGTTTGATTCCTGGGTCAGGAAGATCCCCTGGAGAAGGGAATGGCTACCCACTCCTATATTATTGCCTGGAGAATTCCATAGATAGATGAGCCTGGCAAGCTGCAGTCCATGGGGTGTGGCAAAGTGTCAGACACGACTGAGCAACTAACACTCACTTTCACATTATAATCACCGATTGATTGGTTTCCTTCTTAAGTTTCAGATCTGATTTGAGACTTCTGAAAGCTAAATAAGAGGCCTCATATCATGAATTCCTTCACGTCATGAGTAGGTATGCAACTATGTTCCAAATGTATCCAGAGATAAAGATCTGCAAAGCATTAAGAGCGATTTATTGTCTAATAATATAAAATAGTAAAGGCTGCCTTTTGATTATGGAAATCGACGTGCCGTAATAGATGCAGCTCTCCAAGAATATGTCCTCCCATTCTCACTTGTTGGAGAAACAGAATGCCCACCCACCCCCCACCCCCACAAGGACTAGGAAATGTTTGGAAATGACGCATGTCAAGCAAATTTATAGTATCCCCAAGTGCTCTTTAGCGTTTTGGTCTATAGTAGCTACTTTTGGCAAACCAAGGAGTCTGGCTTTAGATGAAGTTAACAGAACCATGTAGATCCACAAGAGCCCTTCATGACCATAATACTGTGCCTTTTCCCATCTGGCAGAGAATAATGCCTTGGCTTTAAAGACCATCTTGATTCTGCTCTCTCCAAGAGCATTTATAGTTAAGGCTTTGACCCATTTTATAAATCCTTCCAACTTTCTCATCATTGCTTTTCAAAAAGGTAACTTAAATACTTATTGCCTAAGCAGTTTGCCCCCAGATCAGCTGGGGACCCAAGATTTGACTAAAATAGTCATTTTGGGGAGCTAAAAAAAGGAGCTCCTAGAATTTATAGACTTAGGAAAATGCCTCCTTAGAGAATGAAGCCAGTAAGAATAAATGCATATGGAGTTTAGACAGCTGTAGAAGCAGACACCCCTATGAAATAGCTTATATGTATATTATTCCTGAAACTGGAGAGGTCAGCAAATATCCCCAGAAAGGTAGCTGAAATGTAGTTGATAGAAAAGTCACTAAAACCTACCTAGCATGGTGCAAGGATGGCTTTGGTGTAAAGTTTTTAAAGGCGATATAATGGTGAAAATGTCTTTATATTTATCAAGTTCTCTTAAAGGAGCTGCTAAGTCACTTCAGTTGTGTCCGACTCTGTGCAACCCCATAGATGGCAGCCCACCAGGCTCCCCCATCCCTGGGATTCTCCAGGCAAGAACACTGGAGTGGGTTGCTATTTCCTTCTCCAATGCATGAAAGTGAAAAGTGAAAGTGAAGTCGCTCAGTCGTGTCCGACTCTTAGTGACCCCATGGACTGCAGCCTACTAGGCTCCTCCATCCATGGGATTTTCCAGGCAAGAGTACTGGAGTGGGGTGCCATTGTCTCTCTTAAAGGAGAAACAACCCTAATTCAAGGAAACCATCCTTCAAAAATGCCTCCTCTCTTTGCTATCATCTGTGACATTTAGGCCTCTGATTTGCATGGAGGTACTTCATCAGGAGGAAGATCTCTAAAACGATGCATAACTATATGGAATTACTCTGACAGATGTTGTTCATACCACAAATAGGGATTCTGGTTTGTGTGCCAAAGCTTGTAGGTTTCATTAACAAGACCTTGTCTCCTGTGGGCTGGTCATCTCTATGTAATTGACAAATTAACCTTCTGGACCTGTGAAATTGAGGACCAGTTCATCACTTGTGATGCCCTCTCCAAGGTACTGATTCCCTTAGGGTCCTGCATATGGCTGCCAGACAGCTTCTCTCTGAATCTGTTCTCACCAGTGACAGCTTCAATCCAGTGCTCTAAATCAGTTCTTCTCAAACTTTAATGCACTTTCAAATCATCTGAGAATCCTTTTAAAATGTAATCTTTTGTGGATGCTTAACAAATCAAGCAGAAACACTATTTTTTGCTGCAGAGAATATAAAATGTTTCAAGTTTCCTTACCTATGAAATAAGGGGGTTCAATGAGCTCTTGATGGTTTTGTTCTCTTGACTGTTTATGATAGATTGCTATAGTAGTACTATCCTGGGAAGGAGTCTGAAGCTGTCTCAGGAAACAGTGATTGATTAGTAATGTCTGCCATGTGTTTAGGATGGACAAAACATGGCAGATATGTCACATATTAAAAATGCTGTATAGATAATCTTTGAACTTCCTAACTTCCCATGATTCTTGGACTTCATACTTGCAGTATTTTAGATATCTTGGGAAAGAGAATTTTTTCCTTGAATAACGAAAACAAGCCATCCAGAATCCCAATATCCAACATTTGTGATTGTGTAACAGAAACAGCTGTTAAGCCCAGACTTTAGAAAGTTCATACTTTCTCTAGGGAAACTCCAAAAATAACACATACCTCTGGCTCACTGCCTCTGCTAGAGTGGTACTACAGCTTTGTCTGTGTGATCAGAAGTGAAAGGGATGTGTCTATCACACTGCTAGAGTCTCCAAGAGCTGCTATAAAACAAGTTAGTTAAATTTTAATGAGACATGGAAAAGATCCAGGTAAAACAGAATAAGTTTTGAAAACTGGAGAGAAGTTCCTCTTTCCTTCTTAAATTCTTCTTACAATTCAATTCAATTTGACATATATTAAGATCAGTAGAAACAAATCACAAATGTCTAATGTTAACTGTCATATCCATTTGATGGGATGTTATCCAGCCATCAAAATTGTTTATGAAAAATCTGTAGTAACAATGCACAATACTCTTATTCTAGGGTAAGACAAAATGGGATAAAAATGTTCACAGTTGTTAAATGATGCACCACTGTGCATCTTTTGTATCAGTTCTTTTCAATCAGAAGAGGGCATAGTCTTCTGGTCATTTTTATAGTCCTTGTTCTATTTTTTCAGTCCTAAACTTAAATGAATGAGTTTTGGATTAATATCACTCTTTTCTTAATTGCAATCACTTCTAGCTTTCTTGGGGCTTCCCAGATGGTGCAGTGGTAAAGAATCCACCTGCCTATGCAGGAAACACAAGACAAGGGTTCGGTCCCTGGGTAGGGAAGATCCCCTGGATAAGGAAATGGCAACCCGCTCCAGTATTCTTGCTTGGAAAATTCCATGGATACAGGAGCCTGGTGAGCTAAAATCCATGGGGTTGCAAAGAGTCAGACATGATTCCTTTGAGTTTTATAGCCTAACACTTCAAGCACAGACATTGTCCCCCTTAAAAGGTGTAATTTTTTACATTTCAAACTTCAAAATGTGTTTATGATACTATATTAAAAGTAAAATGGCCATATCTCCAAGAACTGACATTATAGGTGAATATATGCTTATTGTTCACTTTGCTTAATATTGTTGCAAACTTTTACATGTGTATCTTCATGCTTTAACAAAACTCAATAAATCATTTTTAAAAAACTATGTTTGATTTAAAGAGATGTTTGCCTTGTTAATTATAGAAGCAATGCAACATTAAGGCAAAGTGAACAATAAGCATATTTTCACCTATAATGTTACTTCTTGGAGATGTGGCCATTTTACTTTTAATTTAGTATCATAAACACATTTTGAAGTTTGAAATTAAAAAAATTACACCATCTAAGGGGGACAATGTCTGTGCTTGAAGTGTTAGGCTATAAAACTCAAAGGAAGCTAGTGCTCTATGCTCAATCATGTCTGACTCTTTGTAGCCCCATGGATTTTAGCTCACCAGGCTCCTGTATCCATGGAATTTTCCAAGCAAGAATACTGGAGCAGGTTGCCATTTCCTTCTCCAAGGGATCTTCTCTACCCAGAGACTGAACCCTTGTCTTGTGTTTCCTGCATAGGCAGGTGGATTCTTTACCACTGCACCATCTGGGAAGCCCCAAGAAAGCTAGAAGTGATTGCAATTAAGAAAAGAGTGATATTAATCCAAAACTCATTCATTTAAGTTTAGGACTGAAAAAGTAGAACAAGGACTATAAAAATGGCCAGACGACTATGCCCTCTTCTGACTGAAAAGAACTGATACAAAAGATGCACAGTGGGGTGATGCCATAAGTGATTAAAATATTATTTTTTTTTTCAGTTTTAGGGCAGCTGCAGGGAAGAAAAAGCAAACTTTTCCTATGTCTATAAAGACATCATGATAATAATTATAAAATTAATGTGTGTGTGTTCTTAGTTGCTCAGTCATGTTCAACTCTTTGCCACCCCATGGACTGTAGCCCACCAGGCTCCTCTGTCCATGGGGATTCTCCAGGCAAGAATATTGGAGTAGGTTGCCATGCCCTCCTCCAGGGGATCTTCCCAACCCAGGGATCAAACCCAGGTCTCCCTCATTGCAGGTGGATTGTTTACCCTGGGCTTCACCAGGGAAGCCCAATAACAATTATCTAATATTTTCCCCATTCATAAAGTGCTTCAGTTCATTTTAACCTATTGTTCTCAACAACCCGGGGAGGTAGGTCTAGTTAAGCCCAGTTTACAGGTTCATATACTGAATCTCAGAGACATTAACTGACGAGCCTAAGATCACATAGTTAGAAGAAAATTCAAATCCAAGTCTATGGAACTCTAATTCTCAAGCATTTTTACTACTGACACTGGTAGAAAACCAACGTTTGAGGTAAAAACTCCACCCTGCCTATCAGAATGAAAAAAACTCTTGTCATCAACAGACTCCTGGTTAAAGTACAGTGATCCTCAGAGGAGTGCAGAAGCTTATCAGAATCATTTGGAATGGCTGTTTCAAATGGTACCACCAACACTGCAGATTTCTTTTATACTTTTCTCAGGGCATCAAGCTCCTTTCTTCCAGTGAGAACCACATTTTAATTGCACACCAGCATTGCTAATGTGTGTTGATGTATCTCGGGACTATGTTCTGTCTTTCATGCATGTTGAGACAGGAAAAATGTTTGAAAACTACTGTTTCTGTAGGGGAAAACACACACACACACACACACACACACAACAAAAAACTCTAGGGAATGTAAAGCCTAGCATGGGGTAGAGTTATAAAAGTCTTAGAGCCATAGAGCCTGGATGTGCTAAGAGAGGTTCAAAAGTCAGGTGGCTTCTCTTAAAGAGCAGTCAAAATTCACTAGAGGGATATGGAGGGAGCTGGTTCTCCTTCATCTTTGTACCACCTCAGGCCATTCTCTGTTCTCTGGCCACCAAGTTCCCCAGACAACTGACACTTACAGCTAGTGTTATTTAGATTCCTTGGGCTCCGGTGCCCTGCAGTGTTCAGCTAATGGAAAGTAATGGCCGGAGATCAGGGGGTAGGAAAAGAGAGAGATGAGGGTGTTTCTCCTCTGCTTGCTCCCCACACCACCCCCTACCACTCTGGCAGTAGCTGGGTCCCTCCCCGACTATGGCTCTTGTCAGGCAGCTCCTTTTCTACAGCCTGAACTCTCAGTGGCTCGCACAAGTACTGTTCCTTCCCTCCCCTCTTCTGTCCCTGGAAACAGCTTCTCATTGCTCATCTCTAGTTGTTTCAGTGTTTCTTCTTGGTTTTTTAATTCCACCTAGAGCTCTATAAATTGTTCTACTAAACTTCCTTCAAGATTTCAAATGAGTATGCAAAAGAAGTGATATAAGAGACTGATGTAAAAGTTCTTGGTTATGCCTAGTTGTGTGTGTTTCTTTTAACCTTGCTCAAAACTACCTTTAAATGCTATGGTACTGTGGTTAGCTGACAGTAATGCCGTTACTTTACTAAAGAATATGTTTATATTTTGTAATAAGTAATTTAACTTAAATGATCCCCAAAGCCTCATATGGCTCAGTCTCAGCTAGGAGTTATATTCAAAGGACACACAAATTAGACTTCCTAATCTTCAGACAGCACTGTAGATACTGACTGCAGATTTTTTTTTTTAAATGGGCCATCCAGGAGTTTTATACAGAGCACCAACTAGAACACTTTTTGAAATCATATTCAGACCTTTGTCTGCATCCCCCAATTGCACGCCCAGTCTAGCTGCTAAACTTCTTCCTGTTCTCTCTCATTTTCAAGGTTGCCTCACAACTCTACTCTCTCTGTTCACTTCCTCCACTTGCTGTGAGCACTTTCTCTGGCTTTCTAGCCAGGTTTTACCACCAGGACTGACCCACTCCTGGCCACTGGGCTGAAGAACTACACATCACCTGATCCTTCCTCAACTCCCTGAGGTGGAAGTCTGGGAATTCTTCTGATTCATTTTAATTAATAAGTTTTATGGAAAATTTCTGATGAATAAAATTCTCCCTTTCATTTTGGTGAGAAACATGTTATTCGGTTGGTGCAAAAGGAATTGCGGCTTTTGCTTTGCTGAAATTTGCCGTTTGATATTGGAATACATTCTTAATAAATGTGGTTACATTATACATAATTTTAACATGCAGTTCTTACTCTATTTTTTTTGGCTAATGACTTATTACTTGCTGTCTGTTTTATATTTATTTTAGACTAGGAAAATGATGTTAGAAACAAAGCAAATTCAAGCGATTTTCTTATTCAAGTTCAAAATGAGTCGTAAAGCAGTGGAGACAATTTGCAACATCAACAATGCATTTGGCCCAGGAACTGCTAATGAACATACAGTGTAGAGGTGGTTCCAGAAGTTTTGCAAAGGAGACAAGCGCCTTGAAGATGAGAAGTGTAGTGGCCGGCCATCAGAAGTTGACAGTGAGAGTTGAGAGCCATCATCAAAGCTGATCCTCTTATAACTACATGAGAAGTTGCTAAAGAACTCAGTGTCAACCATTCTATTGTCTTTCAATATTTGAAGCAAATTGAAAAGGTGTGAAAACTCAGTAAGTCAGTATTTCATGAGCTGACTGAAAATCAAAAAAAAAATCATCATTTGGAAGTGTCATCTTATTCTATGCAACAATGAACCATTTCTAGATCAGATTGTGACATGAGACGAAAGTGGATTTTACATGACAACCAGTAACAACCAGCTCAGTGGTTGGACTGAGAAGAAGCTCCAAAGCACTTCCCAAAGCCAAACTTGCACCAAAAAAAGGTCATGGTCACTGTTTGGTGGTCTGCTGCCAGTTTGATCCACTACAACTTCCTGAAACCTTTGCATCTGAGAAGTATGCTCAGCAAATCAATGAGATACACTGCAAAAGGCAACAGCTGCAGCCAGCATTGGTCAACAGAAAGGGCCCAATTCTTCTCCATGACAACACCTGACTGCACATCACACACGAATGCTTCAAAAGTCAAACAAAGTGGGCTACAAAGTTTTGCCTCATCCACCATATTCACCTGACCTCCTGCCAACCAACGACCACTTCTTCAAGCATCTCGATATCTTTTTGTGGGAAAAGCACTTCCACAACCAGCAGGATGCAGAAAATGTTTTCCAAGAGTTCACCAAATCCCAAGCATGGATTTTTATGCTACAGGAATAAACCAAGTTATTTCTCATTTGCAAAAATCTGTTGATTGCAATAGTTCCTACTTTGATTAATAAAGATGTGTTTGAACCTAGTTATGATTTAAAATTCACAGTCTGAAACCACAATTACTTTTTCAACAACCTAATAATAAGGTACATCCTCACTGAAGGGGGAAAGCCTTGCCCTTTGGATCTTAAGTCCATAGCTTAAAGCACATGAAGTCATCTGAATACAAACATACTATACCTAGGAGGAACTGAATTACCTCCTTTAGAGAGAGAACCCCAACACTAAAGACAGAGTGAAGTTCTCACCACTGTGGAAGAAACACATTGATGAATGGCATCATACTCAATGTCTGTATTTTAAAGAATAATTTGTCCACTAAGGAAAAAAAATCAAGATGTTTTTGTTTGCTTTCTATAAAGAAGAAGCAGACATAAACATTTTTTGAGGGAACAGAAAGTATCTCTCTAAATCAAGAGAATATGGGAAGTCTGTGGCCAAATCTATGATGAAAGAGCCAAGAAAGAACATCAAAATCATCCAGGTCTCTTACTATAAGAAATAAAGACTGCAAGTTATTAAGTCCTATACATTTACCTCAAAAATTCAGTTATGTTATACAGAATATGAAATAATTATATGATAGACTCTAGCCAAGAATAATCTCATCAATTTTTTTAATGTCACTTTTAGAGCACAAAGCAAAACAAAGGAAAACGCCCCTCTTCTAAGATACCCTAACACTGCTTGCCAAGCGTGAGCTCAACAACCAAGAGAGTAGAGACAGATGAGAACAGCAGACTACAAGTGCCAAGCACTTAGTCACACCGAAAAAAAATGATAAGGAAAATGGTTCCTTTTTAAGGCTGAATCAACATTAAAATTCTGGCACATCTTCCTTTGTCTACTCAATGACAGCAAGAGAATGTGTCTGAGAAAAGACAGACCATCAAATTAGAGATCTTTACTACTGTCTTAGTACATTTGGGCTGCTATAATAAAATACCACACGCTGAGCAGCTTATAAGCAGTAGAAATGGACTGCTCACAGTTCTGGGCACCGGAAGTCCAAGATTAGGATGCCAGCATGGCTAGATGAGGGCCCTCTTCCAAGTGGCAGACTTCTTGTGTTCTCACATGGCAGAAAGGGCTAAGGATTCCTCCCCTCTGTGGGATCTCTTTTATAAGGTCACTAATCCTATTTATGAAGGCCCTATCCTCATGACCTCATTACCTCCCAAGGGTCCTACCTTCTAACACCATCACATTGGGCAGTAGGATTTCAACATTTGGGTGGGACACAAACATAGCAACTGCTGTAATCCTGAATAATTCACAGAGAATTCACTTTATGAGTGAATTCATAAAGTGAATTCACTTTATTCATCTTTTGGTGATGAATGATGACCTCCAAAAATTCACAGTGCTAAAACTATCCAGCAAAAAGAACAGTGCACAGAGGAGACCATCTATGGCTCACTTCTTCAGTATCTGTAAATACTTACCATGGAGAAGAACCCTATCAATGGGAGCACCTTGCCCTTCTCAATTCCCCAAGGCTTTGAGGTAGGCTTACAGGGAAAGGGTACTATTACAAGTGATGCAGGTAGGGGAAATATGGGTTGACAAAAAGAGATCTTGTCAGATTAAAGGTGCCACAGGTGGCACTCACCTTCCCATGGAGATGGAGCAGGACTGAGGTGTCCTTCTGAATGGACTTTTGCAAGGTTCTCCAGCTAAAACCTTACATAATCAGGAAAGCCCAGGGCGAGAAAGAGTCGGATGGTTGCTTAAAAGCTTGGCCTCTGACCTCAGAAAATCTTAGGCTTGAATCCCAGCTCCCTCAATTGCATTTCATCCTGACCCTCTCTGCCTCAGCTGTCTCATCTATAACATGGAGTTTTGGGGAGGATTAAAGGAAATAATGCGTTAAAGCACTTAGCACAGTGCCTGTAACAAGCACTCCATAAAATGGTGGCTCTGGCATCATAACCTGCATATTCACTAACACTTTTCTCTCTCCTTTCTAATATTAAAAGTTGCTCACCAGAACCTTTCTTAGGCTCTGAAAAGTTTGCACTGGGAGAATCTCTCTCTCCTTCTCTCTCTGGAGCTAGTTTACCAATGTTGGCTATGAAAGCAATGATTTGACACCCTCCCCCACTCTCTCCCCAATACCACCTCCCTTATGCCTCACATGACAAGCCAAGTCAGACCCAGCTGGAAAACTAGGTAAAATGTAAAAATCCATGAAGTCAGCTGTTTTCAATTATAAACATAATACAAGAAGTATACCCACAAACTCCTTTGTTGGGAGCAATAAACTGAAGGAGAAAATTGCATGTAAAAATATTACAACACGCAACATTAAGAATGAACATTGGGCTCCACTTTAGCAACAACAATAAAAACAGAGGGGCTAAATATATACCCTGGCCATGGGAATTGTGGCACAACTGAAGTAGCATTAGCTGGAATGAATTCTGAGATGCCAGTGTATGGCTTGTTTGAAAAACTGAGCACCATCTTGCAAATCAGAACCAGATGGAAGGTTCGATCTAAAACAGATCTGGCCGTGGAAAGGGAAAAGTCTTAAACTACCCCAAACTGGCTTTGTCAGCCTGGCCCTGGATCCCAGGGTACACTCTTCAGTTTCAGCTTTTTTTTTTTTTTTTTTAATTTTTCTAACTGGGTTAATTGTTCTGGGGTCTAGGTGCCAGAGCTCAGCACAAAATATCAGGCCTGTGGCCTTAGCTCCCCAACCTTTTCAGTTAGTCTGGCACTAAGGGAGAGTGGTATGGCTCTGTTGGGAGCTCAGTTTTTACATCAGGCTAAACATGGGATTTAATCCTGGCTGTCACGTGGCCTTGGCATTGGTCCACTTATTTCACCTCTCTGTTTCTAGGCTTCCTCATCTCTAAACATAGTGATGTTGTAAGGATTAAATGACTTAATACACATAAAATAGTTCTTGGCACCTTATAAGAACTCAATAAATGTTACCCATTATATTATTCCAATTCTCTGCTCTTGCTGATCTTATTATTTCAGTTTTTTTTAATTAATAAAGAACAATAGAGAAACTACAATGTATGAGAGCTGGCCTCATCCAAAACTTCAGGAACTTTCATCCAAACATGGTCTCCCTACATATAAGTAGCACCAGCTTCTAATTAATGACCCTCCAAATGCCTCCAAATCCAATATCTGCACTACAAAGACAAAAAGAGGGCTGAGGTCAGGGTTCTCAGGGAATGAAGTTTCCTCCCTGTGTTCTCAAGAGTGCTGGCCAAATCTGTTTCAGAGAATTTCCTTGCCCTCTGAACTTAGAGATGTTTTTAGATATTGCTGTCTTATAAAGTATTATGGTGTGTGTTTTTTCATACCACAATACAAATGGTAAAAATTTATTCAGAGCCACATTACAGTCAGAAGCAACCATTAGAAATTCAAGGATGTTCTCACAGCCAAATTGCTTCATTTTCACTTCTTATTTTTTGATGTAAAATTACCAGCACTCTTGGAATTTATGGAAGCAGTCAGCAAAATGTGTTATAAACACCTTCTTCAAAAAGACCCCAGAGAGCCTAACTGCAAAATTTCTCACTCTGATAATCCTCTCCATGCCAGTTCTGCATAATTTTAGAGACACCCTGACAGAGACCATGGGGTCACAAAGAGTCAGACACAACTGAGCAACTGAACTGAACTGACACAGAAATTATTTTCCTTCCACCCATAAGCTCAGATGGTGGGCTAGCATGGAGATATGCCTAGAATGTTTCACATGGAATCTGTGTCCATTATTTTGAGGCTCTGGATAAAGGCAACAACTATTTGACAAACTTACACAAAGCACTGGGGTGATGAGGAGATAAAATGACCAAAACATGACCTTGTCTTGAAGAAACTTGCATTCCAATGTGAAAGAAATAATCCCCTCTTCCTATAAACCATTTAATCAAATTGCAAAAATATCTACTTCTGCTTCATTGACTATGAGAAAGCGTTTGTGTGGATCACAACAAACTGGAAAATTCTTAATGAGATGGGATTACCAGACCGCCTTACCTGCCTCCTGAGAAACCTGTATGCAGGTCAAGAAGCAACAGTTAGAACTAGACATGAAAAAACAGACTGGTTCAAAATTGGGAAAGGAGTACGTCAAGGCTGTATATTGTCACCCTGCTTATTTAACTTATATGCAGAGTATATCATGCAAAATGCCAGGCTGCATGAAGCACAAGCTAGAATCAAGATTGCTGAGAGAAATAACAGTAAGATCTATACAATGAGATATATGTGTGCTTAGTCACTCAGTCGTGTCCAACTCTTTGAGACCCAATGGACTATATATAGCCTACTAGGCTTCCCTGTCCACGGGGATTCTCCAGGCAAGAATACTAGAGTGGGTTGCCATGCCCTCCGCCAGTGGATATTCCCAACCAGGTGTCAAACCTAGGTCTCCCTCACTGCAGGTGGATTCTTTACTGTTCGAGCCCCCAAGGATATATAATAAATATCAGATATGCAGATGACACCACCCTTGTGGCAGAAAGCAAAGAGGAACTACAGAACCTCTTGAGGAAGGTGAAAGAGGAGAGTAAAAAGCTGGCTTAAAACTTAACATTCAAAAAACCAAGATCATGGCATCTGGTCCCATCACTTCATGAAAAATAGATGAGGAAACAATGGAAACAGTGACAGACGTTACTTTCTTGGGCTCCAAAATCGCTGTGGACGGTGACTGCAGCCATGAAATTAAAAGACACTTGTTCCTTGGAAGAAAAGTTATGACAAACCTAGACAGCATATTAAAAAGCAGAGACATTACTTTGCCAACAAAGGTCCATACAGTCAAAGCTATGGTTTTCCCAGTAGTCATGTATAGCTATGAGAGTTGGACCATAAAGAAGACTGAGCACTGAAGAACTGATGCTTTCAAGCTGTCATGTTGAAGAAAACTCTTGAGAGTCCCTTGGACTTAAAGGAGATCCAACCAGTCAATCCTAAAGGAAATCAGTCCTGAATATTCATTGGAAGGACTGACGATGAAGCTAAAGCTCGAATACTTTGGCTACCTGATACAAAGAGCCACCAACTCACTGGAAAAGACCCTGATACTGGGAAAGATTTAAGGCAGGAGGAGAAGGGGAGGACAGAGGATGAGATGGTTGGATGGCATCACTGACTCAATGGACATAAGTTTGAGCAAGCTCCGGGAGACAGTGAAGGACAGGGAAGCCTGGCATGCTGTAGTCCGTGGGGTTGCATAGAGTCAGATATGACTGAGTGACTGAACAACAATAAAACATACAAGGTTTGCTTCATGCTTATTCTCCTGAAAACATCTCTGAATCTTATTCTCTTATCTGCTTATGAATTCTTTTTCCTTTGGCCACCATTTGTGGCTTTGGTCTATGTACTCTGTACCTTGTATGGAAGGCATTGGTTCTTATTCTTGTATTGTTCATCCTTTACCAAGGTCCCAGAAATGTCTGGTTCCAGGGCATTACTGGGGGTGGGGGGGAATGTAGTGTTTGCATATGTGGAGAATGATGTGTTTGTTGGAAGATGGGTATATCATTGAACTCTTTTCCAGAAAGTTCTTCACTCTCCTTGAGGCCACAGCTATCTCTAGTCTCAGGTTTGAGACATGTTGGGAAATAAGAATAAACAGGTCAGTTCAGACTCCTTGACCAAGTCATATATCTATCCCAAGCCTCTAAGTTCCCAGGGTGCTCTGAGGAGATTTTCTAGCTATGGATATGGCTTCATTATATCTGGATACATGAGGAAAGTTAATGAGGAGATTTCTAGGGGCCTTGTAACTCTTTTAAGAGCTCT
This sequence comes from Bos indicus x Bos taurus, assembly GCF_003369695.1. Classification (NCBI taxonomy): domain Eukaryota; kingdom Metazoa; phylum Chordata; class Mammalia; order Artiodactyla; family Bovidae; genus Bos; species Bos indicus x Bos taurus. Next base: position 64,872,765 of record NC_040085.1, on the reverse strand, counting down.
TCTTGAGATTAGGAGTCTTGGTTAAGTCTGTATGTGTGCTTCAGTAAAGATGCAAGTGAGCTCAGCTAGGACAGGAAGAAAGAGGGGAGGAAAGAGGAAAGATGATGCTGTCAGCATCAGGACCTCATGGTCTCTGAAGAGACTGCAGCTGAAAGGTGAGGAACAGAGATGGAGGGAAGGAGAGAGAGTACCACCCAGGGCTTGGTTGCCACTCTGATCACCAAGTCCTACCAATGACTTTCTCTAGCCTATACTGGTTGGAACCAACTATGGGTATCATGGGAGGGTTCTGTTTCTAGAAAGAATATTCATAAGGGTCTGCGTAGGAAGGAGCAGGGCAGGTCTAGACTTGAGCTATGGTAGGGAGGCTAGATTGCACATTACTAAGCCCTTTGAACAGATTTGTGCAGGAGTTGGAACTGTCCCTCATGGCCTTTCCTGCCCCATACCTCATCTCCACCTGTACTCACATGCTCAGTCTATTGCCTCCCATGCCCTTTCTTTCAGACAATTCCTTTCCAATCTGTGAAAAAGCTGCACTTGAAGGAGTGATGACAAATGTGAAAGAGGGTTAGAACAGGAGCTGAAAGCATCTCCTTTGTTAAATGGACTGCTGTCTTTTCACCATTCTACCTCTCAACACTGACTGTTCAGGGGACAGTTTTAATAATAATGCCAGTGTAAGTGTGGCTCAAAGAATTCAAGAGCATCCTTTGCTCTGGAGAGGCCTTTTTCTAGATTCTATAGACACTCTCTTCCTAGTTCTATAACTTGAAAGGGGAGCAGAACTGCCCACCCTACAGCAGCAGAGACACTCGGCCTCCCGACACTGATGCCAACACCTCTGAGGAATCGCTTTCATCACTGCCTCCAAGATTCAGCACTACAAGATCATCCATCACCCCCTCTCTTCCCTCCCTTCTGCTCCTCTGAATTCACCAGCAATGGCTCAGACAGTCTCTATCTCAAGCCCTCAACAAAATCAAACCACAGAAGTCAAGGTCATTGTAAGAGGGCTCACTGTGGAGGATTAGCAGTAGGAGACCAAAGAGCCAGGTCTGACTTAAATGAGTCAAGTTACAGTGATCCACAGAGCAGTGCTCCCAGATCAGACCTATTTCTTTTTCTTTTTTTCCCCTAGTTTATTGAGACATGTGTGTGTGCTAAGTTGCTTTTAGTTGTGTCTGACTCTTCACAACTGTATCAACTGTAACCAGGCTCCTCTGTCCATGGGATTCTCCAGGCAGGAATACTGGAGTGGGTCACCATGCCCTCCTCCAGGGGATCTTCCCAACACAGGGATTGAAACCAGGTCTCCCATATTGCAGGTGGATTCTTTACTGTCTGAGCCACCAGGGAAGCCCCTTTTTGAGACATAATTAACAAATAAAACTGTAAGGTGTTCAAAGTGTACAACATAATGACTTTATTTGATACACATAAACATTGAGAAAGGATTTCTACCAATTAATTAACACATTCATCACCTCACATATTTACCCTTTTGTGTATATGAAACCATTTTTCACTCTCTTACCACATTTCAACTATACAATACAGTGTTATCATCTACCATGGTGACTACCATGTTATACAGTAGATCTTCAGACCTTATTCATCTCATAACTAGAGTGTGCACCTTAACTAACTTTTCCTTATTCCCTGCCACAGCTCCACTCTAGCTATATCTCTCTGTTGCTCTTTTAGAGCAAAACTACAACAAAAGTGTGTATTAACATGTACTTGTTATTTCCACTTCTGCAATTCTTTCTTGAATTCACACCAATATGGCTTACATTCACCCCAATCCACCAAGATTTCTTAGGACAAGGTCTCCAGTGACCTTCTAATGCCAAAGCCAACACTCACTGTAAAGTCTTCATCTAACCTAATGCATCGGGAATATTTGACTTAATTGATCTTTTCTTAAAACACTTTCCTCAACGCTACTTTTAGAAAGGCTTCAGTAGTCACTCTTTCTCAGTCTCTTCTGATCTCTGAACCTGAAGGCTTCAGACCTCATTATTAGATTTCACATCTTCTCTATCTACACTCACTCTCCAGATGATTTCATTTGGTGATTTCATTGCATTTCATTTTATTCACTCTCTGAAATATTTCACCCTGGCTTGAAATATTCTCTACATGCTGTAGCTCCCAAATTTATATCTCCAACCCCAACATCTAAACTTAACACCAAGTTCATATTTCCAGCCACCTACTCAACATTTTATATGTCAAAATAAATATAAGGTGCTTTTCTACTCAAACCTCTTTCAGTTGTTTCCACCCCAGTAAATGATTTTTCCATTTTAACCAACTGCTAAAACCACAATCCCTGGAGTCATCCACTCTTCCTTTCACACTCGCATTCAATCCATCACCAAATTCTGTTAACCCTTCCTCCTAAATACATTCAGAATGTGACCACTTCTCAGCTCATCCACCATTACCATCCTATTATAAGCCATCATCAACCTTCCCTCTTGACAACTGCATTGGCCTCCTAACTGCTCTCCCATCTTCTTGCCCCGACTCTCTGCAGTCTATCCTCCACACAGCTGCCAGAGCGCTTTTGTTAAACTAAAAGCGTAATCCTCTCATCCAGCTGCTTGAAATCTTTCAAGGCTTCCTGTCTCAAGGAGAGTATGACTCAAGGCTCCTCCATGGTCTATATGGTGCCCTGTGATCTGCCCCTACTTCTACTGCTCTCCTCTCCCTCAGTCATTCCACTCCATTTCTGTTGGTCTTCTTGCTTTTCCTTAAATATGTCAAGCCTGATTGTACTTTAAAATTGCCATCTCTTTGCCTGGGATTCCCTTTCTTCAGATATTCACACAGCTTACCCCCTCACTTTCTCCAAATCTCTGCTCCAGTATCGTTCTATCTGTATTAAATAGCACTCACCTCCACCACTGCTCTACACCCTTTGTTGCTTCACTCTCCTTTGCAGCACATATCACAAGCTGACTTGTACTGATTTTTTCATGGAGCATCTCCTTATCCTCACTGGATTGTAAGCACCATGAGAGGAGGGACTGGATCTGTTTTGTTTATACCTGACCACCTTGGAGAAGGAAATGGCAACGCACTCCAGTATTCTTGCCTGGAAAATCCCATGGACAGAGGATCCTCTCAGAATACAGTCCGTGGGGTCACAAGAGTTGGACACAACTTAGCCACTAAACCACCACCACGGACCACCTACTGCAATGCTTAGTACCTAATATACATTCAATTGAAGTGTTTGTTGAATGAATGAATGATGCCACTGGTATGAAATATTGAGACCTCCCCTCCACTGAGATGCAAAAGACAAATAAGAGCATTACGCTATTACAAGTGGATGCTCTACTGCTGGTGCTTTCCATGGAAAGTCAGACGACTATGTAGGTTGTAGAGAAAGACAGCAATTTTCAAGTTACCAGTCTCTCTCCACAACCTCCCCTGCCTCGGACCCAAAGGAAGAATTAAAGAGAGACTGAAGTTTCTGCAGTTCTTTGTGAGGAGAGCTGAAGCTGAAAAATACTGCTCTACTACCACTTTGAAGACCCTAAAATAGCTTCAGCTGGCAACCTGGGAAGCACCTGTTACATTTACAGTGATAAATGGTGTATGGGTTTATACAAGTCCATAAACAATTCCACACTAATGCTCTAAATGACCAAAAGTTTGGTTACATGACAAAAGGAAGGAGTCTATTAACAAGCTCAGTCATTCCGAGTCTCTCCAGAGGTGGCTCAGATTCCATAGGGCAGCTTGAGGTCAAAGGTTCTGTGGCTTCCGGAGTCAGAGTCTTAACTCAAAGGGCTACTTCTGCCTCCTGGGACAGAGGAACCAGGAAAATAATTCTAGTTGATGATGATATCTTAAAGGGGCTATAAAGCAACCAAACCACATCCTAGGATTAAATCAACAAAACTACAGGAATGGAAAGGGGGGACTACTGATGACTGACTCATCAACTCAATGGAATAAACCTACACCTAACACTCAAAGCACATTGGGATCTCAAGACACTAATTTCCAGCTGAGAAAGAAAATCACCAGAAAAAGCTAGAATAGGCCCATTTAATCCCAAGTGACTATAGTAAGTAAGAGTTACTGCTGCTGCTGCTGCTAAGTTGCTTCAGTTGTGTCCAACTTTGTGTGACCACATAGACCGCAGCCCATCAGGCTCTGCCGTCTCTGGGATTCTCCAGGCAAGAATACTGGAGTGGGTTGCCATTTTCTTCTCCAACGCATGAAAGTGAAAAGTGAAAGTGAAGTTGCTCAGTCATGTCTGACTCTTAGCGACCCCACAAACTGCAGCCTACCAGGCTCCTCCATCCATGGGATTTTCCAGGCAAGAGTACCGGAGTGGGTCGCCAGTGCCTTCTCCAAAGTAAGGGTTAAGGATGTGCTAAAGTCACATTCATGTTCTCAGAATCTAGTAATAACTAATAAGCATGCCTCCATACAGTTCCTATCACTTAGCTTGTTTCAGTTCAGTTCAGTTCAGTCCAGTCACTCAGTCGTGTCCCACTCTTTGCAACCTCATGAATTGCAGCACGCCAGGCCTCCCTGTCCATCACCAACTCCCGGAGTTCACCCAAACTCATGTCCATCGAGTTGGTGATGCCATCCAGCCACCTCATCCTCTGTCATCCCCTCCTCCTCCTGCCCTCAATCCCTCCCAGCATCAGAGTCTTTTCCAATGAGTCAACTCTTCACATGAGGTGGCCAAAGTACTGGAGTTTCAGCTTCAGCATCATTCCTTCCAAAGAACACCCAGAGCTGATCTCCCTTAGAATGGACTGGCTGGATCTCCTTGCAGTCCAAGGGACTCTCAAGAGTCTTCAACACCACAGTTCAAAAGCATCAATTCTTCGACGCTCAGCTTTCTTCACAATCCAACTCTCACATCCATACATGACCACTGGAAAAACCTTAGCCTTGACTAGATGGACCTTTGTTGGCAAAGTAATGTCTCTACTTTTGAATATGCTGCACATTACAAATCAAAGACTTTCATTTTGGGGACACACATCTTGCTCCCTCCAGGTATCTCAAATGTATTGGCTAAGCAATGTTCAGCATGTGAAGAACTCTTCTATCCTGGTAAAATCAAATACCTATTTTCTTAATACAGATGCAATCAATGAACAAACAGTCTACTAAGATAACTGTTCTCAAATGTTCCCTCTGTTTTTCAAAGACCGTCATATGCATTAGAGGCCACATGATATATTTAATCTAGTTGCAAAATAGACTCCCTCACATGTTCATTCTTTCTACACATTTGCTAAGTGCAACGCATGTGGTGGTATGCTACCCAGTTCCCCTTCACAGTCAAGGGGCTGGTTTCTGAGCTCCCAGAGTAGTTTGGGTGCTGCAGGTTCACGGTTAAATTCCTCTCCCCAGTTGTTCTAGGAACCACCTAAAGTCACACCCCTTTCCAGGGCAGCCCACATCTAATGACTGATAGTCACAGGGAAAAAGGCCTGACCCCCTGCCTCAGTGAAGGACAGGTACAAAAGACAATCCCATCTCCAGAGCTCCTCACGGACAAGCTGACACTCCTGAAGTGACTGCACTCAGCTCAGCTCTCCTCCACCTCACCCTCCTAGGCACTATTCTCAGAGTCTGTTTCCCAGCAAACCCCACCCAAGAGACCTCACCTAACTTTTGAAGAACAAGATTAACAAAACAGGGTCTTGTCCTGTCCCAAGTAACTTACAGGCTGAAGGGCCAAAACAACTCCAAAACACACATGCTACAGAAAACTGGCATTTAGAACAAGTGACAGCCTTGTTTCCAGGCTCCACAGGGACAGTCATGACTGGACCCATTCTGGACGATGCATTCAACTGGTGGACAAGGTGGAGAGCAGCACAACAGTCATGGGCAAGGTAGTAGCATTTGCCAAGTCAAAAAGGCATGAAAGAACCCGGTTTACTTCAAGTTACAGGAAGTCTGTCAGTGTGACTGAAGCAGAGTGACGCAAGAGGGGAGTTAGGAAGTCTCAGATCTGATGCTCAGAAAACAAGTGGAGGTCATATTACTAAGGAACAAGACAGAAATGAAAAACTTGAATTCTGATGTCAGACCGCCCAAGTTTGACTATTAATTCCACAACTTACCAACTCATGTGACCATAGGTGAGTTGCTTAACCTTAAGAAAGAATGTAAAACTACCACCTTCCTCATAGATACTGCTGTGGAAATTAAATGAGAAAATGCACATCGAGTGCTTTGTACAAAACTAGGCTCAGTTTGGGCATTCAAATATGTATAAGTGAATCACTTGGCAGTACACCTAAAACTAAGACAGCAAAGAAAATCAACCATATTCAAAAAAAAAACAAAAAACCTGTTAGCTCTGATAGGCTTTCTCTAGAAGGTGATGGGGAATTACCAAATAATCATAAATAGAGTTGTGCTTTTAGCTCTGATGAGGTCTCTCCTTTCAGGAGAAAGGTTAAAGTTGGAGAGATAAATTTACATATATAGGTATACCTCAGAGATTTGACAGGTTTCTTCCAGACCACTGTAATAAACAGTGACTATCACAACAAAGCCAGTCACATGAGTTTTTTGGTTTCCTAGTGCATATCAAAGTCATGCTTACACTATACTATAGTATATGAAGTGTGCAATAACATTATGTTTTTTAACATGTACATCCTTAAGTTAGGACTTCCCTAGTGGTTCAGATGGTAAAATGTCTGCCTACAACGCAGGAGACCTGGGTTTGATCCCTGGGTTGGGCAGATCCTCTGGAGAAGGCAATGGCACCCGACTCCAGTACTCTTGCCTGGAAAATCCCATGGACAGAGGAACGTGGTGGGCTGCAGTCTGTGGGGTCACTAAGAGTCAGACACAACTAAGGGACTTCACTTTCACTTTTCACTTTCATGCACAGGAGAAGAAAATGGCAACCCACTCCAGTGTTCTTGCCTGGAGAATCCCAGGGATGGGGGAGCCTTCTGGGCTGCCGTCTATGGGGTCACACAGAATCGGACACGACTGAAGCAACTTAGCAGCAGCAGCAGCAGAATGGCTAAAATTAAGACTGACAACACCAAATGTTGGCCAGTATGTAGAACAACCAGAACTTTCATACCCTGTTGGTGTAGTGTAAAATGTTAAAATCTCTTTGGGGGAAAAAAAAAAAAAAAAAAAGCTGGACAGTTTCTTATAGAATCAAATCTACAAAATTCTAGATATTTATATAATGGAAATGAAAATATGTCCACAACATGACTTGAATATTCACAGCAGCTTTAAGTATACTACCCAACAACTAAATACAGCCCAGGCCCCAAAACTAGAGAAGGAATGAACAACTGGAATATCCATGCAATGCAAACATACTCAGCAATAAGAAGAAAGAAACTACTGATAGAGACGACAACATGGAAGAACTTCAAAACATTATGCTGGTGAAAGAGACCTGACACCGAGGGAGCATAGTGTATACGTATTTATGGAAACTTCTAGAACAGGCAAACCTAACATAAGGTCAGAACAGTAGTTGCTTCTGAGGGAGTAGAGGTGAGTATTGACTAGGCAGGGACATGAAGGAACTCTCTGGGTAACTACAAAGTTTTATATTTTGATAGGACTGTGGTTACAGAAATTATGCATTTGTCAACTCAAACATACGCTAAAGATACGTGCATGTCACTGTAGGTTTTATATTAAGAGAAAAAAACGGCAAATAAATTTTGAACTCTAGTTAGTTACTGGTATATTTACATGACAAGGGAAGTGGAAGTATACAGATGTCTGCAATTTATTTTGAAATGTGTCAAAAATAAGATGGATTGATGCACAAATAGATGTATGGAATAGTAACGTGTTAATGGGAGAACACAGGTGTGGGTTTACCAATGGTCACTGTACAAAATCTTTCTAATTTAACATACTGAAACTTTTATAATAGAATGTTAGAAAAGTGCTTTTATTTTAGGGGAGCTGGATTCAAATCAAAGGAAAGAAAGCTCAGCCTCACAGCCGCCATGGCCTGTTTATCATGTTGGGTGGATCAGATACTGAGCGCAAAGTGAAGGCCCTGGATGGAAGTGTGAGAGCTGGGGGACTGCAGGGTGCATGGGGAGTGAGGGGGTGTGAACACGTCAGCACAAGGTTAGCCTTTCTTGTTTCATCAGATATTCAAATAGAATTCAATCACTGAATATTCTGTATGAGACTGCAATGCACTTCCCACCAGCTTGGAAACTCATACCTAGCAGGCAGTTATATGTGCAACTAAAATAAATAAATTAGCCAGCAGGTCAGTGGGCCTCACTGCAGTTGTGGCCTCTGTGGTGATGACCAGTAAGTGGTCTACATATGCAGAGAAAAGGGGTCTGGGGCAGGGGGGGGTCTTCCTCCTTCCTGTGGCACAGACAGGCATTGCCACTGTGAAAATAAACATGCATGCTGGGGTTGCAGGCCTGTTTGCCTAGTGCCTGGGCTGAGCCCCTGCCCTCTGATCCTACAATGTTTGTGGAGCCTGTGTTGCTGTCTAGCAACAGGGTCTATTTTCCTCTCCTCAGGCGGTGCAAGTGGATGCGGCTGTCACGGGCTGATTTACAGGAGGAAGTCACCAGTATGAGGGTCAGGATGCTCACAGCCCAAAGTCTTCATCTCAATTCCCCGGCTCCTGGTAGCCATGAGGACTAGGGTGAGGGTTTGCCAGTGTGATCATTACACTAGGGGGTGCATGGAGCTTTATCTTTCAGGGAGACACCCCCTACAGAAACCCCAGAAGGTTGCCCAGCTGGTCATTTTCTCTGCAGCCAACTGGATATAGATCCTGTTTGCCATGCACATTTTCCATCCCTCTCGGTCCCTTAGCTCCAGAGATGTTATTTCTAGGCTTCTTCTTGGGAGCATGAGGGGTGGGGCTTGGGATGAAAATAAATTTTTTTTTCTTCAGTTTTATTAAAGTAGCATTCTTATATGCTTCTGTGCCTTATTGGGATCAGCCCTGACTTTAAAGACCCACATATACACAGAGTATCCATGTCTTCCCAAGAATGCAGATCACATAGAAAGTACTGTCCATCCACTTCTTTGCAATGCTTGCCATGGCCTGGAGGTAGCAGCAACTCCAGTTTACTAACAGGGAAACTGACACCCAAACAGGTTGAATGGTCTTGGAGAATCACAGTTAGAAAGCAGCAGAGCTTCCTTTTTTAAATTTTATTTATTTTAATGGGAGGCTAATTCCTTTACAATATTGTCTTGGTTTTGCCATACATCAACATGAATCTGCCATGGGTGTACCGTGTTCCCCAGAGCTTCCTGTTTGACTAAATCCCAATGCTGGCAGAGAGATTACCCACCGTTGGTCTGGTAGGCACCATTTTTCAGCTATGCTGTTTATTTGGTATCCATGGTATAAGACAGCAGAATAAATCCTCATTATCACAAGCTCTCAGAGGTTTCTCTCTATCTGAGAAATCTCATTTTAAGACTGAGATTAAAGAGCCAGTAGTGATGATGGGTTTCCCAGGTGGCACAGTGGTAAAAAAAAATCTACCTGCCAATGCAGCAGACACAGGACATGTGGGTTCAATCCCTAGGTTAGGAAGGTCCACTGGAGTAGGAAATGGCAACCCACTCCAGCATTCTTGCCTGGAGAATTCCACTGACAGAGGAGCCTGGTGGGCTACAGTCCACGGGGTCACAAGGAGTCAGACATGACTGAGGGACTGAGCACACCGATCAAGTGGTAGGCATTAGAGCCTGTGAAGCCAAGGGCCCAGTCCCTTATTCAACCCAATATACTTATTTTCTCAGACGTATCTTGGTCCATCAACATCCTTAGAAAATCACAATATATGTGCACATACACACATACAGACACATGTAACAGGGTGACTCTGCTGCTGCTGCTAAGTCACTTCAGTCGTGTCTGACTCTGTGCGACCCCATAAATGGCAGCCCACCAGGCTCCTCTGTCCCAGAGGCTGTGAATTATCAGCCGCCTGAGGCATCTCCCAGGGACTGAATTCTAGCTCCATAACCTAGACAATGTTTCTAACATTCTCCTTGCTTTCCAATGTGCCCTCAAAGAAGACATGAAAGAGAGCCCTCTGACGTTCCCACCTCATGCACTCAAAATACCAGCAACTTCCTTGTCATCCTGCATGAACTATGCAGCCTGTCTAAAACACAGAGAAAGCCAGCCATGACCAATGAGGGAGATGGAAAGAACACTTTTCTGCCTCCATGAGTTCAGCAGTGTCCTAATCACAGATTAAAAATACAGATAACACTCAAGGCCATCACTAAACATGAACCCAGTCCACATGGTAAATGAGCTGCTGTTTATCTCCCAGTTTTGCTTCCCACAAAGCCCCTCACTATGTCCTTAATCACCATCACTCCATTGCTCTCACTTAAACCCCAAGACAAAACCAGACCAGCTCTGTCTAGGTCATGACCCTCCATGGGTTAAGTAGTTCTCTAGCCCTTCCTTGAATACCACTAAGGAGATTATATGTTTTAATCTTCATATATATAATTTATGGCCTTAATATATATAATTCTTATCACCTCCTTGCAAGGCAGATATTATGATCATTTTACAGATAAAGAACCTGAGGCCCAGAGAAGTGAAGTAATACATCCAGTGGCTGCTTATACCAAGATTCACACCCAGGCCTGTGTCTCTCCTAAACAAAGGCAGCAACCCCAGTGCAACGCTGCCACCCCTGAGGCTCGAAAATGTCACATTTTATCTCTCCTTAGAGATTTCAGCTCCCCTACTGCTGTATATGTGTTCACTGGAGAATGTGGGAGGAGCTGAAAGGATGGGCAAGTGATAAGCATGTCTCTGTAACAGACAGGGGCTAAGAGGTGACTGCTGGACTTGAGGGGATGGACAGAAGGAAGAATCTGTGAGTCGGCACAGATTTGTAGTGTGCCAGGCTGAGAGACAGCATCGCACCTCTTCACCAACACCCCAAAGCTGTAAATCCCTACCAACAGGAAGACTCTGACAGCTGTGCCCTTCATCTGGCCCCCAGATGTATTTTCCTGGATCCGTTAATTGAATTAAATTTCAACAGTTAACAATGAGATTTCACATTAAAATTCTAATTTCCTGCTTCTCATAAGAGAATATTCAGCAAGACAGGATTCACATTCCAGATGGCCAAATGCAGCTAGAGTGACAGCAATGGCTATCAACCACTATCCAGTCTCCAGCTTGTCAAAGTCACCACCACTCCCTAGTGCTTCCCAGACACTCAGCCCACTTCACTCATTTACTGGTCTCAGGATTTTCTGAACTGTAAATCTCAGTATATATGCCCAGAGGAAGTAGGGTATGGCTCCTGCTTCCCAGAGTGGAAAGGTAAGTGAGCATGTCCTCTAGAACATCAGCTCCACGGGGGCAGGGACTATGCCTGTTTTATTCACAGTTGTCCCCAGCACCTCGGCAGTACCTGGCATACAGATGTCCAATGCATACTGTAACGGAAGGAAGGAGGAAAGAGAAAGGGAGGGAGGAATATTGGGAGGGATGTTGCTTCAGTCCCTCTTAGGACATTAAGCAAGAAATGAGGGCAAGTCTGGCATACAGGGAGCCAACGATGGACGCATAGAAAGAAATGACACCAAGGACTCTAGGAATACAGAGGAAGAATATTTTTTAGGTGGGTGACCAGGAAAGACCTTTAAAAGAGAAGAGGTTTCTGGGTATTTCAAAACATTGTTAAATTACAGTCCCCCTCTTTGGTAATGTGGATTGACTTACTAGAATTACTTCATCTCAGGAAAGAAATCCCAAGTCTAAACACCATACATTCCCCAGACACGCTGACTTTGACCAGACAAAACCTGACCAGAGGGATTGGATCAGACCCCAGGCTGCCATTCCCGTGGGCCACAGGGACAGCCAGGCTCCAAGCTTCAGCAGCGGCAGTCTGTGCCAACAAGCCCGCTGTGGTTAGGAGGCAGGAGATGGGCCTGCCTTATGTCACCACGGGGTTGTACGGGAGCTCCCAATCAGTACAGTGAAAAGCCCTGATCCCAGACTTCAGATTCTTTTGTGAAACAGTCATCCTGTTTCACCCCGAGCCATTCAGTGACTGACATGGACCTCCAGTCACCCCGCCCTCCTGCCTGGTCTGCTGCACTTTTCTCTCACTGCCCCTCCTCAAGGTAGGAGAATATCAGTCTGTTCAATCTCTGAGATTCTGATTCAACTCCAACAACACACAGGCCTTTCCTGAGGCCTCCTGGTAAGAAGATACTACTTATCTCCATTAACCTCTGACCCAGCTAAGATGAAACAGCTCCCGTCTGCAGGCCAAAGGCCCTCATCCCTGGACTAAAGTTAAATAAAATGTAAGGTGGGGGCAGGGAGTGCAGCAGCCCTGGAATTGTGGTCCCTGTCTCCAGGGAATGGCTGCCTCCTTCCTCCTGGGTATATAAAGCCCGAAGCCTGTTAATAGATGACACCCCAGGAATCCCTCCAGGCGGCCTCTGGGTTAAGAACTACATCTGGAGGAAGCAGTGCCTCCTAGGAAGTTGGAAAGGCCATAAACCCTCAAAGACTGGCCGGTTGATATATGTGATGATAATGGGAATGTTAATCTCCAAAGGCAAAGCCATTCATCCCAAATTCCATCCTCCTGGGTCCCCACACCTGACTCAATGAGGACAACCACTTCGCAATGGCTGCTCCCATGGGCCAGGCCTTTTACATGCAATATCCCACTTAATCCTCACCAAAGGTCAGAGGGCTCTGTACTGTTGGGATGCTCAGTTTACACAGGAGGAAACAGAAGCCAGAAGAGATCGAAAGACCTGCCCAAAGTCACCGACAGCGTTGAGTTGTTCACTAGCACGAGTGGCCCAGGTGGGAGCGTTCACTCTATGTGTCTGATGCCAAAGCCTATGCTTTTCAGTCCAGTTCCACTCTCCTGCAACAATCATGCTGGGAAGTGCCTATTTCACCCCAAGGCTACAAATGATACTACTCTTAGTTTTTTTTTAATTCAAATCTTAGTTTACAGGACAGTAGAATAGTAAATGCTGTACTACTACCCTCTGAGAAAGAACTGTGCTTCACTCAAGTTAACATTGGGTCATACTAGGGACCAGGCCATATTAATCAATGCAATACCAACTATAAATACCACAGGTGGTATCACTAAGTATTAGAGAAGAGTATGTTTCTATCTTTTTTCCTGGAATGTACAGATTTAAATTTCCATAAGCAATCATTCTCTTTGAAGATGATAAGCAGTGATAAACAATATGAATTAAAATTAATAAAGAAATAAAGTCTTTTTTTTTTTAAATAGTCTGCTTGTCAGTGCAGTGTGCTGATCAATGGACTTGAAATGAAAGCAAGGAGCTGATTTCAGGTGGCAGGGCAGAAATTTGAGACCATAAAAGAAATCTTTGCTGTTTGGTTTAATATTGTGAGAGGCCCATGAAGACTGTCTCAGGAGTAGACTGTGTCTTATTTGTTTTTATATTCCAAATGCTTGATACATAATATATGCTGAAAGAAGGAGCTGAGGCATGAATGAATGATTTTCAGGCTTTTCCATGCAGAGGTATCTCCTTGGATATGCCCCAGTTGAGGGTGGCATAGCATGCAGCAATCCTCTGTGGCTCAGATGGTAAAGACTCTGCTTGCAATGCAGGAGACTTGGGTTCAGTTCCTAGGTTGGAAAGATCCCCTGGAGAAGGGAATGGCAATCCACTCCAGTATTCTTGCCTGGAGAATTCCATGGACAGAAGAACAATCCATGGGGTCACAAAGAGTCGGACATGACTCAGAGACTAACACTTTTAGGATTTTCTAGATGCATTCACTAGGGGAAAAATAATCTTCAAGGACTTTCTTTGTAGCTGTCTAAGTATATTGGATGTATGTTCTCTCATTTAATACAATGAGCCTGTGAAATCTATATTGTTGCGCACATTTTACAATGCAGAAACTGGAGTTTATAGAGCTTGACTTACCAAAGCACACCAAGCAGGAAAGCAATGAAGCCCCAATGTGGACCCAGATGTCTGGGTCCTCAACATATTCACTTTGCTTCACAACACTCTGAAGGAGTTTGTGTTTCCTCTGAGATGGAGGCTGCAGCTGTACCTCCAAGTGTGTTGAGGAAAGACACACGGCACATAACTCTGCAAAGGAAAGAACTAGAAGCACTTCAAATGACAGTGAGGATGCTGTATCTACACTGGATGTTCCTGGCCCTTTTGTTTTCAACGTATCAAGCCAGCAGAGAGGGGGCTGGCACATCACTCTTCTGCAGTATTCCCTTTAAACATGCAACATCTGGGAAAAGGGAGACAAGGTCCAGTCAACCTCCTCACTCACAGATTCTTGCCTCTTAAACCAGCGAGTATTAATAAATCCCTCCATTGTTCCACACATAAGCATCTCCACCAAAGACTACAGAGGAGAAATAAGTGTCAGAATAAAATCAAAGTGGGCATCACTGCTGTTTGTAACCAACTATATAGGTTTGTTTTTGTTTTTAATGAAATGAGGAGAATTAGGAGGGTACTGATGTGGAAGAAAGTTGAAATGACATTGTTTAAAAAGATGTTTGTAATTTTCTTTTCATTTAGATTAACCACATTATCTTTAAATTCCTTTTTCTAGCTAATCTAAATTGACTATAAAATCAGGCAGATTTAAACTGTTAATATCGTACATAAATTAACAAAAATTTTATTGTGTGTACTTTACTGCCTGATGCCTGGTTCGTTGACTGCAAAATTTGCTTGCAAAAATCTCTAAGGCCCAATGCAAGTGGAAGTTTAATGTGGCCTATAATTGAGCTTTGCAAATAACTAAATTCTTCTGGAGTAGGGTAGGATAAAGGGGAGCCAGGGTGGTGGCCAGGGCACAGAGTGCCAAAAAATCTGTCCATGTGCATAAATTTTTCCAAGCCTGGTGTGCTTTCCAAACCATTTCCTATACTTTCCAGGTGGAACGAGGGCTCATCTGAGAAGAAAACAGGGACGTCATGTCTCCTCACTGAAAGTCAACTCTTTTACCTTCTGCTCTCTACATCCCCTGCTGTGAACATATTTGCTGGATCAAAAACTGAGACACATGGTCGGGACAAAGAAAAAAATGAAATTAGGACCGTTCCAGAAAACCTAGGACATATGTTCTCCAGAACTGAAGCAATCCAGGACTGTGTATCCTGTAGGTGCCTAATAAGTGCCTGCATAAACAATCATAGCAGTATTCCAAAAGGCATTGTGAATTTTTTTCTCTTTTCTTCAAAAAATCTTATCTGCAGCTAGGTTTTTTCTAAATCCTAAAATTTTCAGCTCTGTCATCCAGATTATGCCAATTTGCTACATGCCTTTGCCTGGTCCATTTCACTTACTTACTATAGTTTTCTTTTTAAGATTAAAATTAAATTTAAAATCCAAATCTGAGAGCTCTCACTTAAACCCTGGGAACTATAAAATATGGTTAAAGATGTAATATATTTTCTCCACTTGAAAAGTAAATAAGTACTTTGATAAGTCAAGTGCTACTCCAAACATATTCCAACAGTAGAATGCTCCCAATGAAGTATTAACTGTTGGTTTGTTTAGATATGAAATATGTCTAGTCAAAATCAAATTGCAATTACAGGACTTCAAAGCAAAATAACTTGGCTCAGAGATATTGGTTCTAATCTCACATCAAAAGCAGCTGTATCGTTGTTGGCTTATGAAAAGAAAACAATTCTTTTCAACTAATATGAAGCATGAGAAAACAAGGATAATATTTCTTGAAAACTTCCGAGAAATAAATAGTATCACACTGTGAAACAGACACAGCACTTCAGAATTTTTTTAAAATGTAAGTTGTCTGGAGACATTACACTTCACAAAATAAGAACAGGTGTAAAACCCAAAGGGAAACATTCATTTTCACTTTTAAGACTTACAGACAAGCATATTAAAGAGAGAAATTATCAAAGCTAGGATCTGTCCGGGACACTTGGAATGGGGATTCAAGGAGAGAAACAAAAGTGGAAAAGGGTAAGATCCTAAAATTAACCCAACCAATCCCATTCTCTCGGCTTCAGAATAAAACAGTACTTCTCAAATTTCTCATGGGAAATCTGCTATGTGAAGATTCTCGATCAGCAGGTCTGAGGCAGGCTTTGGGAGACTACTTTCCTAACAAGTTTCCAGATGATGCTGATGCTGCTGGCCTATGGATCATACTTTGAGCAGCTAGGATAGAGAACTTTTGACCTCTGAATCCCATCCATTCATTAATCCTTGCCAAAAGCCAGCAGCCTGGCCAGATAAAATGTGGCACAGTCTGAAGCCCCAAAGGGGGTAAGGGGTATTGTGATGTGTTAAAAGACCTCCCTTAGAGTCAACACAACAATATAAAGCGAAACAAAATCAGAATTTCAATGGCAAAGATCAGTTCATTAGGAGCATATCATTAGAGAGATTTAGATAAAAGGCAACTGAAGCTGGTGAAAAGTGTGCTGGGGCTTTCACCTGAAGCTTGTGATTTCCCTGGAAAGTTTGGTGAAGAGTCACACGGGAGGGCAGAAAAACCAGTTGGCCGCCAAAGTCATTATCAGCTCTGACTTTCAGAGATTGAAAAAAATCAGTGTGAGTTTGCACAACAAACAACTGACTTGAAGATGGGTTCATCCTAGTTAGTGAAGATTTGAGAATGAAACGAGGAATTATAGTTATCATAGAGCTATAGCAGATGACTTAACATCCTGGTCCTTAACCTTCTATCATAATCTCCTCACCTGTAGAACGGATAAAATAATGATTACTTTTCCACGGATTACTATGAGAATTAAAATGAGTTCTATTAAAGTAGTCAGAACAGTTCTCAACCCATAGTAAGCATTATATATATATATATAATTAGGCTTGCATTACATTGGTTTGGGATATACAGAAATCTAGTTGCAACACTAAAGGGTCATCAACTCTAAAAATGTATGTGGCCTCAGTAGGAAAGTCATCCACTAAAGAAAGTCAATTAATTTAAAACCAGTGACAATTACTCAGAAAGTAGGTACTACTTTACAGGAACAGATATTGATGACAGATTGGAGGGCAGAACCTCTTTATGTGTAATTCCTCACTTAATACAGAAATTTTAAAATGAAATTTCTATGTGAAAAGGAGATATCAGGCCTAGATGACTTTAATGAAAAATAGATGATGTTTTTCAACCTCTTATGGAGTCTATTAGAAGACTTCCCTGGTGGCTCAGATGGTAAAGAATCCACCTGCAATGCAGGAGACCAGGGTCAGTCCCTGGGTTAGGATGATCCCCTGGAGAAAGGAACAGCTATCCAATCCAGGATTCTTGCCTGGAGAATTCCATGGACAGAGGCACCTAGTGGGCTACAGTCCATGATGTTGCAAAGAGTTAGGCATAACTGAAAGACTAACACCTTCACACAGAATCTATTATTTTTACTCTAAGGACAAAAAAAAAAAAAAAAAAAAAACAGCAATTAAAAATCAATATTTTCCCATCAGTCTTCAGCAGAAGATACTAGCCAATGCCAGGGGTCAAAAAAGAACATGACTTTGCCATGGGATGGTAATATTTGATTTTTCAAGAGAACTGTATCTCAGTTAGGGAAAATATCTGCCTCATTTTCCTATATAGAAGGTTCTCACACTATCAATGTGAGGTCATTGTATATCTGAGCTCCAAACTTCAAGAAAGCCACTAGTCAAAATAATTACTTCCTGCCTCAAGGAGAATTCATTTCCAGTGAAGACTGGGGTCTAGAAAGTGAATATGTCATGAAAGAGAACTAAGCAAGGACAGGGAAATTTAGGAGACCCACTAAAATGTACCTCAATGAGGGCAGGAGTTTGGTCTGGCTAGGCCACCGTGGTATCCACAACCCCAGGTCAGTGATAAAGGAGTAAGTCTAGCTGTGAAAATCTGACCACTGACTGGGCTTTACTTCTCTCACTGGTCAAATAAGAAGCTGGAAACCAACACAAAAATCCTCCTCCAATAATACTCGCTAACATCTTCCCACTGTTAACATTTCAGGTTTCTATGACTACTGTTCTTTGTGGAAGTAACTTCACTGGATATATCTTCACAAAGCCTAAATAAATACAGTAAGTCCC
This sequence comes from Bos indicus x Bos taurus, assembly GCF_003369695.1. Classification (NCBI taxonomy): domain Eukaryota; kingdom Metazoa; phylum Chordata; class Mammalia; order Artiodactyla; family Bovidae; genus Bos; species Bos indicus x Bos taurus. The sequence continues at coordinate 64,854,642 of NC_040085.1, read as the reverse complement.
CTACATAAGACCCTTCAAGTTGCAGACTTTCAAAGAGTTGAGCATACATTCACATGTCCATTCATGTAAGCTAGTTCACACATGTGGTATACACTGTCACAGGCTTGCATCACTCTGTGTACTTTACTGTACAATACTGTAGAGGGTACAGGATACACTATCTTTATTTCAGGCCCAGAAACTATGCCATCAACATCAGGCACGAGTAAAGCTGGAACTCGCCCTCCATCTCCTGTTGCTGACAATCCTTCAGCCCTACCATTTCCCACCTCCTCTCCCTCCTCCAGCCTGCTCTGGCCTGTTCACTCAACGCCAGCCCTGGATGCCAGTTGTTGTACCGTACTACTGTGCTTTTCAAGGTACTGCACTGAAGATTAAAAGTTTATTTTTTGTGTTTGTTTTTTGATGCGTTACTTGTGTAAAAAGCATTATGAACTATCACAGTACATAATGTAGTACAGTACTACATAGCTGATCGTGGTAGCTGGGTACCTAGGCTAGCTTTGTTGGACTTATGAACAGATTGGACTTAGAACACGCTCTTGGAACGGAACTCATTTGTATGTAGGGGACTTACTGTAAATAATAGATTACTCTAGATATTGGCTTCCTGTGCATGATATAGCAAGATAAACTGCATGAGTCCCTACTAGAACCACCCTCCACAGACATATAGTCAGATCCATTTTTAGACAGGACAAGTGAGAGCCTCCTATTTCCTGGGCATTCCATGTTAAGGTATGCTTGAGTGTATGAAATGCTCAGCTGATTTTACGAATGGCCTGGACTTCTCAAAACCTTGAGTATCTTTTCTACAGACTAAAGAGATTGATCCCAAGTAAAAGGAATATCCAAGGAATATCTCAAAGGGTGCTCCTCTGCTAAGCAGCCAAAACAGAACCCCAAATAGTCACAGGGTATCCCCACAAATACCTGCATCAGGTTCTAGGAAGACGTCCTCAACCTCTCTGACTAGTCACAACCCCATAGCATAAACACTCATACCCTGGACCCCTTCTCCTGCCCTGCATTTATCCCAAGTGAAATGTCACAATTTTCTAATTATTTGATTACACTAGACCTCAGCACCATAGTCCCATACACACATCTGCTATTCTTACCACTGCCTCCCGAGAATTTAGCACAGGGTTTGGCACATACTAGATACCTAATCTATAGAATGAATGGATCTATGACTTAAGCAGTCAGTTTGATGATGAAAAATATTTCTAGAACATCTAAAGATTTCTCTTAATTTTAATACCAGGAACAAAGTCCTGTGGACATCATATAAAATACTAATATAAGAAAGACTATTTCAAAATCAACTGGGCATCCTTATTCACCAAACTAAAATTTGATCCCATAAATCAACCCTGAATATTCATTAGAAGGACTGATGCTGAAGCTGAAGCTCCAATATTTTGGCCACCTAATGCAAAGAGCCGACTCGTTGGAAAAGACCCTGATGCTGGGAAAGACAGAGGGCAGGAGGAGAAGGGGGCAAGAGAGGATGAGATGGTTGGATAGCATCATCAACTCAATGGACAAGAGTTTGAGCAAACTCTGGGAGGTAGTGAAGGACAGGGAATTCTGGTGTGCTGCAGTCCGAGGGGTGGCAAAGAGCTGGACAGGACTGAGTAACTGAATGACAACAACATGCTGTGTACCACATACAGAAGGGTGGTCCACACCACGGCAGTGTAATGGTAAAAACATGTGCTCCAGATCCTTTCAGATCTGGATTCAAACATTGGGTTTTCCACAGTCAATTCTGTGACCTTGGATAAATTACTGAACTGCTCTAAGCCTCAGTCTTCTCAACTGTAAAATCAGATTTATTCATAAGATTGTTGGAAAGATGAAATGAGTATACACATATAGGGTTTAGCAAAGTGTTGGTCATATGGTAACTAGTCAGAAAATGTTAACCCTTCTTAAACATCATTCAGTGTATCCTAAAACAGACTATGGTAGCAGGAAAAAAACTGGAAAATAATGATTCTCAAATATTTTCAATCCCCTGACCGTTTCTACACCACAGCTCATCACACCTGGATCCCATTGTTTTGGTTTTTACAACTGTGCAGTTAAGTCAGGAGCATCTTGGATGAAACACCATAGATAAGTCATTAGTTTACACCAGGAAGAGAAACTGAGAAACTGCAGGAGAAAGCCTAAGTCCCCAGCCAGGGGCCCCCTGTGCATCCCAGGCCTTAAATACCAGCTCCAAGAACAGAGGGAGATGATGTGATCAGGAGGTCAGGAGGGCATTTAATTTTACTTGGACTTTCTCAGCAGGCCCGGGGTCCCCACAGATATATACTGCCCTCCTGATGACCAGAAAGCATCAATTTGCCTTCATTTCTAAGACAACAGGACAGTTCAAACCAGATCCGGTCTCTATCAACTGGAACACAGTAAGTTTGAGGGTGGCAAGATTCGTAAACTTCAAAAGGTTAGGAGGGCTTGATAAGCCAAGGGCAGGGTTGGGACTATTTATTTAAAAGCTTACAGTGCCTGAAATATTCCATCTCAGTCCCCTCATCCCCCCACCTTCCTTCCTCTTGACCTTTCTGTGACCTTCTCTCAGCTCTCAAAGCTTCTTGTTTTGGGTCAGCTGCATTTCAGTAATAGCATTTCTTGCCTAGTAAAGTTTCCAAAGACACATCCCACACCTCCTCTCCTTGGGGTCCCTTGAGGGTTTAAAAAAAAGGAGATCAACATTTACATTGGTAAAATACACTCAGCTGTGAGGCAGGTTTAATCTTTTTTACAACCGACCCCTGCAGCTGTGCTGTCTGCTTTACCAACGCCCCCCAACCGGCACTGGCCCTCTGCCTTCCTGGAAATAGCTTTCCCCAAAGAGCCTTGGGACACACAGTCCCAGCCTCACTAAATATAGTTAAACGGAGATCTCAGGCGTGCTGTAACCAGATGGGATAACTTGAGTGGGGTTTCTGGATCCAGGAAATAAAGCAAGGAGGGACAGAAGGGGACCTCAAGGAGATAAAGCCACACTGAACCAGCCTGTGCCCAGAGAAGGCATACCAGAGTAAAGTACCTGGGTTAGGGAGAAGTTGGGAGGCTCTTTGGTGGGGGACATGAGGAGGGGAAATAGTTGCTACCGATATTCCTCCCTGAAACAACCAAACTAAATTCCTACAGCCCTCCCCCCTCCTCCTTTTAACTGATTTTTCAAGAACATGTGGTAAATAGAGCATGAATCACCCCAAGGTTCCTGGGCAACAACTCAGGTCCAACTGGGTCCCCTTAACAAGAGCAAAGAAGAAAACAAGAACAAGGGGAATAAACGGTTTAAGAAAAAAAAAAATCATTAAAAACTCATCCTTAAAGTCACCCAAAGGTCTGCTTTAAATATGCTTTAGGGAAAAAGGAAACCTAGCATTATAAAAAAAAAATCCCATGGATGGAGGAGCCTGGTAGGCTGCAGTCCCTGGGGTCGCTATGAGTTGGATACGACGGAGCGACTTCGCTTTCACTTTTCACTTTCATGCATTGGAGAAGGAAATGGCAACCCACTCCAGTGTTCTTGCCTGGAGAATCCCAGGGACGGGGGAGCCTGGTGGGCTGCCATTTATGGGGTCGCATAGAGTCCGACACGACTGAAGCGACTTAGCAGCAGCAGCAGCATTATAAAAACAAAGTATCTCTCACAAAGCTTGGAGGCGGTCTTCATACCACCCAGAATACAATCCACACTATAACCATTCAAAACCCCACTCAGATTCTGTGCTGTGACCTACATTTTCCTGTGACAGAAAACAACAAAATTCTGTAAAGCAATTATCCTTCAATTAAAAAATAAAAATTTTTTTAAAAAAATAGTGAGCTATTTTTAGGTTTACTGCCTAATTCTTAAAGAGTCACAAAATGAAATAATGATTTAGGAAAGTACAGCGACACAGGTAAGCAACAGAAAGATGGATAAAGAAGTGGTGGCAAGTCCATACAATGTAAATTATAGCAGTTGAAATATCATGGACAACACGTTTCAGCATGGATAAATCCCCAAAACGTAATATTGAACAAAATGAGCAGAGTATGAGAATCATAAAGTCTAATGTTACTTATAGAAAGTTTAAAACATGCAAAATTTAACTACATAGTCATCCCTCTGTATCCCAGGGTTCCACACCCATGGATTCAACCCACACAGATTAAAAAAAAAAAAATTTTTTAATTCCAGAATGTTCCAAAACAAAACTTGAATTTGTTTCAAACTGACAGCTAAAATTCATATAGCATTTACATTGTATTTACAACTATTTATGTAGCATTTACATTGTATTAGGCATTATAAGTAATCTAGAAATGATTTAAAGCACATGTAAGGATTGACATAGGCTATATGCAAACACAGCTGTGCAGTACCATTTCATATGACACTTGAGCATCCTTGGATTTTGGTATATGGGGGAACAGTTCTTAGAGCCAATCCCTCACAGATACCAAGGGACAACTGTATACTATTTATGGATAAATACATATGTATATGGACACATATGTAAAGTGTAAAATATGCAAAAGAGAAATGATGAATGCCAAATTCAGAACAGTGGTTTCCTCATGGGAAGAAGGAAAGGAAAAATAAGGTAAGGAATGCTCCAAGTGCTTCTACTTCTTTGGTTTTTCTTTTAAAAGTGATGTGAAACAGATATGGCAAAACAATAAAAGATTTGAGAAGCTGCAATGAGTTAATGCTGTTTATTCATTACTGCTTTTTAATGCTTTACTGCATTCTTGAAACATTTTATTGTAAAAATGTTACGAATTTCAGACAAGAGTCTTCATATGAAAGTCAGTATACAACTTTGGACACCCACTGAATCCACTCACTCTTCCATGAGTATCAGGGAGGACCTCGGGCAGGGCCCCTGGGGTCCACGGGACCAGCTCCAACCTAGTGCAGTCCTAACCAGCCTTTGGTGAGGAGTATACGGACCAGAGGGCTCCTTTTTTAAAGCTCTTATTAAATCTTTTCACCCAGAGGATTCACAAAAAAGCAACCATTAGATATCTAAAAGCTTCCATCAGGAGCTGTTAGGAGGAAATGGAATTTAACAAGCCTCCTTCAGACTAAACATGGATACTTGCAAGCTTGGTCTTTAATCGTCAGTTCCACTACTGGGAGAGATGACATCTGGCTGTCACCCCAGCTCTTATGCTAGTGAATTACGTCATCTTGGGCAAAACCATTCACTTCTCCAGGCCTCAGTTACCTCATCTGCACCTAGAAGACCTCAGAGGTCTGAGCATTAAGGGTCTATGGTTCTAATCTGAGAATTAAGACTGGGCAGGTGTAGATAAGCAACAAACACCTCCCACCCATCATTCATTCTAGGGGTGCTGATGGGTCTCTACTCAGCCCATCTCTGAACACATATCCTGTGCCCCTTATAAGTTTCTGTAGCTCAAAGGCCCATCACCAGACACTCATTAAATGCCACATTATAATGAAAACGACACCTGGAACCATAATCACACCTTGGTGGTGTTTAGTCGGTAAATCATGTCCAACTTTTGTGACCCCCCAAGGACTGTAGCCTGCCAGGCTCCTCTGTCCTTGGGATTTCCCAGGCAAGAATCCTGGAGTGGGTTGTCCATTTCCTTCTCCATCTTCCAAACCCATGGATGGAACCCAGTTCTCCTGCATGCAGGCAGATTCTTTACCTACTGAGCCACCAGGGACTCACCCCTAAGCCTCAGCAATATACATTATCTCTTAATTCCCACACTATTCCCATACTACTTGTAACATAGATAAGCAAACTAAATTAAAGCAATTTACTTAAGATAGTTCAATTCAGTTGCTCAGTCGTGTCCAACTCTTTGTGACTCCATGGACTGAAGCATGCCAGGTTTCCCTGTCCATCACCAACTCCCTGAGCTTGCTCAAACTCATGTCCATCAAGTCAGTGATGCCATCCAACCATCTCATCCTCTGTCGTCCCCTTTTCCTCCTGCCTTCAATCTTTCCCAGCATCAGGGTTCTTAAGGGTGGAATTCAAGCTTCAGGGCCAAATCTTCAAAATTCCAAGTTTAAATCCTTTCCATAAAGGCTAATCTAATTTCCTCAGATTAGCCTTAACAGAAGGAATAGAATCCTAAAAGAAAGCAGGAGTAAGAAGGCAAGGAGGAAAGTTAAGGGAGAAACAGTCTTTGAGTGAGGTCTGCAGCAAGGAGAAGATGAAAAGAGAGTGATACAGACAGAAAAATCCTGTCTTAGTCATTTTGTATAAGGATAGTTATATAATCTGAGAAATCTGTATGCAGGTCAAGAAGCAACAGTTAAAACTGGACATGGAACAATGCACTGGTTCCAAAGTGGGAAAGGAGTACATCAAGGCTGTATATTGTAACCCTGCTTATTAACTTACATGCAGAGTACATCATGTGAAATGCTGGGCTGGATGAAACACAAGCTGGAATCAAGACTGCAGGGAGAAATATTTATAACCTCAGATATGCAGATGATACCACCCTTATGGCAGAAAGCAAAGAGGCCTCTTGATGAAAGTGAAAGAGGAGAGTGAAAAGGCTGGCTTAAAACTCAAAATTCAAAAAACTAAGATCATGGCATCCAGTCCCACCACTTCATGGCAAATAGATGGGGAAACAATGGAAACAGTGACAGACTTTATTTTCTTGGGCTCCAAAATCACTGCAGATGGTGACTGCAGCCATGAAATTAAAAGATGCTTGCTCCTTGGAAGAAAAGCTATGACCAACCTAGACAGCATATTAAAAAGCAGAGACATTACTCTGCCAACAAAGGTCCGTCTAGTTAAAGCTATAGTTTTTCCAGTAGTCATGTACGGATGTGAGAGTTGGACTATAAAGAAAGCTGAGCACCAAAGAATTGATGCTTTTGAACCATGGTGTTGGAGAAAACTCTTGAGAGTCCCTTGGACTGCAAAGAGATCAAACCAGTCAATTCTAAAGGAAATCAGTCCTGAATATTCATGGAAGGACTGATGCTGAAGCTGAAACTCCAATACTTTGGCCACCTGATGCAAAGAACTGACTCACTGGAAAAGACCCTGATGCTGGGAAAGATTGCAGCTGGGAGGAGAAGGGGACGACAGAGGATGAGATGGTTGGATAGCATCACTGACTTGATGGACATGGGATTGAGCAAGCTTGGGGAGTTGGTGATGGGCAGGGAATTCTGGCATGCTGCAGTCCATGGGGTCACAAAGAGTCAGACACAACTGAGCGACTGAACTGACTGATAAGGATATTTCCCTTCAGAGCCTGAAGGGTTGTGGGTTGTAGTACTGCCATGATTGACAGGGGCTGAAAACAAGCTACCGAGCTGTACAAGACTGTTATTACATGCAAACTGTCTTCCTCTCCAAATGTTCCTACCAAAAGCAAGCTGGAATGTAGCTGTGCAATGCAGGAGAGATGATTTGTGTCAATTGATGTGTGCAGTCCATGGCACCATATGTGACCAGTGAATGAGAGTAGTGATGGAAATGATGACAAAGATAGTGATGACCAAATCAAGAAATTATCTAAGGTTACTCCATAACATCACATAGAAAATGGTTCATGCAGCCTAACAGGTGCACCACTGGGCTTTCATTATTCATGGTGTTTTCAACAATAAAACTGCTTTAACATGATCCAGTTTCTTTCTTTGTCTAAAGTGCTAGGTTCAAAAGGGTTTTCTCAGCAAACGTAATCCTCCCTGTCTCTTTTTCTAAAGGGAATTCAAAATGACTCTGTAAGAGAAACATGAGGAAGTAAGCAGAGGGGCCTTCTCTAAGTACCATCCCACAAGTTTATCGACCTTTTCTGTAAGCAGAATGGAAGAGAAGGAACAGAATTAACAGGTACTTCCACATAAGCAAATTAAATGAACACTTTAAAGAGGAAAATAGAATTATTGTATCCCTTCTCTTGTTACAAATGCCCTATTGCAAGGCAAAGGTTTTCTTTTCTCTCCTTGGGGAAACCTCCCTCCTGGGTTCCCTCCTTCTTTCAACTCCTCACAAATGGAGTTGTCTTGTATAAGATTCCTTACAAAATATTTCAAATAACAAGCTGGTTTCTCAATTATTTTATTTTGAACTACAAAATGCTGGGGATGGAATGGAGAAGGCACCAAATCTTTAAAACCACCATAGTCCATGCTTGTTCAGATACTTACATATGTTGGTAAGTTTTTTAAAAAAGCAATTTAACATAAATTTAGTAATTTATTCCCATAGGTTAAGATTTATATTTGCAACTACTGAATGCAGTTAAAAATAAACAAGGCTTTAAAAATAATTTTTAAAATCAATAAAGTGGTTTCATTTTGGAGATCACAAATATATAACATACATGGAGTGAAAACCCAACTACCTAATATTAGCCAAATACATAAGTACATGTGGTTTGGCACAGTGGTTCTTGTGATCACATTAAACAGGGATTCAAATGTGCTATTTTTCAAACAACTCAGAAGTGAGAATGATGAGCCCTAGGAATCCGTGTTAAGTCATTCAAAAATGGGTCATGGAAAAAACATGCATATAAAGAGTTTAAACAAAATTGTTTCTGGACACTGGGAGTGGAAAAACTACTATTTTCATATTAATTTATTAATTTAGACGTGTGTGCGTGCCAAGTCGCTATAGTCGCGTCCAATTTTTTGCAACCCTATGAACTGTAGCCCACCAGGCTCTTCTGTCCATGGGATTCCCCAGGCAAGAATACTGAAGTGGGTTGTCATTCCCTTCTCCAGGGAATCTTCCCAACAGAGGGATTGAACCCACATCTGTGGCAGCTCCTGCATCTCAGGCAGATTCTTCACAGCTGAGCCACTGGGGAAGTCCTTTTAGACATGTTATTTTAAATAGAGATGAGCACCAGTGTTGACAAATTAAATTTTATGTAATTTGACTAGTTCATCCGTATTCACAAAAATATATAATTTTTAAATTGGCAAAATGCTCTTACTTGGTTCTTAATTGGCTTTTATTCAATGGGTATACATTAAATACAATAGGATTTCACTTCAAAAGCAAAGACAAATAAATCATTCATAGCTTTTTTTGGGGGGGGGTGTGGATAAGTCAGAGGCATACAGAGTAGCCTGGAGGAGGAGACTTAAAAGCAATAGCCCATCTGCTGGAGCATCCATGTGAGTTCAGCACAGTGTCTGGGCTCTCAAGGCATCCTGCTTCCAGCATTGCCCCCAAAGGAACTTCCCTTTGGAACACATTATACAATAAGATCTTGTTCCACCAATCTTGAAAGTGGCTGGCTCTAAATTAAATCGTCTTTCTCCCAAATCAGGCAATGGGGCTTGTAGAGACCAATGGGGCCTGTAGAGAACATTTTGTTGTGTTTTGTTTCTGACATCTCTGAAAGTTTAAAGAGGGTGCACCGCATAACCATCATAAGCCAGGAGGAAAAATTATTTCCCCAAATTCTGACTCAATATGTCACAGTAAAGACTCCATTCTACACAAAATCATAGAGTTGGAGCAAGAAGAAACCCTGATTGGCTAGGAAACATTTCTTCCTCAAGGTAGAAAAATATCCCTTTACACATTTTGCTTATGTTGGCAATAAGACATGTCTTTTAGGTCCCCAGAAAAGCTTATCAGACATTTTTCCCCAAGCTAAGTAGAAAAGCTCCTATTTCTATTGATGTTAAAATAAAATTAAGTTTAAAGCTCTTAATACTTGGTGGATCTTCTCAAGTGAATCCTTAGCTTTGATTTACAGAGAGGGTAGATTCTCTTTCACACGTTGTTGGCATCACCACCTCCACGGGAGACATTTGTAGCTCCCCTCAACCCACATGTCAAGTGATCGCCGTTAGAGGTCACCACAATTGAAAATCCATTTCCAGGAACTAAGATAGCTACTAAATCATGAGGAGAAAAAAGCTATCAGGGCTGAGAATGTCACCATGAAAAAACTGGGTCCCCTATAATCAAGTGGATAGTGTGTTATCCTCAAGCTCAAATGTTTTTCCTTTAAGTCCTGTTATTTTTTAAAACCACTAATACATTAACAGATCCTAAATAACACTCTGCATGAGATTCTAAACATAAAAGAATTTCTGATTTTGCTATTTTTAAGTCAATAATATGTGTGTGTACGTGTGTGTGATTCTATGAGCTTGAGACTTTCCATGTGATCAGAACTTTTCAGTCCTTACAACATATAACAGGGCAGCAAAAAGTAAAGCCAGACTAGCAAACCACTAATCCAAAACTCCTCAAGACTGGGAAAGGAAACAAAGGATGAATGGCCCCATACATAACCCAGAATCCATCCCTCTGGGGTGATATTCAAACTTGGGTAAACATTGTTGATTGGAGAAGGCAATGGCACCCCATTCCAGTACTCTTGCCTGGAAAATCCCATGGATGGAGGAGCCTAGTAGGCTGCAGTCCATGGGGTCACTAAGAGTCGGACACAACTGAGTGACTTCACTTTCATGCACTGGAGAAGGAAATGGCAACCCACTCCAGTATTCTTGCTTGGAGAATCCCAGGGATGGCAGAGCCTGATGGGCTGCCGTCTATGGGGTTGCACAGAGTCGGACACGACTGAAGCGACTTAGCAGCAGCAGCAGCAGCAGCAAACATTGTTGATAACACTCTAAGTACTCTGTGCAACACTCAGAGCAATAATGCAAATGGAAACCAGGAATACTGATTTTTCAATAAACAGAAGCTAGTTAAGATGAGATGCTGTAAAGTTGAGGAAGACATACTGAGACCTCTCAAGGGCACTGAGTGTTGGGAAAGTGAATCAAGAGGGATGCCTAGAAAAGAACAGGTTGAGGAAGAATGGATGGTGAAATTAATTCAGTCAGTGAAAGAGATTAAAGTTTGGGGAAAAAATGGTGTATCTAAAGAATGATCCCCAATGGTTTGGAATTCCAGAATGCCAGGCATTAAGCAATTAATTTGCCAGTGGAAATCCAAGAAATGCATTTTCCTCAAGGACTAGTGAATCCATACCATGAATTAAGTCATGAAGTCAGGGGGAGGAGAGTTAGGTCCCAAAGCTCCATCACTATGAAACATCTCCATGTAACATCGTGGGGCTTTGGTTCTGGCCCTGGGAATCCCCACACTACCAAAAAGTGGATTTTTTATTGTGAATGTCTGGTTGGTGAATGATGTGCTAATGAGGCACCAGCTTTGTTCCGATTCATCAGGAATAGAAATAGCAAAGATATAGAAAATTGACCAATGAGATTCTGATTTAGGCTCTAAGGCAAGTGTGATCCAAAATTTTCTCTGGCAAGAGATTCTCATTCTTCCCTTCTGGGCTGGTCAAATCACAAAAACTGCAGTGTTCCCTTGATTTAGATGAAAGAAATAAAAATGCTTCTTCCACCATGCTCTATGTACCATGAGGTCAGTTCCAGCTCATCTCTGAAAACTGTAATACTAATTCATATTAAGTACTAAAAAGCTCTGCTTTGTTCTGTTCTTATTTTTCATTTTCAGAATCAAACAATTTTTTTTTTCATTGCTTGACAGAGGAAGGGGGAAATGGTGCTCCCAAGTTAGAGGAATAAAAAATTTTAAGTCATTTTTTTTCTAATTACTTCATGTGTTAATCATCATTTCTTAATATTTTACATTTTCTTCATAGTTTAACTTCAGCCTCAAATCATCATCTCAGCTCACATCTAGGGATGGAAAGGAAAAATTAAATGCATGGGCTTAGCAGTCAGGTAAATTTCTGTTCAAGTCTACATTCCGCCAGTTATTAGCTACTTGACCTATGGCAAGTTAATTAACCTCTCCAAAAGTAATAGTATCTACTTCAAATACTGGTTATGATTAAAATGAGGGGGAAAATGCAAAGCATTTAGCACAGTGCCCAGCACACAGTAAATATTCGATAAATGATATTTTAAAACATTCTTCCTATGTTTTCATAGTCGCCAGAGAGACAACAGTTCTACAGCTTGACTATACCAAGTATTAAGAAGGATGTATAGCAATAGGACCTCTCATACCTGACCACAGGGAATGTGTGGCAAAGTTGGAGGCCACAAATTATTACTGTCTAGTATACTCACCCCCAAAGATATGGAGGATATGTGTTTCTCTCCCTTTGATTCTGGGCAGGCTCTGTGACTACTCTGACAATAGCATGTGGCAGAAATGATATTATGCAAGTTTCTATGTCCAGGCTTTAAGAGACTGGCAGTTACCACTTCCAAATTTTTGGAACATTTGTTCTTGGAACCCTGAGCTACCATTTAAGAATTCAGACTGTCCTGAGACCACTATTCTGTGAGAATCCAATCCATGGGGAAAAGCCCTGGAGGCTGAGATACTATGTGAAGGAAGAGACCAAAGAACACCACGATGTAGATACATGAATAAAGAAGCCATCCTAGGATGGAGCCTCCAGCCCCAGGAACCTCAGTTTACACCACGTGGATCAGAGACAAATCACTCGGCCAAGCTCTTCCCAAATTCTTGACATGCAAAATCATGAGCAAATGAATATTGTTGTTTTAAGCACTGGGACAGTTCATTATGCAATGTTCAGTAACTGCCTCAGAATGAAATTTATACAATCACCTTGGAAAGCCATTTGGTATCACTTGGTAAAGTTAAAGAAACATACCAATGATGCAATGAGTCCACATCTACAGAACTTCTTGCACATACACACCATGAAATTGGAATAAGAATGCTGATACCAAGTGTTCATAATAGGAAAAAAATGGAAACTCAAATGTCCATTAAGAATAGAAGAGATAAATATGCAGAGGATATGCACACACAAAGATACCCAGCAGTACAAATTAATGAACTTTAGCTTCACACATACACCTAGATGACTCTCAAATTGAAAAAAAAGGTAATATGGAAAGAATAAACCATGTGATGGAAGAAAATACAGAGTACTATTCCACTTATACAGAGGTCAAGAAAAAATGAAATAATATCCCTGTATACATATATACTAATATATATGTATATACGTGTGTGTATGATAAAAAAATTTAAGCAAAGGAATGAATAACATAAAATTCAGAATTATGGTTAACTCTGGGGGAGGGCTTTGGATGTGGTCAGGGAGGGGTGCCCACAAGCTTCAAAGATATTTGTGGTGTTCTATTTCATGAGATAATTGGCGATGGGAGGAGGGGTGATTTATTATTATTCTTTAAACAGAGGTTGGCAAACTTTTTCTATAAAGGGCAAGATAGTAAGTATTTTAGGGCCACATACAAGGTTTCGTGTATCTTCTTCTTTTGTTTTTTTCCATAACACTTTAAAAATGAAAAGCCACTCTTAGCTCACAGGCTGTACCATAAGAGGCCACAGTCAAAATTTAGCCCACACGCTGCAGTTTGCTAATCCCTGCTTTAAACTATTTATATGCATTATACTGTCTTTTGTGTACATGATATATTTCTCCTCCACCTATCTGCTCCAAAAAAAATTAAAGAATTAAACAGGAAGATCGTGTGGTGGCCACAGATTATTTATTATCTGTTATCTCTTTACAGAGAAAATATACACATTCTTCCTAACCAAGACCAAAACCCTACCCATTAAAGCCTCCAATCTGTTGACAGCTCCTTTGTACCATTTCAACTTAAAAAAAGAAGCTGCACTTCTTTCCAAAATGGGGAAAAGGTAATGAAGTGAACCATAACTCTTGTCTATGCTAAACTCTGAGCAGATTCTAAATGACGAAGTTAAAACAGTCATAGTAGTTCAGACTGTTGCTTGGGCAGGAGGGTAGGAAGATCATAGATAAAATTCCATTTGGCCAAATTATGATCCTCGATTGCCATCATCCAAGGAGTGTCTTGCCTGGAAAATCCCATGGACAGAGGAGCCTGGTGGGCTGCAGTCCATGGGGTCGCTGAGAGTCAGACACGACTGAGCAACTTCACTTTCCCTTCTCACTTTCATGCATTGGAGAAGGAAATGGCAACCCACTCCAGTGTTCTTGCCTGGAGAATCCCAGGGACGGGGGAGCCTTGTGGGCTGCCGTCTATGGGGTCTCATAGAGTCGGACACAACTGAAGCAACTTAGCAGCAGCAGCAGCAAGGAGTGTCTGCTCTTAATTCAAAATTAACATTTCCTGGACCTCACCACATGCCAGACACCGATCTCACACACTATGTGTACTTTCATTTTATTCCTCACAACAATCTCATGTGGTAGATACCACTATGTACCTCATTTTACCATAGTGGAAACTGAGGCACTAAGAGACTGTCACTGGCTCAAGGTCACACAGGTAGAAAGTGATGGAGCTGGAATCCACATCCAGGAGGCTGGATCCTGATCCCACACTCAGACATACGACTACTCTAATTGCTAAATACATTTGTCTCCTCACGGTAAATGAAGTGGTATTTTTATCCCCATTCCACAGATAAAGAATGTGTGCTTGCTGGCCTTGATCCAAGAAACTTGGCTGGAGGCTGGGACTGAAAATAATGCTGCTCATGTTGGTGAGACCATGTTTTGGCTTATTTAAGGGACATTTCACAAGTCTCAGCTTGTCAGTAATGGGCAAAGAACTGCTAAGAAAAAAATAGGTAAAAATGTGAGGTCCGATTTGTGACAAGCTGCAATTCTTCATCAAGGCCATAAGAAAAGTAATTTTGCTCCAAGAGCCCAAACTTGCTGTTTAAGGGAAGTGAGCAGGGCATGGAGGTTATTGCTGAGATAAAGAGGAAAGCTTGGGAGGTATGAAATGGAAAAATAATCAGTCTTAATTCAACCAGAACCAGAATGTGGAATGGTCATCACCACTTATTCAACTAGCATTTTTAAGCACCCAAACTGTGTCCAAAACCCAGGGCAGAGGCCGGGATACAGTGACAGACATGCCACAGTCCCTCTCCAAGGCTCTGGAATATCTCTCCTTGGGTCCTCAGTGGAATGTGGTTTTAAAAGAGTGCAAGTGGACAGAGGCAGGAGAATGGAGGAGGTATGACCTCTCTGCTGGCCTCCCCCTGCAGCCAGGGCAGAAGGTAGATTCACACCCAACTCTGATGAACTTTCCCTGCGGGATTTCTCGTTGGCTAGAGTTCACAACTGCCTTTTCTCCTGAGGCCTGGAGTGGGGATGAGGTTGCTGTAGGAAGAAAGATGACTGTCCAAAAAAAAAAAAAAGACAAAACAACAGACCCTCAGAGGTACCGTTTTGGGCCTGAGTGATTCAGAAATTTTCCTTTGGTACTTGAAGCTCAGATTACATAAGAATAGCACATCTGCTCTAAATCATGATTCCTTTCCTCCATCTACACCCAGCCTGGGCCAACCCTTCAAATTATAATGATCCAGAAAGAGGGCTGAGTTTGTTTTTATTTTTGCTATATGGATTTTGTGGAGAAAGTAAGAAGAGAAAGTCATGCAATAGGCCATCCCCAGAGAGATTACTGAAAAATTTTGTTCAAGACTCCCTTCTCCCACCAAGTTTTCCTATGCTGGAGAAATTTATTTCTGTACTGGAGAAATCTGGGGACCATGAGGCTCAGAGAAGGCCCTGATGAAAGGACCAATGTACAAACAGCAGGTACAACAGTTATTGGGTAGAAATGTCCCAGGGAAGAGGTGTCACAAAAGCCACTGAAGCTGCTGGCATGTAGGTGCTGATGTATTTACACTATGATGCTAATTTCAGGGCCAGCTGCCAGCCACTGGCTCCTCCTCTCCCCAGTGGCTCTGCACAGTGAAGAGCCTAAATATCACTCATTTGGCGCATCTAAAGGAGGCGTCTGAAATGGGAAGAAATCTCTCCCTTTTCCTAGTGGCAGCAAATATTATCCCCCCAGTGAGTAATCCAAACTGGCCAGAAACCTTCTCTAAAGACTGCTCCCATTTTAACATAGAGCTCCATTTCAAAACAAGGCCCCTGGTGCAGAATCCCACCCAGGCCTGTCCATCCATTTGGGCTTAGAACCCCCTTTCAAGCAGTCAGTACGATTGTCTGCTCAGGGAAAGACATTACAGTATCAGTGGCTGTGACACCTCAACCAGGAGTCAAACCACTTGGGGAGTTTATATGCAGAGGTTAGGCCATACCCAGACCTATCAAACCAGAGTTTCCAAGAGTGAGGACCAAGAATGTGTTTATATCAAGGCCCCCAGGTTGAGAATAACAACTGAGAACCAATTCAAGAACATTTGTGGTACCTTCTTATACTCATTGAGCCCGTGTCTCAAGGGTCTAACAGCCCAAAGGATCTGAAACTAATTCGCATTCAGGGTTGAATGAGTAAAACACATTCATATAACATATTCACATTCACATTAAGCACAGGTTCCTGCATTTTAAATGGACTCTGCCCTAAAGAAATGGCAACCCACTCTAGTATTCTTGCCTGCAGAATTACATAGACAGAGGAGGCTGGTGGGCTATGGTCCACAGGGTCGCAAAGAGTCAGACACAACTGAGAACATAAGCATGCCCTAAAGAAATGAATGACTTTTGAAGAGCGGCAACTCCAGTCCAGTAACAGGGTTCTGATAAGAACATAGATGGAGCACATAAACATCCAAGATATAGCTCAATTATATCAAGTTCAAATATCTTATTCCATAATCCCCCAAAGCATCTATAAATTAAAAGCCACAGGCCCCAGCATGAGATATAGAAAGTATCTTTACTATGCCCATAAAGTACCCTCTATTTACTAAAGTTCCATCAGTACTTTTTACTATGATCAAGACCACAGCAAAACAATAAAATGCAACCAAAAACAGTGGAATTTTGAAATGACTTTTTTTTCCCCAAATGAGGAATCCATCATGAATCAGGTACTGAAATTTGAAAACTAATACAGATTAATTCTTCCAGATGACCCTATGAAACAGGTTAAAATTTTCAAATTAATAGAAACTATAGCTGGGGCAATGTAGAAGGAGCAAGAAATATTTGGGGGCACTAATAAAAGCAAAGTGTCTGGCATCTGAGCCAGAAAGACTGAAGGGGCAGACACATAGGGGGACTGAGGGGAATGCTGATGCCTGGGGAAGACCTTCCTAGAGTTCCTATACATTCTCCACTGCCAATGTCATGATCAGAGTCGCAAGATACAGATGCTCATCCCTCCAATTTCTAGTTCGAGCTTTGCTAAAACCTGCCATGTGGGCAAAGCTACAGAGCTCTGGACAGCTGGGCCCTTGCAAGAGGGGCCCACTGACTAGCAGTTCACTCAGAAACCACAAGAGGCGTCCCAGGCTGGCTCAGTGGTAAAGAATCCACCAACAATGTAGGAGGTACAGGTTTGATGCCTGGGTTGGGAAGATCCCTTAGAGAAGAAAATGGCAACCCACTCTAATATTCATGGCCTGGGAAATCCCATGGCCAGAGGAGTCCAGCAGGCTACAGTTCAGAGGGTCACAAAAGAGTCAGACACAACTTAGTGGCTAAACAACAACAACAGAAATGAAGGGCCAAAAAATGGAGATGTGATGCATTACAGCCTCATTAGAAGACTTCCACAAAAATCACTACATCTGATAAGGAATAATTAAAATTCTCCCATCCCCTTGCATAGGAAGATGGGGAAAGTCCTGTATAACCTGGGAAGAGGCCAAAGTGATTAGAAGGCTTGAGAGGCCTGGGAAGAAAGAAACAGGAGAAGATAAGATAAAATAAACAAGAGGGAAAGAAAGATAGAGACCAATGTTAGAATAAGTAAGACATTCATTTAACATATATTTATTGAACACTTTCTTCCTTTCTTAAATTCCAAATCCCTCATTCGAAGCCATCCAACTGCTGAGCTACCCCAAGCATGGTCTTCAACACACTCTCAGATACAACTCTTATTTTCGCCAGAGCTTTCCATTAATATACCCCATTTCCTATTCATGATTACCCCCATTTCTATGATTTTGCTCATTTTGCCTGAAATGCTTTCCTCTTTTCCTTTCACCAATTCAAATCCTAAACATTCTCCAAAATATCCAGCTGAAGCTGTACTCTTTGTGACATCTCACTGGATGTATATTACATTCCACACAAACACTTGATCTTTTTTGTGTTGAACTGTTCTGCTTCTGACTGGAATGACAAAGAACCCAGAGAGGTTGATTAATTAGGTGGAGATTTGATTTAAAATTAGAATGAGGAACTCATTTTCCTATAAAAATAATTATATATGATTTACTAGAATATGTTTTACTATATTAATAGTCAATTGAGATTCTAATTGCTACTGTAACACTTCATGGGAAATGTATTTTTAGTTCCCAACAACCAGTATAAAAGATTACAAATAATCTTTTCAAACAAAACACGTTTGTAAAGTGGATATTGCTTCTGTGAGGCAAAACAGAAAAGAATGATTAAAGAAGTGTAGAACATGAGTCATCTTAGGAACTGAGTAACAAGTGCTTTGAGGAAGAAAATTGCAGGACAGGTATTTTTTTTTTTTAATTTGCAATTAAAATACAAAGCTTCTTGACCTCCTAGCTCTTACAGGTAGTCAATCACAGTTGGTTTTAAGAATTTCTATCTCCTCTTCTACACTTGCCTCTTCAACAGTTTAAGATCTCATTAAATTTTTGTTGATTAAGTCAGTACCAGGAGGTTATTCTGTTAAACAGTAACATTTAATAGAAAAACAGTAACTAGAAACATTGGTAAAAGCCTCCTTCGTAAATCATATGATGACCTTTCCTCAGAAGACAGAGTGGGGCCCCTTCTTTCAGTTTTTTGAGCTCCCCTCGGGACTCTTGGGGTTTGTGGACCGTGTTCAGCAAATATTCTGAAATTGCCCGGCCACTGCTGGCCAAACCTGCTCTCTATCAGCAACACTTTCACTCCTGCCTTTTAGGGTTGCCTGTAACTGAGCGTAGACCTTGCCAGGAACACTCCTTGATTCATGGCATTTGGCTGGAAGTAGGAATAAAACCCAAATGAGTGTGGGCGATACTCTGAACTTGGAATAAACTATTCAGAACAGTTACGTGTTTACCAAGGTTCTCATTAAAATACCACACCCCTTAATATTACAAGAAGCCAATTTTTTCCTCAAAGCACATGTGCTATAAGGTGAGAGGTGTTACTTCCTATTGTTTAGAAGGAACAATCACACCCATAATTTAATGGACTGTTTCATGGAGCGAGATAAGGTATTCCTGACTTGAATTAAGAAATATAATGAAGCAGGTCATTTGTGGTTTGAGTAAAAGCTTGGGATCACGGTGAGCTCCTGCTGTCAGTGGTAAAGCGCATACGCATAGCCTTTCGTAACTCGATGGTAAACATGGAGGATTCTTCTCCATCAGTTGGTTCCAGGGCCCTGTTCCTGCTAACAACAGCAAACCTTTCCAAGCAAACTTTGCAAGCCAGGCTTGCAGTTAAGGTTAAAATACTAGCTTCTCCCCTACCCAGATATATCACTTTGGGCAAGGTACTTAACTTTTCTAAGCCTTCATTTCCTCATCTGTAAACTGGCCACAATAATAATAATTTCCTTATAAGGCTTCTGTAAGAGTTTAACTACATTGTGCCTTAAAGATGGGGTGACAAGAATGAAGAAAGGGAACCTGGCATGGTGCTGGCTATTTCTTGGGTAATACTATTGGCATTAAGCACAGAGAAAATTAGTCATCTGCCTTATTCCATTTGCAAGTCACACAGCTTGTAATTTCACCCCCTCACCCTAAATGCTAACATAAAATACGGCTAGAGGCTCCATCATTTAATACAGTTTTCAGGCTAATTATTCTATTTCCAAGTCCCAGATAAGTATGAACAGAATACTGTCCAACTTCATGACTGTCTTAACTCATTGTTTTCTTCTGGGTTCTCCACTAGCTTCCAGAAGAAATGAAAGCAAGGAGAGAGAGTAGAAAGAAGGGACAGGGAAGGGAGGAAGGCATGGGAGCGGGGAAGAAGGCATGGGAGAGCTAGGAGGAAACCTAAAGGTAGTTCCTTGACCTGGTTCAAAGAGGTTCGCAGAACAGACCATGCCAAGACTCTTAAATCTTACAATTCCTTTGTTTCCAAACAGAACTATGTCTGACACTAATCCTTCAAGACCAATGGGTGGTCTGTCTCAGACCTTAAGGATCCCTGAAAAGAGTCAAAGCCAGCAACCCCATTTCCCCTACTAAATGAAACTTCATTCCAACCTAGCAGCTACAAATCTCAACTTAGATATGCAATAGCAAGACTTTGTTTCAAATTTGCATCCACTGAAAAGATGTCTATGGTATGGAAGGAAAACAGAGAGAAAAGTAAGAAAGCTGGTTCCTTTGATTTGACAGAATACAGATCACTGGGGCTTCCCTGGTGGTGCTAGTGGTAAAGAATCCACCTGCCAGTGCAGGAGACATAAGAGATGTGGGTTCAATCCCTGGATTGGCAAGATCCCCTGGAAAAGGGCCTAACAAACCACTCTAGCATTCTTACCTGAAGAATTCCCAAGGACAGAGGAGCCTGGAGGGCTACAGTCCATAGGGTTGCAAAGAGTTGGACTCTACTGAAGCGACTTAGCATGCACACACATACAGATCTTTGGCCATGGGCCCTTAGAAATCCAGGGGGGGAAAAAGAGAGAGAGAAAGTGGTGTTTCTCATCAGGGGCCCGATATGGAAGATAACTATCAATAAGAGAAAAGCTGCCCCAGCTAGGATAAAGGAGGCCCTGATAGATCAAGACATTCCCCTTCCAAACATTTTCAAACCATTCCACAACCAAAAAGGAAGACAAGTCAGCCACTTCCCCCATGGCATTCTGCCCCTGGCAGACTGAAACAAACAGCAGTATTGAGAATCTCTGGATTTTTGGTGAGAGCAGTTGATAAACCTGTGCAGTGGCCCTGTTTGCTGAAAATAGGAAGCCTCACTACATGGTAAGAGTAGTCAACTGTGGTGATGGAGTTTGTAGACGCCTTGCTTCTGACTTCACCCATTTCTCAGTTCCAATCCTCACTTTGTCAGAATTTCAGCAATAGATGCTTTACTGATCCCTCTCCATCCAAATCAGTCCTCGCCAACTCCAGAAGACACTGGCTTTCATCCAAAGGTAAACAACTCTCTGACTCACTTAAATTCTGGAAACATCTGTCTGACAAGGCCTCTTTGAAAACGTTGCCAAATTTTCCACATTGCCTTATTTGCCCACCACTCTATTTCACTGAGCATTCACTCTCGAGATTATTCACAATGCTCATGAGACCTCAGAGAGAACAGATCTGTTGCATGCTATGTGAAGAATGAACCATACTTGTTCTTAAGAAATAAAAACTCCTGAAAACAAACTGGCATTATATTTGACCATGTTATACCCTGCAGCTCAGCATTCCATTTCTATATATGTACCCAAGAGAAATCCACATATATACCAGGAGAGAATGTTTATAGCATTGAACAGTGTAATACCACAAAACTGGAAATAATCAAATACCTATCCACAGTAGGATGAATAAATAAATGGTAATATGTCAACATAATGAAATGTTGTATAGCAGAGAAAACAAACTACAACTACATTCAACAACAGAAAAATTTTAGTATCTTAATTTTGAGTGAAGAAGACAAATTCCAAAAGACTTCATGTAGTATTCTGCCCTTTATATAAAGTTTAAAAATTAATAAATAGTGGGATGGGGAGGGAGACAGGAAGGAGCTTCAGGAGGGGATATATGTATACCTATGGCTTATTTATGTTGAGGTTTGACAGAAAACAGCAAAATTCTGTAAAGCAATTATCCTTCAATAAAAAATAAATTAATTTTAAAAATTAATAAAACTAAATAATACATTTTCATAAACCAAAAAAAAGGTAAGAAAATGCATCCAGGAATAGGAGAAAAAGACTGAATAAGGAAGAGTAGTTGATATAAGTTGTTAATTATGTTCTAGTTCTGGCATGCATGAGGGTTTTAATAGAAGTTCATGTTATCATGCAATTAATTTTTTATAAAGGGTCATGTATACAGAAATGATAATACATAAAATTTAAAAAAGAAACAGTGGTTACTCCACAAGTATTCACTAAGCCGTTGCACTGAGTATAAATCTAACAATAGCATCTTTGGAACAGTAGGAGAGAAGGTTACAAACCCCTGCAGGTTGCTTCCCCACTGTTTCTCTCACTGACTCGTTCAGAATTTATTCTTCACAATAAAATCAAACTACTGTTCAGGATGATGTTTCACACAGAGGGAAAAAAAAGTCCCAATAGTTCACAATCTCTTATTCATCTACAATTTTGTCAGCCTCCGACGCAGCAAAGTAAAAGATTGGCCTCTATCGTTATGTTTATTTTTCTGGTCTTGGGCAATGCTGAAGCAAATTTAACAGAATCTGATTATCACTCCATAAACCCCACAGTTCTTGCTTATCGCAGCAAATAAAATTCGCTTCTGTATATCTGCTTTCTGAGCTGTTGTGGCTACCCAAGACCCAAGGAGGCCTGCTCGTGTTTGGCCTGGTTTACAAAACCTAGCAGAGTAAGAGCAAAGTGAGCTAACTCAAAGGACAGCCACGTGAAGTCCCTTCTCTGAGAAGGGTGGTCTGGTTCTAAGTCATCCAGAGCCTGCCCTCTGCTCACTCCTATCTCAGAGGTCAGCAGTCATGATTCCTTACAGCTAAATGGAAGAGAATGGCTTAGGAAGAAATCTATTTCATTGAGCATTTTCAAATCACTCAAGAAAAACTAAAATTATCATTACTAAAATAATTGCCTGATTTAGGACTGTTTAGTCTGCTGTCTGCTGTGTGAAAAATGACCAACTGAACTGATTGTATTTCTTATACTATTTTAGTGCCAACATAGAAATTCTTGCACTCTTTCCCCCACTATGTTGAATATAATTAGTCTGTGAGCCAAACTTTTGCTCAGAAACCTGAGATCTTCTCTCAGTTAAACCCCATGTGAATAATATGAGCACCATTAATTTTCCATGTTACCAGTGGCAATACTTGCTATTTTGGAGCAAAGAAGCCCTGCTGGGAAAGTGAGCTTTCCGGAAGTCTGTGATTCATAAAAAAATGGGCAGAGATCCAGGTTGTCTGTACCTAAGAACTCCTTTTTCTGCCTTCATTCTGCAAAACAAGGACATTCCTATGTGCCACCTACTCATCAAGATGCTATGAGCATGAGCTGCCGGGGCTGTAAGATTCTTGAATGAAAGTCACTACAATGCAATGACAACTGACTTCTAGAATTCCTTTTGCAAACTCAGATGCCACATTTGTAACTTCAGTGTGAACTACATTAAGTCCTTGTCATTTATTACACATAGAACACATATTAAGCCACTTCTCTGAGGAATCCAAATGCAGCCAGTCAGACTACAGGCACACCTCATTATATCATGCTGAGCAGACACTGCATTTTTTCAAAAGTTGGAGTTTTGTGGCAACCCTGTATCAAGCAAGTCTTTTGGTGCCATTTTTTCAACATCATTTCTTTACTTCATGTCTCTATGTCACATTTTGGTAATTTTTGTAATTTTTCAAACTTTTAAGTTATTTTTATATTTGTTATATGAGCTATGATTAGTAATCTTTGATGTCACTACTTTCATCATTTGAGGTGCCACAAACTGGCCCATATAAGACAGCAAATTTAACCCATTAATGTAGTGAAAAGCTGAGACAGAGTGAAATCTAGGCCTTTTGCTCCAAAGAGTAGCCAACTTGTGCATGCAAAGGAAAAGTTCTTAAAGGAAACTAAACGTGCTACTCCAGTGAACACATGAATGATAAAAAAGTGAAAAAGCCTTATGGCTGATATGAAGAAAGTTTTAGTAATCTGGATAGAAGATCAAACTAGCCACAACATTCTCTTAAACCAAACCAAACCAACTTCAATTCTAACTCTCTTCAATTCTACGAAGACAGAGGTGTGAGAAATTTGCAGAACAAAAGTCTGAAGCTAGCAGAAGTTGGTTCATGAAGTTTAAGGGAAGAAGCCATCTCTATCACACAGAAGTGCAAAATGAAGCAGCAAGTGCTGATGCAGAAGCTGCAGCAAGGAATCCAGGAGTTCTAAGATCATTTAGAAAGGTCACTGCACTAGACAACGGATTTTCAGTGTAGACCAAGCAGCCTTCCATTGGAAGAAGATGCCATACAGGATTTTCATAGCTGGAGAGAAGTCAATGCTTAGCTTCAAAGGACAGGCTGTCTCTTGCTAGGGGCTACTGCAGCTGGTGACTTTAAATTGAATACAATGCTTATTTCCCATTTTCAAAATCTTAGGTAGGTTTAGCCACTCAGTCATGTCCAACTCTTATGATGCCATGGACTGTAGCCCGCCAGGCTCCTCTGTCCATGCGGTTTTCTGGGCAAGAACACTGGATGGAGTGGGTTGCCATTTCCTTCTCCAGGGGCATCTTCCCAGCCAAGGAGTCAAACCCAGGTTTCCTGCTTTGCAGGGAGACTGGTTATTGACTGAGCCACAAGGGAAGCCCCACATAACTGTGTGTGTGTGTCTGTTAGTCACTTAATGGTGTCCAAATCCTAGGGCCCTTAAGAATTATGCTAAATCTACTTTATCTGTGCTCTATAAAGGAAACAAAGCCTGAATGACAGTGTATCTGTTTACAACATGGTTTACTGACTATTTTAACCCCACTGCTTAGACTCGCTGCTCAGAAATAAACTCCTTTTAAAATGATTTTGCTCATTAATGACACACCCGGTCACCCAAGAGCTCTGATGGAGATGGACAACAAAATTACAGGAAGAGATGGATATCCCTGATAACACAACATCCATTCTGCAACCATGAACCAAGGAGTAATTTTTAAGTCTTATTATTTAAGAAATATATTTTGTAAGGGTATAGCTGCCACAGACAGTGATTCCTCTGATGAATCTGAACAAAGTAAACTGAAAACCTTATGGAAAGGATTCACCATTCTTAAATGTCATTAAGAACATTTGTGATTTATGGAACAGGCAAAAATACCAACATTAACAGGAGTTTGGAAGAAGCTGATCTCTATCCTCATGGATGACTTTAAGGGGTTCAAGACTTCAGTGGAGGAAATAACACACTTTTGTGTGCTGGAAATAGCAAGAGAACTAGAATTAGAAATAGAGCCTGAAGATGTGACTGAATTACTGCAATAGCATAATAAAACCTGAACAATGAGGAGTTGCTCCTTATAGATGAGCAAAAAGAAAGTGAAATGAAAAGTGAGATGAAATCTACTCCCAGTGATGATGCTGTGAAGATTGTTGAAATGACAACAAAGGGTTTAGAATATTACACAAACTTAGTTGATGAGAAAGCAGCAGCAAGGTTTGAAAGGATTGACTCCAATTTTGAAAAAAAAACTTAAGACTCAGATGTTAGCTAGCATTTTTTAGCAATAAATTATTTTTAAATTAAGGTATGAACATTATTTTTTCAACTTATGGTATTAAAGACTTAATAGATTACAGTATAGTGTAAACATAACTTTTATATGCACTGGGAAACAAAAAAAAAATTGTCACTTTCTTTATTGCAATGTTTTCTTTATTGAGTGGTCTGGAACAAAGCCCACAGTATCTTCAAGGTATTCCTGTATATTCTTGGCTCTGAGACATGAAAAGTTCTTACCGATCCTCCTGAGATTCTTCTTCTAAGGGATCCATTCATAGGTACAATGGCCCTCTATTTTGGATTAGTATCTTGCTATAAATAGGTGGCTCAGTGGTAAAGAATCCACCTGCAATACAGGAAATGAGGGTTGGATCCCTAGCTCGAGAAGATCCCGTGGAGAAGGAGATGGCAACCCACTCCAGTATTCTTTTTTATTTATTTAATTGGAGGGTAATTACTATACAATATTGTGATGATTTTTGCCATACATCAGTATGAATCGGCCATAGGTATACATGGACTTTCCCGATGGCTCAAGTGATAAAGAGTCCACCTACAAAACAAGAGATGCAGGAGACAGGGGTTTGATCCCTGGGTCAGGAAGATCCCCTAGAGAAGGAAATGGCAACCCACTCCAGTATTCTTGCCTGGAAAATTCCATGGACAAGAGGAGCCTGGCAGGCCATAGGGTTCATAGGGTCAAAAAGAGTCAGATACCACCAGGCACACATTCATTCATTCAGTCATTCATAGGTATACATGTGTCCCCTCTATCCTGAACCCCTCTCCCACCTCCCTCCCCACTGTATCCCTTCAGGGGCAACCCATTCCAGTATTCTTTCCTGGGAAACCCCATGGACAGTAGAGCCTGGCAGGTGTCTCAAAGCTGAGACACTCTTGAGTATTTCTCACTATCTCTCTTCTAGGAGAAGAGGTGAATAACTGTATAAATGATTCCTCTGGATTGTATGACATAACTTCAGAGAGAAGTAGAGACAGGGAGAGATTTCCAACAAGATCCCAAATGACAAATCCTGAACAAGGGACTTCCCAAGAACAGCCTGAGAAACTGACTAGATTCCAAACTTCCAGCTGAGCAATATTAACTTTCCCTGGGCCTTGCATAAACCAGTGGTGAGGCCATGCCAAGGCAGCAGTGCCCTGGGCACAAAGGGTGAGGCAACAGCACAACTCTGCCGGGACAGAGGTCCTGACACAGGCCTGAGTGCCTTAGGACAAGGCAGGCCATGGTGTGTGATCACCCCAAGGTCACTTTACTATCTCTGGGGATGGGGTAAGAGGGGCAAACCTGCCGTGCAGCTCTGTCCTCTCCATCATAACATCCTTCCTCCCATCCAGGGTTCCCCACAGTCTCTCCTTATCCAACAAGACCCTCTTTCTTCCACCCAAAGGACACTCAGCTCACCTATGGTACAAGAACCTCCTCTTTGCTTCACTAAAACTGCTACTCCTGCGCAAAGAAGGAAAGGGCAGGGGAACACTGGATTTTCACTGAGGGCCATTTTTGTTTGTTCTGCCACTACGTAAAACATTAGTTCTTGCCAGGGAAAGAAACAGTCTAGGGCGGGTCCCCAATCCCCGGAATGAAGACCAGTACCAGTCCATGGCCTGTTAGGAACCAGGCCGCACAGCAGGAGATGCGTGGCAGCAAGCAAGCACAGCCACATCTGCCGCTCCCCATCACCCCCATTACCACCTGAACCATCTCCCCACCCCACACCCCCACCTCGGATCCATGGAAAAACTGCCTTCCACGACACTGGTCCTTGGTGCCAAAAAGGTTAAAGACCGCTGCTCTAAGGACTTCCCTGGAGGTCCAATGATTAAGAATCTACCTCCCATATGCAGAGGACACAGGTTCAATCCCTGCTCAGGTAACAAAATTCCCACATGCTTCCAGAGCAACTGAGCCTGTGCACTGCAGCCAAGAACAACATGGGGCAACTGAGACCCACCACACCCACAAATAAATATATATATATATTTTTTAATAAAAGAAGAAGCAGTCTAGCTCCCCTTTGGACATGAGAGATTGCTAAGGTACAAACTCATAAACCGACTTCTGTGTTTTGATAGTCTCTTCCAAAGCAATGCCTGAGAAACAAGCTCTACTCAGGCATGCCACCTATCTCCCAGCCCCACCCTTGATTCCTCCAGGGGACCCAAATCAGCTCCAGGTGACACCAGTAAGACATCCTCAGGTTTATCTCCCTAAAATCTGGCGGTTGAAGAGAAGATAATCTGAGGGTATCTTCTGGCTTCTAAAAGATTGATGGCTTGGAGTTTTGAACATTCACCACCCACCAAGCAGGCTTTCCAAGAGCTCCATAAGCAATCAGGAGTGGAATGCAGCTGGAAGAGAACAAATTAATCAAGGCTAGTGGGAACCTGCTTGAGAAATGGATCAACGAGCTTTCCAGAAGTTTGTCAGG
Organism: Bos indicus x Bos taurus; assembly: GCF_003369695.1. Classification (NCBI taxonomy): domain Eukaryota; kingdom Metazoa; phylum Chordata; class Mammalia; order Artiodactyla; family Bovidae; genus Bos; species Bos indicus x Bos taurus. The sequence goes on along the minus strand of NC_040085.1, from coordinate 64,826,868 downwards.
CTGGGGCAATCAATATACCAGCCCAAACAGAACACCATTGCAGTACTGACGATATTTTCGGAGACAAGCTATCTGAGAGCTAACTTTGTTTGTGACCCTTACAGAATTGCCTCGTGGTTACCACAGTTTTTATGGGTCCACTTAAACATAAATCAATCACGCTAGTTGCTAGTCACAGCTCACTCTATGTTCCCAAGTGTGCTGAGTGCCTGACACCATTGTGCAGATAAAACTGCAAAATCCACTCTCTTGGCCCTACTTGGAGTGTAGAGAAAAATCAGATCTTTTTCTTTTTTTTTTTTTTTTTGCTTGATGCCTCCCATAAGCAATTCCATATATTTCCTTAAGCCCTAAATGTCATGTAGGATATTAAATGGAGTTGCTTCTGAAATGTAAACATGTATTTCTCAATTCTCTGTTCAAATCAAGCTTTTGATGGAGGGCAAGATAACCCCGAGCTGACTCTGTTGGTCTTCAGATCTGCAGGTGAGAATCTATCTTGATACATTAACTCCCAGAGTTAATGGGAGATTCACCCAGCCTTAGGGAGTTGAAGGGCATTTCACCCTAAGTTTTGAAGGCAAAGATTAAAAAAAAAAAAAAAAAAAAACTGAAAGGAAATGCATAGCATTTCCTCTGTGCATGTTAAGACCTTAAGAAATATACAGTGAAATACATTATTTTACAAATATACAGTCTCCCTGTCTGGCATGACACAGACAAGGGGAAATGTAGCTTATTTATTTCTGCCCCCTGTAAATCCCTTATTTCCTTTCCTGAAAATACTCCATGACATACCAGCTGTGACCCAGCCTCTGATGTGTGTGTATATTTCAACTGCATGTTGATGGTATTAAGAATCGAAGCATCCCTAAATCCACCTCACAGGAAGCCAGTCCATAGCTGCTAATATTAGATTACATTCTAATTATTTACTCTACATCCCTCTTCACACCATTATTCCAAGACCAACAGATCAGGGTTTTTCACTGAATACAATGCACTGTTCCTCCATATTCTAGACCTACATTTAGCGTCTCCCTGGATAGAGAGACCAATCACAGGACAAAATGGAAAACCACACTCTGCTCACTGGTACAATGAGAAGGTCTCTTCCTATTTCGGTCACAAAGTCATTTCCCAGATGTACCACATAAATAGCCCCTTTACCACTGATCAATATGGATGAAGCCCAAACTACTGACTTTATGCAAAACATAAAAATACAACATCCTTTCTCAAAAAAATAAGTAAATAAATAAAATCAAGTGAACCAATCACTTCTCTCTTTCTTTGTGAAAGCAGCCACTTCTCTAGTTTGATCCTATCTGGCTAGAATTTACTCCCAGCCTACCCACATGAGGACCAAACAGGAGACTTCCCATGGAAACAAGAAATTGAAGTTTGAGATGCAAAAGAAATGAGTTTCAGGAAGGCAAAGAAATAACAATGACCCAGGAAAACAACTGCCTACTTACCTTCTCCCTAGAAAAGGGTTGCAGAAAATTTTCTGATGATAGACCAGCCACACAAGCTAGTGTGGGAGACAGCAAGACAACCCAGATGAACTACAGGAGAGAAGGGTGGCTAAGGCGTTATAGGATATGGCTGACTTTTTTTTAACTATCTGCAATCAGAGATTCATGCTCAGTTTTCGGTTGGGGCCAGTGATAGGCTGTTTAAGTACTGGTCTTGCCACCTGTAAACACTCTGGCAGATCAGTGAAGACACCTGGCAAGTATTCTGTCTCTAACTGTGAGGTTGAGCTCCCAATTAACCATTACCTTTCACTCAGTTAAGCACTCAGTGAGGATTTACTGATAGTGATAGCTAACATTTACGGAGCTCCTATTATATTCCAGATCCTCTTCTAAGAACGTTTAAAACATTATTTCTAATAATTATCAATCAGCTCCAAAAGAACCTATTTGTGATAGTTAATTTTGTCACTGGCAAAGCCCATTAACAAGTCCTAGGAAATAAAGATAGAAGCTGGGTAATAAAATAGTGGAACCTTTCTTTCTTTTCTTTTTTTTTTAATTTTTTAACTTTACAATATTGTATGGGTTTTGCCATATATCAAAATGAACCCACCACAGGTATACATGTGTTCCCCATTGTGCTCCGTCTAGTTTCATTTGCTGATAAAGTCAGAGTGCAGAGACCTTAACCCTACACTTTGGACCAGAGTTTACGGTGCTAAACGGCTGCAAGGGCACCTCAGCTCCGTGGGGATGTGTGCAGAAGTTACAGTCAATTCAAGATGGCGGCACCCGGTACTGGAGCCTGAGCAGCACGCATGCGCCTGCCCAGTGAGAACTCCACCCTCTTCCCCTGACAAGACCCACCCTCTGCACCGCCCCTCCGCCGCCCCAGCCAGTCGCAGTGTACGGGCTTCTCATTGCAGTGGCTTCTCTTGCTGAGGAGCACAGGCTCTAGAGCACTCGGGCTTTAGTAGTTGTAACACATGGGCTCAGTAGTTGCAGTTCCTGGGTTCTAGAGCACAGGCTCAACAGTTGTGGTGCCCAGGCTTGATTGCCCCATGGCATGTGGGATCTTCCCAGATCAAGGATGGAATCCATGTCTCCTGCATTGGCACGTGGCTTCTTTACCACTGAACCACCAGGGAAGCCCTAAAGCTTTCTGATTGGCGCAAACCACCCAGCAGGAGGACGCTTACTGGAGCCTGACTAGAAAGAGTAACAATTTTATGTGCTCAGGTTAGTTATTTCTGGGTATGTCTGTAAGGGTGTTTGGGGTGAGATTTGTATTTGAATTGGTGGACTCAGTAAAGTAGCTTGCCCTCTGCAATGTGGGTGGTCATTCTTCAATCCACTGAGGGCCTGAATAAAATAAAAGGTGGGGAAGGAGGAATTTGCCTCTTTTTTCCCCGCCTCACTGGTTAAGCTGGAACATATCTAATCTTCTCCAGTCCTTGGCCTGGGATTTACACCACCAGCTCCCCTGGTTCTCAGGCTTTCACACTTGGACTGAATTATACCACTAACTTGCCTAGGTCTCCAGCTTGCCGACAGCAGGTCATGGGACTTCTCAGCCTCCATGATCACATAATCCAATCCCTTATAATAAAGCGCTCTCGCTCGTGCGCGTGCGCTCTCTCTCTCTCTCTCTCTCTCTCTCTCTCTATATACACACATGTCTCACAGCCTGGCAAGATAGATATGTATCTTGCCAGGCTGCGTATTCCAAAACCCATCCATGCTCTTTCCAAGGCACCAACAAATGTCCACAACAGTAAAGTGCGCTGAGCTAACCGGAATTTCCAGGCTAATAAAAAATGAGGCAAGCCAAAAGTTCAAATCTGGATAAAATGTAAAGTTTATTCCTTTCAGTAAAATGGAAAGTCGGACTCAGAATCAACAGCTGCTAAAACACTTATCATTAAGTATCCCGGCCTTAGCTCACAAAAGTCAACAAGCCAGAAATTAAAGTGCAAGAACATTTATCTCCAGAATTTAACACAGAAGACAGTAGAATAAGCTTCTAAATATTTTAAGCCCTAGGTTCGGACTAAGGAGACCTGGTAGTGATTCGTATATCTGTTGGTAAGTAATTGTGTGTGTCCCTAAGCAAGTTGCTTGACTGTCCTGGTCTCAGTTTTCACCTACAAAAAGAAGAGATTTGATTCTACAAGATGTCTGAGTTCCCATCTTGACCTAAGGCTAATATTATTTAGAACTGATACTAATTCACCTCATGACATTCTGGAGAGGCATGACCCATTTTACAAAGATTCAGAAATAGAGATAAAGAAAAGTTAGCTGTCTTAGCACGTCATCACAGAGCTGAGGATTAATGTCTCTTTCTCCTGCATCACCAAACCCTCCTTCTTCTCCATCCTGCCTGGGATCCTTCGTTGACAGGGGCTCAGGTGTGACAGAAGGAAAGCAGAATACTCCTTTCTGCCCTTCCTAATGCTGGCCACCATCCCTCACTATCTACTGTCTCGAGGGTGGAGAAAGCACCATGTCCCTAACTCACCCCATGCTGGCAATCATCCCTTGATGGAGGGGGCAGAGGGGTTGTGATTTAGTTCCCATCTATTAATATTTGTGTGGATGTAATTACCAGTAGACTCACCAGTCATCTAGACCCCCAAAAAGGGTCTGTTGTTGAGAGTCAGCACTTTGCCTGCGTGTTTACTGACACCTCAGCACAACCTCACAGTCTCTCCTTTGGCCACTTGCTTCCCACTCATTCCAGTCAGCGGGGCCCAAAACCAAACCATGCTGTTCTTCTGTACAAAGATGTCGTTGAGTGAAAATTCAAAACACAAGCTTAGCATGTTACATGAAGGGTTTTTTAGCCAACCTTATGCTAAATCACTTGGGTTTGGCTGTCTCTCTCTCTACACATCACACACTCATACCTCCCTGCCAATTCCAGAGAACTCTAGTTTTCCCTACCTCCAAATTTTCAGCAGTGTGCATTTTAAGAGCCCTTTTCCCCTTGTTTATTTCTTCTTTCATCACCTCAAGGTATTTCATTCCTAAATACCTTGTTTTTCCATTCCATATTTTCTCACTCTTATTTGCCAGTTATGTTCATTCCTTCCTCCACATTTATTATTTTCCCTTCCTCTGGCCAAAAACAAAAAAAAAAAAACCCACAGGAGGGAAAAAAAGACTTCCTATTTTAGTGCTTTAAGGAGTGCTACACTGTTCTTTCTCTCTTTATCTGCATTTTGCATCACTGGCTCTGAAGACAAGGGACCCTTTTTGCCATCTTGGGATTTACAAAGAGTATTTTTTAAGTACCCACTAAGACACCTGCATGTATTGGGTGCTCTGTGCATGCTTTCCCATTAAATCCTCACAACCACCTTATGAAATGGCTCCTTCCCTAAAACAGTGCCTCTCAGACTCTAATGTGCATATAAATCATCTTGGATTCTGATTTGAAGGTTTTGGACGAGGCCTGAGAATCTACATTTCTTGCAAGTTCCTAGGTGATGCTGAAGATGCATGTCTGTGGACCACACTGCAGGTTTGACAGAAGTGTTATGTGAGACACTGATGTGAAGATTCTGCCTCCCAGGAGCATTTTGGTCCCTAGTATCGAGCACTACCCTCCTCCCACCATCCTCTCTTAAAATTCAAACATTCCTTGAAAGGTTAACAAATTCATTGTGAACAGGGAATTGGTGACCATTTCAAAATGCACATCCTAAGAGCAATGAAACACAGAAAAAGAAACCAAAATGGGAAGGGACACAGGAGAGGCAAAAGTTGTTGAAGATGAAAGTGATCCAGCAAGAGACTAACATGACAGGATAAGTCTTCAAGAAAGATATCTGCAAAGAAGATGTCTGTCCCCCCTTATCACAGGCACAGGAGGTGAGATACAGCCTGCCATCATGGCACTCACTGAACTTTCTCTCAAAGACCTTTTATAGAGTACCTACTGGCATGAGTGTAATTGAGGTTCTCTCTCTCACTTTGTCTCTCTCTCTCTCTCTCTCTCTTTATATGTATATATATACACACACACTTTCTCATCAAATGCTCACAACCACCTTTTGAAATTACTAGTTATCACTCTCAATTTTATAGATGAACAGAACTAGAGCTCGAGGAAACTGCTTAACTTTTCCCAAGGTAAGTACCAATTTTCATGAATAGCATTTAACCCATCACTTCCCACTGCAAGGATAGGTCTCTATGATCACACAAGCTACCAAAACACTGGGAAAAAAATATAGGATCCTACTAGAGTTCCAGAGATAGAGATGAGTTTCTGTCTTTGATAAAGTTTTTTGGGGGGTGGTGGGGGAGAAGAATGTATGACCCAGAAGAGAATGAATCTGTTTATGTTACTCATGGCTTTGGATGCAAAGGGAGAATAAGAATCTCTAGAAATACTGCTTTGAGTAGGGTCAGGGTGGTGTGTAGCAAAACCCTTCTGCAGCATTGTTATTTGGTGCACCTCTGATCTTTTTTTACGAGGTGGGAATCCTTGAGAGCAGAGAGAATTTCTGAGACCAGCCTGTCTCTGAAGAAGGAACAGTGCTCAGTCCCCATGTTTCACTACATCATTTCCCACCTCCGTCTGGCCTCCTGAGATCTGGCTACCACAAATTACCATAATTATATCATTGGGATTCCCTGGTAGCTCAGATGGTAAAGAATTTGCCTGCAATGCAGGAGACTGGGTTTGATCCCTGCTTCAGAAAGATTTCCTGGAGAAAGAAATGGCAACCCACTCCAGTATTCCTGCCTGGAAAACTCTATGGACAGAGGAGCCTGGCAAGCTACAGTCCATAGGGTCACAAAGAGCCAGACATGATATTATATCAGCTTCTCCCCAACTGTTGGGTCCATCTTCTCAGTCTTCTAATAAACTCTTGGTATTCAACTTTTTGAATGAATCAATTCTTTGAATGAATCAGTTCTACAGTCCTAGTTCCTCATCCTTTCCTCTGTGTCCCACCCATTTCCTTCACCACCAGTTTCCTGAGAGAAGCACCTTCGTTCCTTGCCTGAAGTGCTCACTACAACTGAAGTGCTTGTAGTCACTGTTTGCAGTCCCATTGCTCTCCTAAAACTATTTCCCTCTGTGGTCACCTGGAGCCATGTAATTACCTTCTCTCTGACTACTCTATCTCATGCCTGGTCCTTCTCAATTCTTCTTAATACCGTTGCCTACCTGCTTCATCTGGAAAAGCTCCTTCTGACTTTGAAAATGCAATAGTGCCTCATTCTGTTCCAGCCTTTCTGATCTTCCTCTGACTGCCTTGAAGATTCTTTCTCCTCTTCTCACCGCTAAATGTGAATGGCCTCAGACTCGTCATTGCTCCATTCCCATTTCCCCTGACATTCCCTCCTTTGATGATGATCTCTCCTGCTGTTGCTTCAATTATCATATTTTGGATAGATGACTTCTTGGCTCTAGACTCACATTTCCATCTGGCAACTGAGCATTTCCACCTACTATTTTCTAAGTAACAATTCTATCTCAAACTAATAGTCTTTCCCCAGATTTTTCTATTGCTATTAAGGATATCACTATTTTCCCATTCATCTAGAGTTAATTTTTGTCATCTCACAATTCTTAGTCCTTAAGATCTAAGAGATGGCCAAATACTATAGATTCTCAATGAGAGATTCTCACATTCTCTTCCCTTCTTCTTATTCCTACTACTACCATCAGAGCTCAAATTCTTGGTGGACACTAAAACTTCTGCCTCTTTCCGTTCTCACTGTCGCTATTTCAGTAATCTCCCAGTGTCTTCTTTCATGTCCCCCCACTTCCCATCCCTACAAAGTCTTTTTGCCAGATAAATCTTCCAAAGATAGAGCTCTGGTCATGTCACTTCCTAAAACTTCCAGTTCCTAACTGCTCAAATACTGAAGTCCATTCATTATCTATATCTTGTTATACAACCACCAAACCAAATTGCTCTCTGTTCCATGACTATCCACCATGCTTATCCTCTTCGAAGTGCCTACTCACGGCTTCTCTGTCTGAAATGTCCTCCCCAACATCAAACTTAGTTCCTTGGTTTTCCACACTAATCAGAAGCAATCTGTTTTCTCCAGGCTTTGAGTCTCCAGAACCACTAGCTAAATATCTTTAATAATTTGTTCCTCAAGTTACTTATAATATTCTGTACAATAACATGTAATAAAACATGCGTACCCACCTGAGAATCTAGGAACAAAGATAAGAATACATCCAAGTAGCTATGGTCAAAGAGGTCCCATGATAACCAAAACATCTCAGTTCTTTTCTCCATTGGTGATCACAGAGTCAGAAACCCATGAATGTATGTACAGAGGGACAGAAGGGAGTCACACGAACTTTTATTGACAACAGTAGTAAAATATTACTTGTTAACTAATCAAAAATATTTAGTCTTGGAAATACTATAAAAGCAGCTCCTAAAGCAGTCCCATCAAATTAATCTAAATAGAAGCACACAAGGGTCTTATTCTAATTATTAATAAATGCTAATCAAATCAGTGAGAAGCTGTATTTAAGAGACTAACTAGAGATTCTCAAATCATACCATTCAGCAGAATCCCCAGGAAATTTTTGAATAACTCAGAATCCTAGTCCTCCAAACTGAATTCAAAGGAACCAAAACTTCTAATATTGGTCTGTAAATGGGGTTATCTCTCTTAAATAGCCATGCATAGGGGTGGGGGTTGTGGGGAGGGAAAGATGGAGGGGAGGGGGAAGTCAATAACCATCCAATAAATAAACTGAGTTCCAGTACAAAAAAAAAGAAATAGCCATCTAGTTCTTCAAACTTTATGATTCTGGGGAGCTCAGAACAGTTCAACAATGGAAAATGAGTGTTTAACCAGTTACCTGTGGTGTATGAGTGTGAATAGCTACCCTTTCTTAACCATATCAGAAAGTCTTGGGGGTTTTTTCCTCTGCAATTTCAAGTAGAATGGGTTCAGATGTCTTCTCTCCTCAGGAAGAAAGTACAGCCTCGTGAGTCTCTGGGATCCAATAAAGTGGGTCTCTTGGAGCCATTTAATCCCCCAAAGCCCTTGATCTAAGAAAGCAACTCAATAAATCCCATTTTTCCACCAAGTTTCCATGACCTAGCCATCTGCTTGCGGAGAAATAAACTAAGTTTCCATACCCTGAACCAACCAATTTCTTCCCAACCTCTCATAACCTGGCAAGCACTAAGAGCACAAATGAGAAGAACATTCACAACTCTGATCATTTCCTCCATCACATCATACAAAGAACCTGCAGAGTTCTTGGCACAGACTTTCCCAACAAATGATGCAATGCAATCAGCACCCACTTACCTTCTCATATGATTTGAGCAAAATACTGATGTATTTCCCTCACATTGCAGGTGCCCCATTATGTGACCACTGGACCCAGCTTTTCTACAATGAGACTACCTGAATGTCTTACTGGTGACCACTTAAGCTCTTCTGATTCGTGCTGGCTAATTTTATAGGACCGTTTTTACTAAATATTTCCAACACACTATATCCTGTTGTTTAGAAGACCATATTTTAGAAGACTCAAATCTTGGTTTTTTATTAGGTCACTATCTACACCCTTCTCAGAGAAGGCAATGGCACCCCACTCCAGTACTCTTGCCTGGAAAATCCCATGGATGGAGGAGCCTGGTGGGCTACAGTCCATGGGGTCGCCACGAGTCGGACACTGAGCGACTTCACTTTCACTTTTCACTTTCATGCATTGGAGAAGGCAATGGCACCCCACTCCAGTACTCTTGCCTGGAAAATCCCATGGATGGAGGAGCCTGGTGGGCTACAGTCCATGGGGTCGCCACGAGTCGGACACTGAGCGACTTCACTTTCACTTTTCACTTTCATGCATTGGAGAAGGAAATGGCAACCCACTCCAGTGTTCTTGCCTGGAGAATCCCAGGGACAGGGGAGCCTGGTGGGCTGCCGACTATGGGGTCACACACAGTCGGACACGACTGAAGCGACTTAGCAGCAGCAGCAGCAGCATCTACACCCTTCTACCTCATACACTGCAAACATCTCTCAGAGAATAAATGGTATTCTCCTCTTATGGGATATCTTTTCCTAGAAGTTCCACCATAGATGAAACCATCATCCCTTCGGAAAATATGTATACTGTGCGTATGTGTGCTCAGTCACGTCCGACTCTTTGTGACCCCATAGACTGTAGGCTACTCTGTCTGTGGAATTTTCCAGGCAAGAATACTGGAGTGGTTTGCCATTTCCTTCTCCAGGGGAATTTCCTGCCCCAGGGATCAAACCCACATCTCTTGTGTTTCCTGCACTGGCAGGTGGATTCTTTACCACTAGCACCACCTGAGAAGCCCAAAGATACAATAGATTCTAACTCATTCCCTCAATTAATGGACAGAAATGGCCATCCTCTCTTATTCTAATAATAGCACTGTATTTTTCTTTGGAAGGTTATTTGTTCTGAATTATTAGTTGTTGTTGTCCTTACGGTCTCTTGACATGATCCAAGCCAGGTCTATAGAAGTAATCATCTAAAATTGGGGAAAATGGGAAGGTGGGACTCTCTTTCCATTGGGTTAATAAGCAAAAGATATGAGCCAGGAGCAGCTAGCTAGTGACCATCTCAACACCCACAGAACAGCCTATCTGAGAATACAAGTAACACTGAAGAAAGAAGCGAAATGTCAGATTTAGATAATATCATATGTGTCCCTGGTTACAAATACCAACATATGCCTTTTCTGTTTAAGTTAACTTGAAGAGGGTTTCTGTCAGTTATAAATGAAAATGTCCTAGCTGACATTGGACTTAGGAAATGATAGTGATAATAATAGATAACATTCACCCAGCATTACTCTATACCAGGCACTGTTGCAAGGGCTTTCCATATATTAACCCATATAATCTTCACAAGCTTATGCAATAGGTGTTGTTAGTATCATCATCATTTCCACTTTACAAATGAGGAAACCAAGATAAAAAGCTTCCTCGAGGCCACTCAGCTAACAAGTGATGAAGACAGGATTCAAACATAAACAGTCTGACTCCAGAGTCAGTGCTGTGAATGAGGGCTGCTCAAAGAGTGACCCAAAGACACTTTTGGTCTATAAACTATTAATGATCTGCAAGGAGAAATGGAAAGTACATGTATAGAAACCTAGTAAGTTCACGTTGCTGCAACATTCTGTATTTATGAAAAGTATTGGTCTATAATGGACTGCCAATTTTTTTTTAATGTATCCTTCACCACAGAGTTTGAAAAGCATTATTTAGCTTGTAGGATCAGCACTGTGATCTAGATATAAATCACAGCCTTTCTTCAAATGCTCTTAAGTTTCTATAATGTCAGTGTCACTTGGCAATCTTTAACTGTGTTACTTCTTGACTCAATTCCAACATTTCAAAACAGTTAATTGAGATATTTTAATTTTCAAGGCTCTGGATTAGAATGGGATCTGGAGTTCTCAATGGACCTTTTGAGATGCTAACGTATTGAGTTAAAGCTACCTAGCACTAAGGAGCTTGGCAATGGTCTTTCCAGTGAAACCTGCCCTAAAGAGACAAAGTAAAGATAAAGGGAATCATAATCTCAGTCAAGGAAGAAGGCAGAAGGTCAGTCCTAGGAAATGAATGATACCACAAAGTTGGAAGAGGGGCAACAAGGCACGGAAGCAAGCTGCGACCCTGCAGAGCTTTCCTATGCATCCTACTTTGAGAAATACACTCCCCTTCTGTGCCCTTGCACAAAGAAACAGTGCCTGGCATAAAGTGTGTCAGTCACTCAGTTGTGTCCGACTCTTTGCAACCCCATGAACTACAGCCAATCAGGCTCTTCTGTCCATGAAATTCTCCAGGCAAGAATACTGGAGTGGGTTGTCATTCCCTTCACTAGGGGATCTTCCCGACCCACGGATTGAACCTGGGTCTTCTACATCGTAGGCAGGTTCCTTACCATCTGAGCCACCAGGGAAGCCCCCTAGGACATAAGTTTAGCCTGGAACAAAAAAAAAAAAAAGTTTTTCTTGAACAGACACTTCACAAGTGGACAATAAGCCCATGGAAGAAACTGACATTGTTAGTCATCAGGCAAATGTAAAAAAAAAAAAAAAAAAACAGCAAGATACCACTTCACCACCAGCAGAATGGCTAAAATTAAGATAACACACAGCAAATGTTGATAAGGATGTTGAACAACTGCAACTGTCATACACAGCTGGCAGGAATGGAAAGGAGTTGGCAGCTTCTTATAAAGTTAAAGTGTACCTATCCTCTGACCCAGCAATTCCTGGCCTAATAGAGAATTGAAGACATAGGTCCACTAGGACTTACACAAGAATGCTCATATCCCCTGAACCAGAAATGATCCAAATATAAGTTAGCAGGAAAATGAGTCAACAAATTGTGATGTAGTTCCACAAAAGAATCTACTGAGTAATAAAAATGAACAAATTACTATACAAGCCACAATAATGACGGCTCTCACAGACAATGTTAAGTGAATAGAACCATTCACAAAGGGTACACACTGTATGATTTTATTTACATGAAATTCTAAAACAGGGAAAGGAAATTAAGGTGAAAATTATTAGAATGGTGGCTGCCCCTTGAAAAGGGGGGATGGACAGGATGGTTGCATGGGAAAGGACATGAAGGAAATTTCTAGGGAGATAGAATGTTTTATTGGAGAAGGAAATGGCAACCCACTCCAGGATTCTTTCCTGGAGAACTTCATGGACAAAGGAGCCTGGCAGGCTACAGTCCATGGGGTTGCAAAGAGTTGGACACGACTGAGCAGCTAACACTCACTCACTCAGAATGTGTGATATATATCATGATAGGGACATGGGTTACAGGACAGAATCAAGTGGTAGGTATGAGGGGTAGATAAAGATATAGATGAAGCAAGTGTGGCAGAATATTGATCATTGCCCAATCTGGATGATGGGTACATGAGTATACTTATACTATTGTTTACTTTATTTACAATTTTCCATAATGAAAAGCTGGAAAATCAATAAATGCAAGTCTCTTGCCATTTAGTTAATATCATCAGCACTTTTTATTTAAAAAAAAAAATTTCTCCAGGAAACCTGCACTTAAGAACCAAATGCCCTTGTAAGAACAAGCACCACCACTAGATCCCTCCTGAGTCTGAGGCAGACATGTCACGACAGAGTACAAGACAGTGTGCTTTGCTCTGGACATACACTGTTCACCACTGTTGTGTCTAATGACTCAGAAGTGCATGACCAGGAAAAAGCAGTTCTCACTGATTTGCACACCACCTTTTACGCAAGACACAGTACAACTCCACTTAAGAGAAAAGTTCCTGGGTACAAGGCAAGGAGTTATGAAATAAAAAGCATTTGAAATTTTTAACTTCTCTTTACAGCTTATTATTTTTACTATAATTGCCTAAGAGTGATTTTAAACCAAGCTGTTTAAGATTTAAATCAGGTAAACTAAAATTTTTCTGCATGCCACTTAGGAAGTATTAGAAAAAACAAGTCTCACAACAAGGGAAAACATGAATACATTGTCACGTAATACATTCTTCAATGTATAGCTTATAAAGAAAATAACTTGTGGCAGAGTGTTTATGCTATGTCAAGTGAAAAAGAGCACAGACTTACCTATAACACCAATTCTTAAATATACGTGCATTTGAAGAGGGGAAAAAAAAAACTTACGAAAATAATGACTTTTAACTTCATATTGGTACATTACGGGATGGTGAGAATGAGAATTTTGAATTTTTTCCTTTATGCTTTTCTAAATTTTCCAGTTTTCTATAAAATTTCCTTCGTGACAGAAAAGCAAAACCAAAAAGTCATCTGTAAGGGCAGTACACAACTTGTTACAAATCAAGTCCTTACTCCAGCAACAGTACAGAAACCAAACCCATCATTTTGTATTATCTAGGTTTCCTGAGGAAGAACAACGGCGCCTGGTGAACTACTGCTAACAGCTTGCTTATTAGTAAGGCTCCTCTTTCCCCAAGCGCTTTCAAAATTTGTTCAAAACACCCACTTTGCTTATTTGGGTATGGAGAAGGACAAGGCTGGCAGGCCAACAATCATTTTTCATTCTACTGCAGACATCTTTTATTCCAAATCCCCTCACCATTCCCATCCCTCCAGGGATTCCAACAATGTGCCATCCCTCGGCTAAGGCACTGAGGCATACAGACCCTGGTCGACAGGCCAAGCCATCTGGGTTGAGTCTCGGTGCAGGGCAGACAAGAAAATAAACTCAGCTTGGCTTTCTGCCACTGAGTACAAGGGGCCTATGTGGCTGCCTGAGTACAGGAAACACTAGCTGGCCTTCTCTACTTCGCTTACCAGAATCTCCAACTAGGGATAAATGAACGCACTGGCATTGTCACCCTGGAGCTTGCCACATAGAATTCAGCTGATGGAATAATTGGGTCACAAAATCTTCACTACAGCTTCTGTGGAAAAGAATTAGCTATCTCACCAAGGCCCACTTCTGGACCCCATTATGACGAATTCAAATTCGTTGAGAACCCAGCAGGCTGTTCTTATTATAAATGATTTTGTTTGGTTGGTTGGTTTTATTCAATGGCTGTGGAGGTGGGGGTGGAGGTCATGATGTCATTTGTGGCTATCATTCAATTTTTAAAAATAAGATGCTTTCTTCACTCATGCAGAAGACCAGTTAGCCTACAAGGCCATGCCCTAGAATGATGCTGTGCCATATGGAAGCCACTATCCACATGGCACTGTGGAGCATTTGAAACATAGCTAGACCAAACTGAGATGCACTGTAAGTGTAAAATTCACATCAAATTTTGAAGACCTTGTACAAAAGAAAAAATAATATAAAATATCTCATTAATCATTTAAATATTGATTGCATGCTGAAATGATAATATTTTGGCTATAGTGGGTTAAATAAAATACATTACCAAAATGCATTAATTTCACCCATTTCTTTTTACTTTTTTAGTGTGGCTACTAGCAAATTTAAAATAACATATGCCATGCACATTTTATTTCTATTGGAGAGTGCTAGTTCAAAAATTATTAGTGTTCATTAAATAAGTAGCTGTGAATATCCACTCTGGAGCATCCTACGTAGAAATGTCCATGTGAGAAGGAGGTTTATCCTAAATGAAGTGCTGTATGTCAGCACATCTGTCCTTATGTCCTTCAATCTGGGGTTCCTATGTGACCCCACTCTCCATCTTCTCTGTCCATGAAGATTTAATAATACATACGGCATGAGAAACGCTGGACTGGAAGAAACACAAGCTGGAATCAAGATTGCCGGGAGAAATATCAATAACCTCAGATATGCAGATGACACCACCCTTATGGCAGAAAGTGAGGAGGAACTAAAAAGCCTCTTGATGAAAGTGAAAGTGGAGAATGAAAAAGTTGGCTTAAAGCTCAACATTCAGAAAACGAAGATCATGGCATCTGGTCCCATCACTTCATGGCAAATAGATGGGGAAACAGTGGAAACAGTGTCACACTTTATTTTGGGGGGCTCCAAAATCACTGCAGATGGTGACTGCAGCCATGAAATTAAAAGACGCTTACTCCTTGGAAGGAAAGTTATGACCAACCTAGATAGCATATTCAAAAGCAGAGACATTACTTTGCCAACAAAGATTCGTCTAGTCAAGGCTATGGTTTTTCCTGTGGAAATGTATGGATGTGAGAGTTGGACTCTGAAGAAGGCTGAGAGCTGAAGAATTGATGCTTTTGAACTGTGGTGTTGGAGAAGACTCTTGAGAGTCCCTTGGACTGCAAGGAGATCCAACCAGTCCATTCTGAAGAAGATCAGCCCTGGGATTTCTTTGGAAGGAATGATGCTAAAGCTGAAACTCCAGTACTTTGGCCACCTCATGCGAAGAGTTGACTCATTGGAAAAGACTCTGATGCTGAGACGGATTGAGGGCAAGAGGAGAAGGGGACGACAGAGGATGAGATGGCTGGATGGCATCACTAACTCGATGGACGTGAGTCTCAGTGAACTCCGGGAGTTGGTGATGGACAGGGAGGCCTGGCATGCTGCGATTCATGGGGTCGCAAAGAGTCGGACACGACTGAGCGACTGATCTGATCTGATCTGATCTGACGGCATGTCTGCCCCTCCAGCCAAAGTTCTGCTGCTCTTGCAGGAATGTCTGTGTAAACTTTGGGGGCTCCCTGAGCATGTGTGTTGGAACAGTCAATCCAGGAAACCAAGGGCTGCAAGAAGGACTGTAGGAAAACACCACTGAGCACCCTAATGAAGGAGGCAAATGCTTTTGTTCCTCCAAAGTCAGGTATGCTTCTCCCAGCTGGTACCCTGGTGACTTTTCAAAGATTTTTGAGGGTAGGAAAATTCTTAGCCAAAAGAAGCAAATAGCAGTCTTGCTGGTTCTGAGATAAAGAGGCTGCATAGACCCCCTTGAGAACAGAGCCCCTAATCCCACCTGGATGGGTAAAGCCCATGGTTAGGCCACTAAGCTTTCCCCTCTGGCTAAATGACTAATTATTTCTGATAATAGTGGTCTCTACTAACCCCTCACCTGCCCTACAGCAGAGCAGATCTATCAAGTGAGGAGGGTAGTAATTACTGGTGATACTTGCAAACACTCATTATCTAAGCTCCTGGGTCCTTAGGAGACAGATATGAGACACAAGGGGATCAACTCACAACAATGCCAAAAGGAAGCTGCAGCCATTTGAAAAGCAAAATATGGTGATTGTTAATTTACAAAAGTAAAGTCAAAGAATGTCATGTTAAAAGTGAGACTCTAATACTTCAGTTACACATGTCTTCTAAAGTCTGAGAATTGCTTCTTGCCTGCCTTTCTCCCATTAGCTATTATGACTAAAGCTGAGATTTCTGCCTCCAGAACTTGCTAATCTTTGCCTCTGAATCTCCTTCCAGATGCCAATTTCTTATAGACAAGGGCTGTGTCATCTGCTATATTCCCTACAGCTCCCTGCACATTGGCAGCTAAAGGGAATGTACAGATTCATTACTGTTGTCTGTCAGCTGTACTGGTGGCCTTCTCTTCATAGATGAGTATCTTCAACATTTCATAAGACCAAAGTTTCAGGAGCCAAACAGATCATCAGGAATGATTAATAATATGAAATTTAAAGGCCACTTGTAAACACTTCATGAGTATTATATTGTGCTACAAGAAACAGTTAGTGAGACTTCTTTTTCTCCAGAAAGATTTCTTTTGCTATGAGGTTTCACTATAGAATTTATTTTATGCTAAGGAAATATTATAGGGGAGAATGCAAGCAATATGAATTCAACAGTGAAATCACCTGGATGACTGTTTCAAGACTCTCAGAAACACTCTCTTTTTCCTCCATGAAAGAAAGTTTATAGAGAGTCATGATGGACAGAACGGTGGAGACTTTCTATTTAAGACACAACTGAGGTTTAATTTTGAAGAGAAAAAAAAAAAAAAACAGATTTCAAAAGACAGAGCCTGTTGGAAAGTCACCAATTAGCCAGAGACAGAAATGTCTGTAAGGGTTTGATTTTTCTCACTCCAGCTGGGAGTTTTGTTGTTTTTCTTTTTCTATTTTCTGAATGTATTTCTCCTAAGATAAAAATCCCAAATTCTACTCCTGGATAATCTGGAAAAGAGATTCTTTTCATCTTCAGAGTTGTTTTGACTTTTAAGAAAAAAAAAAGATAAGAAAATTTTGAAATACTAAATTCTATATAAATATGTATCTATATATACATATATATAGTAAATTCCTTTTAAAACATTATTCCAAGAAACAGCAGCTAAACAAAAATAAACAAAACAAAACAAAAACTCACAAGAGAGAATTTATTAGGAATAAAATTAAATGATAGACATATAAAACTGACTATATCATATGGAAAAACTTTTTCATAGGAACATCTTAAGAGGATTTATTGTGAATATAAGTATGAAGCCCACTAAATCATGGCATACATGACTGACTTCATGCCGTCATTTTTTTCCTGCCTTAACCAACAGTCAAGAAGCACTTTATTTGTCAAAATTTTAAAAATAAATGTACCTTTTGAAATAAAAGCCCACACAAAATACACACACAAATATACCCAGTTCTGTGCATTATCAAAAGAACTGAGGCCTATTTATTGCCATGGCCTAATGTTTAAAAACTTACATCCTATCTGCATCTTCAAATCTACATGCATTAGAAAAATTCCAAGAAACCTCACCATAATGCTCTATTACTGCATGGTTCCCACTATAACAACAGAGCAGCGCTTTGTAGCATTATAGCACTTTTCATGCAAGAATAGAAATACTCCTTTATGACTCCTTTGTTTTCCTCCAGTGACCCATAGAGGAAGGTCAATGATACATCCATTTTATTGAAACTCTTATCCAAGAAAACAGAAAAGCAACAGAAAAGAGTGTAACAGTGAGCCACTTGAGGTGAAGCACTACTTTCTTGAGTTATTATAACTTTTCCAAAAATGTCAATTGATTTAAAACATAAAATTCTAATCCCACTTTAACATTATTATCAGTGAAATATTTCTTATCCCCACCTTCATTTCTCCAGCCAAAAGACACTCCTCACCCCAACTATTATACTTGACCCTATGTAGTCACTGAAAATAGAAAACTTTGAAATCTGAATGCTTCTCTTGTAGGACCGGGATATCTGCAGCTTACCCAAAGATGGAGTGTCTTGGGGCAACTTAATGAAAGGCATCAAACAGCCTAACTGCCTGGGCCACAAACAGGTCCACACATGAAAGTAAGAACAAGATGTTACTCCAAAAAATACCTTGATAAGTGTTTTTCCTTAACATACAAAGCATCCTTTAGAAAACAGGAGAGAAGAGGAGAAGGGAGGGGAGAGGAGAGAACCCAAGAGAAGAGAGGGAAGAGAGAACAGAAGAGATAAAGGTAGAAAGGGAACACTTCTCCCAGTGTGGGCACATTTTCAGCACCCATCCAGCAGATAGGATACATTTTGGTCACTGCTAGGCCTTAAAAATATCAAGCTCAGCTGACTGTGACTTAGAGAAAAGCTTGTATGCCTAGAAACTAATCCTTTTCCACTTTAACTTCTCCTTTGGTGAGCTTACCAAGCAATTGTTCCATAATTTATCCAGCAAAATAATTCCATAGCCCACCATGAAAAGACTAAAAAGGAAACAGTAATGTGTGTATACAGAAAGTACTTATAAAATATACATCCTATCCTTTTCTTTTTAATTTTCTGGGTAAAGTTTATGAACAGAAAGTATCTCAGAAAGTATCAGAGTATCTTAAAGTACCTCAGAAAGTATCTCTGAGGATAAACAATTTTTAATATGAATATTCATTGATCTGGATGAGTATTTGCAGTCATCACATTAATAAAGTACAAAATTTAAAAATCCTTGAGTTACATTTGTTTTTCAGAAAACAAAACCATATATCTCCACATCATTCTCACTGCCATTTCTTCTACCTACTAAAATATGGATCAGGGAAGAGCACCCTGTTCAACCTCAAACAGGATGCTCAAAATGAAATGGGGTGGGCTTTTCCAGGTAAAGAGAAAAGAATCCACCAGCCAATGCAGGAGACAGGTTCAATCCCTGGGTCAGGAAGATCCATCATGCTGTAAGGCAACTAAGCCTGTGTGCCACCGCTATTGAGCCTGTACTCTAGAACCCAGGAGCTGCAAGTGATGAGCCCCCAAGCCACACCTACTGAAGCCGGCTCCCCCTAGAGCCCGTGCTCTGCAACAAGAGAAGCCACGGAAATGAGAAGACTGTATACCACACCTAGAGAGTACCCACCACTTGCTGCCATTAGAGAAAAGCCCACGCAGCAATGAAGACCCAGCAGAGGCAAAAGTAAATAAATATTTTTTTAAAAAACGAGGGGGTGAGTGTGAAAACTAGTATAGGATCTGAAGATCTGAGTCCAGGGATTCAGTGAGCATTAGGACAAGGCACTTTATTTCTATGACCTTAGATTCTTCCTCTCAAAATGATGACTACAAATCCTACATGATTCCTTCAATTTGAAGCAAGAATAAATTATACTTAATAAACTGTGGGCAAATACTTGGGGGTGGGGAGCACAGATAGAATAAGAGAGAGAAAAACAGCAATGTGCACCACAAACGTGCTTTCAGGAGGAAGCTGGAGGTCTGCTGGCCACATTTTGAGAAACATATACTCAACAGAGACCTTTTTTTTTTTCAGTTTATTCAGATTCTTTATACTTACTTTTATCATTGCTTCTTTAAAAGCAATGCTTTGTCAATAAAGGTATTCTACACATGAGAAAATCAAGAAAATGTCCCCAAATCCATTCTGAAAATTTTAAATAAACATTCTTGATGTTCGTTGCATGGTTGCTTCACCCTTGCATTCAACCATCTCAAAACAGATGGAATCCTTGCTCAACTTTGCTTTCACCAAAGCACCAATGATGCTTCAAGCATTCACTGGGCAGGGGGGTCGTAGAGGTAAAAAGGTAGCCTTCCAGGGGCCCAGGTCTAAAGGGAAGTCATAAATAAGTTTTTAAAAATGTAGTTAAAACACAATGGGATAATTATAATGCATGTCATGGGAGTCACTTTCAACTTCCATATACTAACTGCTTGTGGTTGATGTTGTTCATGACTCCATGGACTGTACCCTGCCAGGCTCCTCTGTCCATGGAATTTCCCAATCAAGAATACTGGAGTGGGTTGCCATTTCCTTCTCCAAGAGATCTCCCCAACCCAGGAATCAAACCTGCTGGGCGGGCAGATTCTTTACCACTGAGCCACCTGGGAAGCCCTTGCAGAGCCAAAAATAAAGTTAAGCAAGTGTTCCATCTGTTTTGAGATGGTAGAAAATCAAGAAGATATTGCTCTCCTTTCCAAGAGCATGATTCCTTTCTCTAGTAGAAACCAAGTATAAGCCTCTCATACTCTGATTTCTCAGTTCAGGAATTTTAATCCAAAAGCCATAAAACAAGGCTATGTGGCCAAGTAAAAGCCTAAAAGAACACCTTTCCCAGATCTCAGGAGTATGGTGATCCTTTGTGCAGTTAACTTGTCTCATGTAACAGACTTTTAACACACCTTCTCTTGGATCCTGGTACTGACCAAGTTACCTGGGTTCTGTAGGGTAATCAAAGGGTAAGTAGGAGAAAGAAACACTTTCAATAGAATAACAAGGGGAATTGTTAGCAGAAAATTAACATTCACAATCCAATTATTTAAACTTTCTCCCCTAAGATTACCTCCAACAAGAATGGTTCCCATCCTTCCTCCTCATTTAGAATCCAGAACACCCCACCTCAATCTTGCTCCCACTCCCAGGAAAACAAGGAATGTCAGACAACCCTCCTATGAGACTAGACACAAAATATAGACAGGAAGGAGATGGGGGGAAAAGAAGAATAAAGAAAAAGAGCACTAAGGAACTATAAGGCTAAGAAAGAGGTAGAGAGATTATAAAAGAGAGGGGACAAAAGACATAGTCTTACTTACCCAGATGGTCGATCACATGATATGTCCCAAGTATTTAAGCCTAGGGATAAGTTGAATTTCTAATCCCCATAACCCTGAAGATTTGGAAGGAAGTAGAATATAGTACTTGGATCTGAAATAGTCCATTTGAAATGTTTCTAGATTCCACATGTGTGTTTGACTAATTAATGGTGGACTCTAGGACCTCTTTTTTCAGGAATAAGGAACTGAAATATCTAATAGTCTTTGATATTTAATAGTCATTGGCCTCTTCTTTAATCCAGGGGAATTTTGAAATAAGGTACTATCAAACTATCAAACAGAGTTCCTGGGGGCATCTGGAGCAAATCCAGTGTTGGAGGAGGGCCATCAGGGCTGTTGAGCATCACCATGATCACTAGGCTGTCATTCTTAAACTGACCTATTAAATTAACACTTAGGCTCTAGGTTGTCACCTCACAAAGCTATATTGCTTTGGTTTCACCTATTAATAAATTCTAAAGAGTCAAGGACTCTCCTTGTGAAAGTTGTAAAAATGCCTATGTTCATGATCAATTTCCATGGGAACCATGACTAAGGCAGATCAAGTTTAGGTTCATTTGACTCCTGACTCCATATCTTTTGAAAATATAAACAAGAAGGTAATATTTTCCCTGGCCCTCACTATTGTGAGTGCCTGGGGTATAAACCTCCATTCTTCTTCCCTTCTCAACTCAGTCCTTCCTTTTCTTTGTATCTGAATAGAAGCAAAGATCCAGCAATAATTCCATCTTCCCCTGTGTAGTATGGAAACCATTTCTATCCTTTCCCTGTGCACTTCTACTTTTGCTCCTCTAATTTTTATCCCTTCTTTCTCTAGGCATATAATGCTACGCCAGACATGTAATGTGCTCGGTCAACAGAACTGAAGGAAGACCTTGGTTGTTTATTTCCGAGTCTCCCTTAGACAGGAAAGCTCTAGATTCTCCACTTTCACCAAGACACTAGGTTTTCATGCTCCACATCCCCTCAGGCCCAGGGATGAAGTCAGTCTCATATGAACAAGTGGGAAGCACATGGATTGAAATGGGGAAAGGGTGCCATAAATGTAAAATTGTGCCCCCAAAACGGGTGTCCAAGTGCTGAAAAGCAAAGTAAATAAACATTCATTATGCTTCCCTAACTGTGAGGGGTCATCAAGAAATGCTTCAGCGAGGAGACTGGAAAAAACTTTGGAATCAAGTTATGAAGGATGACTAGGAGTTTGGTAGGCCAGAGAAGGCTGGGATGAGAGTGGACAGGCCATCCAAAGCTCAGAGAACACCACACACTAATGTAACGGACAGGAAAAAGTCGTGATTTTTTTCCCCAGGAAATTCTGGTTAGATTCATATGAATGTGCCTATGGGAGGAGCAATAACTGAAGTAATTAGGTAGGCTAATGATTTGGGGCTTTATATACCATATATAGGAATTTAGAATTTTTTTCTCCTTTACAAAGAGATGGGGAGCATTGAGATAGATACCTTATGCAAGCATTTGATCTCTTGAGCTAGAAGGTAAGTTGGATGGGTGCAACAAGGGCTGTGAAAACAGGGAGGAATCTCAATTGAAAACATCTCATATAATCTGAACCAAGGTCATTGGCTGTGGAGATTAAGAGGTGGAACTGATTTTAAAAAAATAGGGAAGGAAATCCTGCCATTTGCAACAACATGGATGGACATTGAGGGCATTATGCTAAGTGAAATAAGTCAGAGAAAAGACAAATACTGTACAATTTGACTTATATGTGGAACCTAAAGACCCAAATTCATAGAAACAGAGAACTGTTTGGTCATTGCCAGAGTGGAGAGTAGGAGATTGGATAACATGGTGAAGGTGGTCAAAAGGTACCGACTTCCAAGTATAAGATAACTAAGTTCTAGGGATGTGATGTATCTTATACCTAGAGGTCAGTACCTTTTGACTATCTTCACCATTTCACCCATACCCCACTTTGAGATATAATGTGGGCTTCCCAGGTAGCACAGAGGTGAAAATCTGCCTGCCAATGCAGGAGACACAAGAGTATAGGTTCAATCTCTGGGTAGGGACAATCCCCTGGAATAGGAAATGACAACCCACTCCAGGATTCTTGCCTGGAAAATTCCATGAATAGAGGAGACTTGTGGGCTACGGTCGTTGGGGTTGCAAAGAGTCAGACATGACTGAGCACACAGCAGACGGATGTAATGTAGAGCACGGTGACTATAACTGACAATGCTATACTACATGTTTGAAAGTTGCTGAGAAAGTGGATTTTTGACATTCTCATCACAAGAGAGAAAAAAAATGTCTATGTGTGGTGATGGATGTTAACTAAACTTACTGGGGTGATCATTTCAAAATAGATACATGTATCAAATCATTGTGTTGCACACCTTAAACTAATACAGTTACATGCCAATTATATCTCAATAAAACTGGAAAGAAAAAAAAAGGTGAGGCTAGACTCAATAAATAACTAAGTGGTAGAAATGAAGCGCCTGGTGACTGGATGTGGGAAATGCAGGAGAAAGAAGTTTCTTGCTCAGGTTTCTAACTTGGAGGAATGAATAAAACAAAATGCAGATTTACTGGGATACTAAATCCATGAAGATTGGCCATTGCATTAACATTAAGTCTTGGATCTAACTTTCCAATCCAGATTTTTCATAAAAATACATGTCAGTAGTTATAGCCACCTTTCAATATTTCTAGAATTCTATGAGACTAACCATTTCATTGACAAATACGTCCTGCAGTGCTTCCCACCCTCCACCCCACCCACATCGCATCTGAGTTATTTACAACAGAGCTGGTTTAGAAGTTAGGATCATCATGCTGCTCCATCACAACACAAAACAAACAATACCTCTACCGAGTGATTTCCAGATCAATAAAGTGGTATATTAAGGAACAGTCCTCAATTCTAGTCCATAAATAACATAGCTAAGGTCATTCTTGAGGCAATGAAATTCACATGATGATATTTTATCTCTGAAAAGTGACTTTTTCGTGGTGACAGAGTCCATCTGAAACAACCCTGGTATTTATTTATGTGTTTTTATGTTTGTGAAAGTCTCCCTGCAGGATATCCTCTTTGAGCTTTGCAGCTGTTGATAATGGGTCCCTGCCCAAGTGTGGATTTACTTTACAAACACATTTATCATCTATCAAACATATTGGCTGGCAAAGGTTTTGTATATTCCATGGCTTGTAACATTCTGCTCCTAACTATCCTGAAACCACTGAAACACTCATATTGTTCTTGCTCACCCTTCAAGAAGGAAGTGAAAGACTGACTTTGTCTGGGAGGTGATAGGATTAAACCGCATTTCTGCTGAATCCACAGTGTTTAGAGAGCATGAAGCTGTTTTCTAGATGAATCAGCTGATTCTTTGTGCTTTACAAGCCAGTGGAGGCATTAGTTAATGAAAATGTAAGGAAAACAGTTCTTCTAACCAATACTAGATGGCAAAGAAAGGAAAACAAAGGAGAAAACATGAGCCTGCAGGACAGATATATCATCTTCTGGAGCTGGAACTTAGCTCACTCACTCCAGAACCTAAACTAGGAGCTACATTTCCAAACAAATGGGCAGATACGTGTCCAGAGTTCTAAGTCAAGGAGAAAGCTTGCCAGAGTACTACATGAGTCCCTGTCTTTAAGTCATTCCCACCAGGAGAGGCCAGGGAATGGCGCTTGGGATATGACATTGTTCCCGGCAGCATCTTTCTGGACCAAAAGCACAGCTGAAACTGGATCCAGTCCCAAACTGGAAAGAACTTCCTCTGGCTCAGACGATCATGGCCTGAGAGAGATCAGAACCAACCAGAGGGACTTCGCTGGTGGTCCAGTGGCTAAGACTCCACACTCCCAATGCAAGGGGTCCAGGTTCCATCCCTGGTCAAGGAACTAGAGTCTGCATGCTGCATGTAAAGATCCTGCATGCCTCAGTGAAAATCCCACACCCAGCAGCTAAGACCCAGTACAGCCAAATAAATTTTAAAATTTTTTAATTTAAAAAAAAAAAAAGAACCAACCTAAACTGTGAGTGAGTGGGAAAGGCTACTAGGCTCATACTGCTGGTGTTCATTCCTTAACTAACCACTCACTCCAGCTGGACAGGAAACCGTGGGTTGGAACGTTGCTGTTACTTTTGACTTTTTTCCCTTCCGGAAGCATGGGAAGTTCTCCATTTCTTCCAAAATAGGTGAAGAAGATCCATGCTCCCTACTTAACCTCTTTTTGGTTTCACTGTCCTCTTCTTTTAACCTAATTCCTGCTTCATGATCCTTGCCTATCAGTCCTTCACTCATTTCCCCATCTCCTTTGTTGTATTCCTTTTCTGCTCTTTCTGTCTTTTTCAAGTTCTACATTTTCACCCTTCTCTACCCGATTCACTCCTTTCACTTTCTTTCATTTGCAGTATTAATGTTTTTACTCCTAGAAAGTTGAGTCAACCTGAAAAGTTACAGCATTCAGAGCACAGGTAAGCAAGATTAAGGAAGTCATCAGACAGAACAGATAGAATTCCTTAAAATCTGACCCAGATATTATCAAGAAATTGTATTGGCATAAATTACACAGTTTAGCAAAACTACACTGAGACTTTTTCTTTCAGGTTCATATTTCTTCAATACTCTAGTATGTCCAGCAAAGTATGCCCAGTCAACAAACCTATACTCCAAAAGGTGAAGGTGTTCATGCAATGGCAGGCCCCATTAATTTGTTTGTAATGTGAGACACCTCACCAAACCTCTTAACAATCCTCTGCCAAGCTTGAAAATCCCACTTTAGTATCAATAACTGATGATAACAAAGTAGGGAAGTGTCTCTAGAGTTTAGCAGGAACACCATTTCCTCTAAACCCTGTGTAAGTAACTGTTATCTAACCAAATTAGATAGTTGATGTTTAGAGCCCAGAAACAATGAGTTGCAAGATAGGTATCATTCAAATGCTAGAGGAAGGGATTAGGGGAAGGGGTATGGGGTTATCAGACAGGACTCTTGATTGCAAGTGACAGAATCAACTTGAACCAGGAGAACTGAAAAGGGAATTCATTAGACCATGAAATCCAAGGAAGAGTCAAAGGACCAAATTGAGAGAAAGGCTAGGATCCAGCTTTGCTTAGGAGCACCTGGAACCAGAGACACATACCCTGGTTCCATATTGCAGCTCTGATTCTCTCTACAAAGCAGACCATTTCTCACTGCATAGTGGTATCCTCTGTATGGCAAGAAATTCCATGCCAAGACTCTAAGAGCTCTTCTGAGCCTTACCACCCACCATTGGAACCTCCAGAGAGGGACTGACTCTCTTCTTCATGCCAGTTTTTTAAATTCCCAGGGAAGGAATCTGATGGGCCCAGACTCAGTCAGTGCCAGCTCTGGGCTAATCACCTGTGGCCATGAGGGTCATAATATATGTTCATGAAAGATGGCAGCTTTCCCTGGAACCCCATGGAGAGTGAAGGGAGGAGAATTTCTAAAAAAAAAAAATTCAGTAAGGGAGGAGGGTACTGTTCTCACACTAAAAGAATGTATTGGACAAACAGAACCCTGAGTGCCTACTCTGCACACACCCCAGATGACAGGGAGAGCAACAAACTGATCAGAGAGACCAGACCAAGAGGGCCTTGGGGAACTGACAATCCATTTCAGAGGTGGAAGGACAAGGAGCAAAGATGTGTGTGTCTTTATCACAATTTTACAAAGTATTAGTCTTATCCCCAAAGGCTACTGGATCCAAAACAGTAGACATATGGAGCCCTGGAGTTGTACTGTTACAAAGTTTAAATAGCTTAAATAAAGTCATCTCTTCTGTGTGAAACAATAGAAAATACATATATTAGTCTCTGCCCCCACTCCTTGGAACAGAGTTCCTAAATCCTTTGAAATATTCTACATCATAGGAGCGATAGGAGCATCTTTTGCCCTAATATTTGACTTTGACACTAGTTTCTTACAGAGAACTCTTAAAGCTCTTGGAATTTCCTGGGTAATAGGGAGAAGGCAATGGCACCCCACTCCAGTACTCTTGCCTGGAAAATCCCATGGACAGAGGAGCCTGGTAGGCTGCAGTCCATGGGGTTGCTAAGAGTCGGCACGACTGAGCAGCTTCACTTTCACTTTTCACTTTCATTCATTGGAGAAGGGAATGGCAACCCACTCCAGTGTTCTTGCCTGGAGAATCCCAGGGACGGGGGAGCCTGGTGGGCTGCCGTCTATAAGGTCGCACAGAGTTGGACACAACTGAAGTGACTTAGCAGCAGCAGCAGCAGGGGTGTCTTTTGTTCTGATGAGGTGACACTTGGTGGGTTCCTGAATGGAGGTTGGTTGACAGAAAGACCAAACTGAGTAGAACTTGAAACTTTCAGCCCCACCCATTTTCCAAAGAAGGGAGAGGGCTGGAAATTGATCTAACGATCCATTAATGATGCCTATGAGATGAGGTGTCCATAAAAATCCCCAAAAGGCAGAGTTCAGAGAGCTTCCAGGTTGGTGAACATATCTGCATAAAAGGAGGGTGACACCCCAACTCCATGGGGACAGAAGCTTCTGCAATAGGGACCCTTCCAGATCTCACTCTATGTACCTCGTCATCTATATCCTTTATGAGATCCTTTATTATATAATAAACTAACAAACATAAGTGTTTCCCTGAATTCTGTGAAATTTCTACTAAACAATTGAACCCAAGAAGGAAGTCATGGGGACCTCCCATCTGTAGCCAAGTTACATAGAAGCTGCAGGTAACTGGGGACCTACTACCACTTTGGATTGGTGTCTGAATTAGGGGGACATTCTCATGTGACTGAGCTCTTAACCTGTGGGGTCTCAGCTAACTCCTGTTGGTGTCAGAAATGAACGTGATTGTAGGCCACACAGTTGGTCTCACAGAGAATCACTTGGTAAGGGAAAAAATACACACCTACTGTCAGAAGCACAGTGAGTGTGCTCCTAGTGTCAGGACAAGGGAGAAACACACAGAAGTGTTTTTCCATCACACCTTAGCAAGATGACAAAATATTATACCAAAGTGGACCCAAATTCATGTAGTGGTCCCTTAAGGAGCAGCACCTATCTGTCAGATGACACCCGAATAAGGGGGCTCTTGGACAAACGCCTGCTTGAAAATGAGGGATAAACCACAGACATGTCAGAAACTTTCAAACCCTGTTCACCTACTAACCACCTCGCTTTAAGGGGATTTAAAGCTGAAATAGTTGCCTTGATTCTGGAAAATAGTTTTAGTAGCAAAATATCGTGAAAGACTGGGAACTATTGAAAGGATAAAACTGAGAATGTATGTAAAAGAACTTTGAATACATATGAACGTTTCTTTACTACTACTTTGTTAAGAAGAGCCTGCTCTCCTAAACTATTGGTTTTTAGGATACTGTCTACCTGCCTTGCAGGAGTTAACCTGCAGCTGGCATTAAGTTCCCCTCTGAGGCAGGGTGGGTAAGACATTTGTCAGGTTTATTTCTATGAGGAATTATGCTTGAGGTTATCGTGCAGTCAAATAAACTTTTTTTCTTATGGAATACATGGAAAGGGGTCCAGAGAACTAGAGGGGCCCTGTTTTTCATTGAACAAAGTGATTTTGTTCTAAGGTTAAGTCTGTATGACCCAAAGTACAGGCTGGTATGCAAAGAGTCATGCATTGATTTAAACAATAATAAATTGTGGTTCAGAATGCAAGGGAAAGCTGTTCCCTCATGGACACTGAAGACCATACAATTTCACCGCTGTGATTTCAAAATAAACCTTGCACTTGTTAAGTTCGAGATTTGTAGCAAATACTAGGAACTTTTAAAATGGCTACTTAATCCAGACCAGTCAGTTCTGATGCTCATGAAACAACTCTTAGAACTCCAAATGGTTAGGTAAATAAGTAGAACATAAATCATTATAAGTAGCCAATAAAATTCAGAACTGAGGAGTCAAATAATAAATTTTTAAATCATAAAACCTGGCAAATACAATATTGTGACTTGAGTTCATGTTATCCAAGACTCAGGGGACTTTTAGCAAGATAATTTAGGAACAGGATCATCCTTGCAAAACCCAGGGAACCCAAGGAGGCAGATGTGCTTTTTAAAGAGGTAAGAATGAGTCATGACAGTGCCTGGCACATGGAAGGAATTCAGTGATTATTTGTTGAATTAATTAATTGCTCTGGAAAGGCTAAGTTAGTAGAAAGGGTAAGATCATTACTAACTTCTACCAGTAAGAAGGGGAAATTCAGTAGTATTCATTCCTACGTGGCAAGTTACCAACACGGGCTCCGGGGATGCCAGGCTACATACACCATGGTCCTTGTTTTCCTGCCCCACAATAGATCATGGAGTTCTGTCAGTTCTTACTGCCATTCTCTCTACAGCCGAGAAGCAGCCTTGGAGGTTATGATCAATGTGACTGCCCGAGTGGGTTCCTCTCACTAAGCCCCACTAAGCCCCACGTGCCCCCAAAGATAGCTCTCTGAGGACTTTCCTGATGTTTCATATTTCTATCAGTGGAGTCACCCTCAAATGAGTTTCTGAAAATTCAAGGAATGACACCCCAAAGAAGGTTATCTGTGCCAGCCTGCTTATCCTAGCAGATCCCTTTAAGCCCTCTGATTAAAGGATAATAGCAACAACTCACTAACAACAAAAATAGTCCCTGACGTTTCTCTAGAGCTTTACAGTCAGACAGTGTGGAACTCTCAGAGTGATGATCTGAGACAGAAGCTACAAACCTTGTCCTTAAGTGTGCCTCATGCTGCTTTTGGCTCCTTAGAAAAGCCTCTGGTGGCTCAGATGATAAAGTGTCTGCCCGCAATGCGGGAGACCCGGGTTCGATCCCTGGGTCGGGAAGATCCCATGGAGAAGGAAATGGCAACTCACTCCAGTACTCTTGCCTGGAAAATTCCATGAACTGAGGAGCCTAATAGGCTACAGTCCATGGGGTCGCAAAGAGTCAGACACGACTGAGCGACTTCACTTTCACTTTCCCCAGATACATAGTTTGTGATCCAGCCCAAAGCCTCCTCCTCTCTGAGGCCTTTGGCACCTCCCCTGGGCTTGACTGCAGGCTCCTCCCTCTGTGATCTTCATGTAGTAACCCATGCCTCTCTCCCAGCCCTGGAGCACATTCTGCCATATTTATAATTAGGTTGGTTGTCTCTCTCCCCAATTAGTTCTGAGACTAACAGGGCAAGAGTTATTGCCTCAGTCATACAGTATCAATTTAGCACAGTAAACACGCAGATATTTGCTGGATTAAACTAATTCCCAAGTGAGCATTTTTAAATCCAACGTTTCCCCAATTTCAAGCATGTATGGAGACACAGTTCTATACAAAATCTAAAGTGAATCATTGTAAACATTAAAAAAGGAAAAAGGAGCAGCTGTTTTTGAACAGGAGGTATGGGGGTAGAGCTGGTAAAGATTCAACCAATCTGTTGTCAGTCAATCTGCTGATGGTGGTGATTTGACCAATCCATTTTCTGCTTCACACCTCACCTTTGCTGTCAGAGAGAATCTGTGCTTCTGGTTCTTTAGACTTTCTGGGGTTCCACAGCACAAGTTGGGGTGCTTCTTGTTGGTTTTCTGTCTGCTCATATAGGATTTCAGTGCTCTACACTCTGCCAGGTTAGTTGATGCTCATCCACCTGCTTCTATCTTCAAATTTTATCTTTCATCTGGTGATGTTACTTCACCAGTAATCTTTGTTTATCTCTTTTTTAAATTCCTAATAACCCTGTCCTTTTAATAAAGTTTCACTTAATGAAGAGGAAGAGGCTACAAAGACAAGTATACACACTACTATATTAACCAAACTTCTCTGAACTAATTATTTTGAAATGTGAATTTATAAGTTGGCATTATTAAGACAAATACCAATTTGCTGTTCCAATGCTAAGTCATGTCCAGTTCTTTGTAGCCCCATGGACTGCAGCATGCCAGGCCCCTTGTCCTTCACTATCTCCCAAGGTTTGCTCAAATTCATATTCATTGAGTCGGTGAAGCTATCTAACCATCTCATCTTCTATGGACCCCTTCTCCTCCTGCCCTCAATCTTTCCCAGCATCAAGGTCTTTTCCAATGAGTTGGCTGTTTGCATCAGGTGGTCAAAGTATTGGAGCATCAGCTTCAGCAACAGTCTTTGCAACGAATATTCAGGGTTGATTTCCTGGTTTGGTATCCTTACAATACAAATGGTTTAATAAAAATAGTCTAATAAGATTTTTTAAATAATTTTCTGTAACTTGCCCTTGATACCAGAAAAGTAAAAGATGAAAAGAAAATAAAACCCTCTTTCAACTTGTAGAAAAAGGATTGTGAAAAATTATAAGAAAACAATCATCTTACTCCGCAATTTCTAAATTTAGTCTTATCCCATCTTTATGAATGCTATTCTGTGAAGAATCCATTTCTGAATAGGAAAGTTTCTGAACAGACACAGTTTACCCATAACTTTGTCATGTAATAGGAAATAGGCCACCATGAGCAGACTATCATCCTCTCCTCACCTTAAACAAGAAATGTAAATGGAACACAGAATTATTGTGGAACACAGAATTGTTGTAATACGCAGAATCGTTCGAGTATAAATGGAGGTCCATGAACTAAATAACAAAGAAAAAAATGAGTCCTGGAAAGAGAGATAAATAAGAAATCTGGGGACCCTAGAGCTAATCCTTTCTGTCACCAACCAGCTATATCAATTAGCATTGTCTTAGCTTCTCTGTACAGCAGTTTTCTCTTGTGAAAAACGATGAGGTCTGACTTTATCATCTGCTTGAATTTTCAAGCTGGCCTGATCCTCCTCTGCCCCAGACACCTGGAAACTGTGAGGCACAAATGTGCCCTCTTTGGAGCAATTGTCCAGGACCCTACTTGTTTTATTCTAGCTCTTTCTCTGTCCCCCTCTCTTAGCTCCTTCTTCAGCCCCCCTCTTCCCCACATTGGTTAGGTGGTTGACTCTGCTACCCTGATTCATAAGTCTCCTAAAAGAATGATGAGTGTGGTTCAATCTCTGCTCTGGGCCCTAACTGCTCTATTGACATCCAACTTGATCTCATCTCACTCACTTGCAAGAGAGGAAGGAGGTGGATTCAGACAGGCATTTCTGAGCTCTCTTTCAATTCCAGAATCCTACAATTCCATCAGCATAACAAAGTCTGAAAATACAAAGTTTCTATAACCAAAATAAATCTCAGCTACATTTGACTGGCATGAAGAATGGCAAGTTCATCTTCAGCAAGAAGATGAAGATTCTTGGGTTGTTAAGGCAGAAGGAAGTCTTATTTTAGAGGGAAATCTCTTCCTTTATTACTGTTTTCCTGGTTAAAACAAGTCAGTATCACCACCTATGAAATTCTTCACAGGTACTCGGTTTCAATTACTTCTGTACTGGAGGGAAACAGATGCCAAATGGAAAAGTAATCTCGAAAGATCTTAATACCAGGCACGAAGTTGCCACTGCCACACATGTCTTGGAATGAAGCCACATTTCTCAAGCTTCATTTCTTATAAATGTTTATTGACATGGAGCCTTTGACAGGAGTCAACCTGGCCGATAGCTTTTTCCTATTAAATCCAGTTGCTTTCACTGCTGAAAGCTCTTAGTGCCAAAAATGAGGAAGACGTGTCTGCAGCAAGAGACAAATGTCTTGGGCTTGGTTTCACCTTGTCCCAGTTGGTCTCTCCTCAATGAAGAGGGGCAGTCATACCAGTATATATCTGATGAGGAAGGATTCATAAACTCAGAAAAAATTAGGGCGTTTGAGAGTTTTATAATTAAAACTCTAAAGGAGAGAGGAACTAATATTTATTGAGCATCTAAATTCCAGGCATTATTTCAAGGGCTTTCAAATTATCTTTTTAATTAAAATTATCTTTGATTCTCATGAGAATCTTAGAAGAGAGGTAGCACTGTCCCTATTTTATGGTTGAAAATGTAAGTGAAAGTTACACTCAAGAGTGTAAGTTGGTGCAGCCACTATGGAAAACAGTATGGAAGTTCAAACTAAAGCTAGAACTACTATCTGATCCAGCAATCCCACTCCTGGGCAGATATCCAAACAAAACTATAATTCAAAAAGATACAATAGCCAAGACATGGAAGCAACCGAAATGTCCATTGACAAATGAATGGATAAAGAAGATGTGGTCCATATATACAATGGGATACTGCTCAGTCATCAAAAAGAGTGAAATAATGCCATTGGCAGCAACATGGATACAACTAGAGGTTATCATACTGGATGAAGTAAGTCAGAAAGAGAAAGACAAATACCATATGATATCACATACGTGCAGTCTAAAATATGACACAACTATCTGTGAAACAGAAACAGACTCACAGAGATAGAGAACAGACGTATGGTTGCCAAGGGGGTCGGGGGAGAGATGGACTTGGAGTTTGGGACTAGTAGATGCAAACGATTACATGTAGAATGGAAAACCAACAAGGTCCTACTGTATAGCACAGGGAGCTATATTCAGTATCCTGGAGTAAACCATAATGGAAAAGAATATAAAAAAGAATCAGATCAGATCAGATCAGTTGCTCAGTCGTGTCCAATTCTACTATATACTTTTCTGAAGTGAGTTCTTTTTTTTTTTTTTCATTTTAAAATATTAAAAAAAAAATTTTTTTTTGAAGGATAGTGGATTTACAGTATGTTCATTTCTGCTGTACAGCAAAATGACTCAGTTATATACACACACTCACACATATATATATATATTCTTTTATATATATAATATATATTATATATATTATAAATTATTATAATAATAATTATAATTTAATTATGTTAATAATTTAATTAATAATAAATTAAAATATAATTATAATAATAATTATAAATTATTCTTATATATATAATATATATTATATATATTATAAATTATATAATATATATAAATATATATAAAAGAATATATATATATGTGTGTGTGTGTGTGTGTGTATATAACTGAGTCATTTTGCTGTACAGCAGAAATGAACATACTGTAAATCCACTATCCTTCAAAAAAAATAAATTTTAAAAATATTTTAAAATGAAAAAAAAAAAAAAGAACTCACTTCAGAAAGGTATATAGTAGTTCAAAATCAAATAAATGGTGGGGAACTAGTATATTATCTCAAGTCTATAAACTGGATTTTATTTAGTTCTGGTGTGCACTACAGACTTTCATCTTCAATTCAACAAAGGGAAATGTGCTCATGGGAAAATAAATCATAGAATCATATAATTTTACACCTTGAATGTTATAGATAAGGAAACAGACCCATAGAGTTTAAATGACTTACCCAAATTACATGGTTCTAGCTGTGCAAATTGTGAAACTCTTTCTTGACTGAAGCACTAGGGATTAAAACGCATGCCTTTTGCAGTTAATTGGATAAGAGATATCCTAAACCAGCACAAATAACAGAGACTGTAAAAGTTCCAAATGGGAATTTCTAAGATAACCCAAGGACACTCAGTAGTATGGACTTTGAGAAGGCTTTCCTATCAAACCAAAGGCTTCCAAGCACAACTGTTTTTTTTAAGTCAGAGTAAAAAATGTGACCAAGCAAGTCCATCTGCAACTAGAAGTAGCATTGTAGTCTGTTTTTTTTTTAACTAGGAAATCACTCAACATCAGGTCAATGCGTTAGCAGAAATGGTGGGAAACAAGACAGGAAGGAAAAAGGCAGGAGAAATAGAAAAGATTCATCCACATGGAAACTAAGAAACAAGCAAAATCAATTCCACACATTTCTCCATTGGTATAGGAATAATTTGCCATACAAGCCCACATATATTTGCATTACTTAACCATGGGTCAGAGACCCCAGCAGAAATTCTCTCTGCCCAGAGAGAATTCAGTCTTAATCATCAAGCAGCTAGCCAAACTCAGTTATATTCCACAGCTGAAAGCAGAGATTTAATAGACTTCCCTGCCCAGAATGCAAATGCTCTAAAGATCATCTCCAATTTTAAAAAGCTTAAGAAGAACATTTATGTACTGGCTTTTATGAGCTTAAACTCCAAGGTCTAGAGTTATGTAAATGACAATACTCAGGAAAGGAAACTTATCTTTTGAATTTGGGCTTTTGCAAAGCTTGGATACAAAAAGTGCCTGAAAGAGGAATAAACATGATTCATAAGGGTTGTCTCATGTGGTTAATCCTTCCAGGCAGTTAAGGACTGGATTCTCCACAGATGTTTTTACCAACTTTTTCTCTTGGAGCATCCAAGGAGGTATAACGATTATTAAACATCTCATTGATCTGTCTCTTAACCCTGGAGGACTAAGGGCAAATGCTGCAGTTGAAAGATGATGAAGCAACTTGAAAACTGTCAAAGAACAGTATTTGATGCACTTGATTTGTATGCAATCAACTGATTTGAATACAACTTATTGTAAACTAACTGAAGCCTAAAAGATGAAGCCTTCCCCTGCTTGTTTGTAATGCTTCAGACAATAATGTTATCTCTCTTGGATTTAAGTTAATCGACTTAAGAGATCCTCACCTGGATGTGAACTGAAGAGGCCAGCAAATGGAAAGGAAAAATCACACAGTATAAACCAATACCATTAGTTCATGGCATTACACAAATTTTCTCAAAAATGTCTGCTTACATTGTGTAACAGCTTTAACCCCTTTGACAAATATGTGCTGATGTGTTCACAGTGATTAATAACTGGCTATCTCAAAAGCCTTGATGCCCCTTGTACTGAATAGGAAGCAAACCACCCCACTTGATGGTCAGAGGATCATTTGGGACTTGTCAGAAGATCCAGACAGGCTGGTCTCAGCCATTCCCCTCCCATGAAGTGCTGTTGGGATGACTAATGCAGACAGTGGTGGGAACACCAAGTGCTGCCCATTTAAAAGTTGCGCAGAATGCATGCAAGACAACACTGTGAAAATACAAACTATTTATTTTAAAAAAAACTTTACTTGCTGTTGTCTTACCTA
This sequence comes from Bos indicus x Bos taurus, assembly GCF_003369695.1. NCBI lineage: Eukaryota > Metazoa > Chordata > Mammalia > Artiodactyla > Bovidae > Bos > Bos indicus x Bos taurus. The sequence goes on along the minus strand of NC_040085.1, from coordinate 64,790,972 downwards.
GAAATAGAATATTCCTCATTCAGACAAAAATAATAACAATAATAATTCCATCCAGAGCAAGCAGCCAACTTGTGCCTTATATGCCTCCTCCGCTTTCATGGAAGACTTGGAAGGACATTAAGAAAAAGTTTTTTGTATTTTTAACTTAAGTCCTTTCTTTCTTTTGAACTTTTTATTTTTATTAGCCAATTAACAATGTTGTGATAGTTTCAGGTGAACAGCCCAGAGACTCCACCATACACATACATGTATCTGTTCTCTCCCAAACCCCCCTCCCATCCAGGCTGCCATGTAACACTGAGCAGAGTTCCCTGCGTTATGTAGTAGGACTTTGTTGGTTATTTTAAATATAGCAGTGTGTACATGACCATCCCAAACTCATTAATGATCCCTTCCCTCCAGCCACCATAAGTTCATTTTATAAGTCTGTGAGTCTCTTTCTGTTTTGTAAATTCATTCGTATCATTTCTTTTTAGATTCCACATAAAGGGATGTCATACTATATGTCTCCTTCTCTAACTTATTAAGCTCTTTAATTTTTTTTAAGGCTATTTATTATTGTTTACTTACCCCTTGGAAGGAAAGTTATGACCAACCTAGATAGCATATTCAAAAGCAGAGATATTATTTTGCCAGCAAAGGTCCATCTAGTCAAGGCTATGGTTTTTCCTGTGGTCATGTATGGATGTGAGAGTTGGACTGTGAAGAAGGCTGAGCGCTGAAGAATTGATGCTTTTGAACTGTGGTGTTGGAGAAGACTCTTGAGAGTCCCTTGGACTGCAAGGAGATCCAACCAGTCTATTCTAAAGGAGATCAGTCCTGGGTGTTCTTTGGAAGGAATAATGCTAAAGCTGAAACTCCAGTACTTTGGCCACCTCATGTGAAGAGTTGACTCATTGGAAAAGACTCTGATGCTGGGAAGGATTGGGGGCAGGAGGAAAAGGGGACGACAGAGGATGAGATGGCTGGATGGCATCACCAACTCAATGGACGGTGAGTCTGAGTGAACTCTGGGAGTTGATGATGGACAGGGAGGCCTGGCGTGCTGTGATTCATTGGGTCGCAAAGAGTCGGACATGACTGAGCGACTGAACTGAACTATATTAGGTTTTCTCAACTCATTTCTACTGACGTCTAGGGTTGGATAATTCTTCGTCCTGGGGGCTGTTTTATATACTATAATATGTTTAGCAGCACCCTTGGCCTCTACCTTCTAAATATCTGTAGCACCACCATCTTCCACTCCTTCCCCAACAGAGTTATGAAAACTAAAAATGTCTCCACATTGCAAATATCTCCACATTGAGAACCACTAAATGCAAAATCTTGGCTCAAGGAATCCTGTTTCATATAAGTATGTTCTACAACAAAGTAATATAACTGTCAAATCAGTCAATGGAGGCAGTGAGGAGCTTGCAGCAGCCACTGCCATCCAGGAATCCAGGATAATCTCAAGATAATTACATCTACAAAGATCCTTTCTCCAAATAAGGTAGCATTCAGAGTTTCAGGGATTTGGACGTGGACGTACCTTTTGGAGGGGCTTCCCAGGTGGCACAAGTGATAAAGAACCCACCTGCCAGTGCAGGAGACATAAGAGACGCAGGTTTGATCCCTGGGTCAGGAAGATCCCCTGGAGAAGGAAACAGCAACCCACTCCAGTATTCTTGCCTGGAGAATCCCATGGACAGAGGAGTCTGGTGGGCTACAGTTCCATGGGGTTGCAAAAATTGGACACATCTGAAGCAACTTAGCCCATCACACATCATCCAACCTGCTACAGCTGGATTGCCTACCTCGAGACTTCTTATTTATCCTCTCCCCTCCCCCAAAAATAAAAATCCTCCTTAGGTTTAAATCATTATTTTCGAAAATTCTGTAGCTCACAGTCAAATACCTTCCTTCACTAATAGGCTGCTTGATTCAGTGAGGATGTTGGGAGAGCTTCAGGGAAGGATCTTGATGACTGGTTTTAAATTCCCTGGATTCTGAGTCTCTATGTTGGCACTTTGGCAGGGAAGATCAAGATCCAGTTTAGAACTCTAGCTCACATCTCAACCTGTGACCCGAGAATCAGTATTACCTGCTGTGTGTACTTAAAATTCTGGGGTTTTACCCTCAAAATGAGTTTGACATCTCAAAATCTCTGGGAATTTACATCTCTAGCAGGTCCCTTTGAAGGTTTTTATGTCCCCTGTATTCTAAGCACCATTGCTGTCCTTCCTGCTTTTCACAGTGATTCTCTGCACCCTGACTCCAGATGGAACAGTTAGTCCTTATCACTCAGGGTGGCTTGTCTACCTCGAATTTTATTGATTTTGCAGTTAAACCTGTTTATGCTCCATTGATTAAACAAAATCTGTGTTTCCTTAGCAATAAAACAAAAAATTATCTTTCTTATATTGAGTCTTTTCAGATTTCAAAAGCTACCTGATAACCTCGTCTACACTTTTATTGCAGATGCTTTGTAAAAATGGTTTCTTTTTTAGCTACAAAGTGCACAGTCCAATCATGTTATAACATCAGAGCTGCGAGCAGAGGGCTGCACCCAGTACATGATAGGATTTCTGTTTCGACAGAGGGGCACCACGCATCGTGGGGTACTTAAAAAACAGAATTCTCCTCAGTCAGATTCATGACTCCATCGAGATTAATCAAATCCCCGGTTTGTGAGGGAGTTTATTGTACATTCCTTTGTCCCTGGTTTCTTTGATTCTTGCTTTTCAACTTCCTTCTGGAGAGCATGATGCATGCCATCTGGGATCAGGTGACAATTCCAAAGTGTGGCTCCAGACCATCCAATCACTAGTTACAAGTCCTACCTTAAGCCCCTGCAATTTTGCCATTTTCCATGTGTGAAAGGAGGCCTCGTCACCTTCAGCATATACAGAGAAGGGGGACAAAGCAATTATCTGAGGAGTCAGGCACTGAGCTGGGTTTTGAGCATCTCAAGCCTCAGCCAATACAGGAGTCAAGAGGGTGAGCTCTGAATCCCCAGTCTCCCCACACAGAATGCAGGACGCTGATGGAGAGAAGCGGCATGAAACTGAAGTCAAGGGGCTACCCTCACTGCAAACTGCCTAGAAAAGGCCTCGCGCCAAGGAGGCGCTGATCTGAATCACTTGGAAGGTCAAAGAAAAGGATTGTTTTCTTTCCTAGAAACCGAACCCCCAGAACCACACCCACCTCAAATCCCTTCCAAATCCCCTAAACTCAGCTAGAAGCCAGACCCAGATGGGGGCAGGGGACGGTGAGATTCCTCTGGCTTTAAAAGTGTGCTGTAACACATTAACTGCTTCCCTGCTGAGAACCTCTGCCATCTCCTGAGCCCAGCCAGTGCGTGCCATTCAAGGCCCCCAAATGAACATTCGAACATTTGTTTCCCGATGTGTGCTGGAATTGTTCCTCTGCCTGCCCTCCCTGCCCACCAGGGACTTGCAAACCTACAGCAGAGAAACCACCACACCTACTGATGTTTCAAATGTTGGCACACACTGCGAGGACAGGAGGCCGCCTTCCTTCCGTGGGGCTCCTCCTCTGGGTGTCTGGTTTCTGTTTAGAGGGCATGAAGCGGGTTAACCGGCTTTGTTCTCCCCAGGCCACCTAAGCATGCTTAGAATATGCTGCCAGAAAAACAAAGCTCCATTCCTTTCCTATTTGTGTTGGGCTCTGTGTTGAGGCTGTTTTCAGCTCTGAAACTACACAAATTTATCTATCAAAACCGCTTTCAGAAGCCGACAGATGCCATCCTAGTCAGTAATTTCTACTCCGAATCCCTGTAGCATCTCACGCCTGCAGCATCTACATGACCTTCTGTGTGGGCTTCCTGGCTTGGTCTCTAGGTTTATATGTCTTAATGCCCTTTCTGCTCTAAGTTCCCAGAAGGCATGTGGTATAATCTTAAACATAGTTAATGATTCACGCAACACAATAACAAAAAAATAACCCAGTCAAAAAATGGGCAGAAGGGTTTCCCTGGTGGCTCAGTGGTAAAGAATCCACCTGCCAATGCAGGAGACATGGGTTCAATCCCTGGTCCAGGAAGGTACCACATGTCATGGAGCAACTAACCCTGTGTGCCACAACTACTGAGCCTGTACTGTAGAGCCTGGGGACTGCAACTACAGAGCCCTTGCACTTCAGCTAATGAAGCCCACATGCCCTGGAGCCCATGGTCCGTATCAAGAGAAGTCACCACAATGAGATGCCTGTACACGACAACTAGACATTAGACCCTGCTCACCACAAGTAGAGAAAAGCATAGCCAGACCCAGCATAGCCAAAAAGAAATAACCAAATACAGTTTATTTTAATGGGAAGACAATCTGAATAGACATTTCTCCAAAGAAGACATACAGATGGCCAACAGGCTTATGAAAAGATGCTCAAAATTACTAATTATTAGAGAAATGCAAATCTCAACTACAATGAGGTATCACCTCACATTGGTCAGAATGGATGTCATCAAAAAGCCTACAAATAATAAATGTTGGAGAGGATGTGAAGAAGAGGGAACCCTCCAACACTGTTGGTAGGAATGTAAATTGGTGTAGCCACTATGGAAAACAGAATAGAGGTTCCTTTAAAAACTATAAATAGAGTTGCCATATGATCTAGCAGTTTCACTCCTGGGCATATATCCAGAGAAAGATCAATTTGAAAAGATACATGCACCCCAGTGTTTACAGCAGTACTATTTACAATAGACATGGAAGCAACCTAAATGTCCATCAACAGATAAATGGATAAAGAAGATAAAGAAGATGTGCTATGTCATATATATAATAGAATACTACTCAGCAATAAAAAAGAATGGAATAATGCCATTTGCAGCATTGGCATTAGAATGGGTCTAAAGATTATCGGTGGCTTAGAGGTTCAAGTGTCTGCCTGGAATGCAGGAGACCCAGGTTCGATCCCTGGGTCGGGAAGATCCCCTGGAGAAGGAAATGGCAACCCACTCCAGTACTCTTGCCTGGAGAATCCCATGGAGGGAGGAGCCTGGTAGGGATCACAAAGAGTCGGACACAACTAAGCAGCTTCACTTCTTCAAGCCAGAAAGAGAAAGACAAATACTACACACTATCACTCACATTCACATGTGGAATCTGAAATATGATACAGATGAACTTGTTCACAAAACAGACTCACAGAAGACAAACTCGTGTTTACCAAAAGGGAAAGGGGATTGGGGAAGATAAATTAGGAGTTTGGGATTAGCAGATACTAACCACTATATATAAAATAGATAAATAACAAGGTCCTTCTGTATAGCATGGGCAACTATATTCAATATCCTATAATAAACCATATTGGAAAAGAATACGAAAAATATATATATAATACCTATATATGTGTGTGTTGTGTATAATTGAATCATTTTGCTGTATACCAGATATAAATAAACATAGTTAATGATGAGTCATCTTTAATTGAATTAATGAAATCTTAGAGTACCATGCATTTTCTATTTGGAGACCAGTAGGAGTTATTACAGAGAAGGCAATGGCACCCCATTCCAGTACTCTTGCCTGGAAAATCCCATGGACGGAGGAGCCTGGTAGGCTGCAGTCCATGAGGTCGCTACGAGTCGGACACGACTAAGCGACTTCACTTTGACTTTTCACTTTCACGCATTGGAGAAGGAAATGGCAACCCACTCCAGTGTTCTTGCCTGGAGAATTCCAGGGACGGCGGAGCCTGCTGGGCTGCCATCTATGGTGTTGCACAGAGTCGGACATGACTGAAGCGACTTAGCAGCAGCAGCAGCGGCAACAGCAGGAGTTATTACTGTGTGAGAAATGCATGGATTAATTTTATATTTTAGGCCAAAGCAGACTTGACCTAACTATACCTAACTCAGTCAGACAGAAACACAATGGCTGCCCCTGCTTGCTACTCATATACCCATATTTAGAAACAAAACTTGACATGCAAGTCTCTCATGAGAACATGATTTGTTGCTGTAACCAACACCAAACTTCTAGTGTTATGAATTAGAAAAGAATATTCAATGGCACTGAAGCAGATGATGATTGCAGCCATGAAATTAAAAGATGCTTACTCCTTGGAAGGAAAGTTATGACCAATCTAGACAGCATATTAGATAGCATATTCAGAGAAGGCAATGGCACCCCACTTCAGAACTCTTGCCTGGAAAATCCCATGGACGGAGGAGCCTGGTAGGCTGCAGTCCATGGGGTCACTAGGAGTCGGACACGACTGAGCGACTTCACTTTCACTTTTCACTTTCAGGCATTGGAGAAGGAAATGGCAACCCACTCCAGTGTTCTTGCCTGGAGAATCCCAGGGACAGGGGAACAAGGTGGGCTGCCATCTCTGGGGTCGCACAGAGTTGGACACGACTGAAGCAACTTAGCAGCAACAGCAGCAGACAACATATTAAAAAGCAGAAACATTACTTTGCCAACAAAGGTCCATCTAGTCAAGGCTATGGTTTTTCCAGTGGTCATGTATGGATGTGAGAGTTGAACTATAAAGAAAGCTGAGCGCCAAAGAATTGATGCATTTGAACTGTGGTGTTGGAGAAGACTCTTGAGAGTCCCTTGGACTGCAAGGAGATCCAACCAGTCCATCCTAAAGGAGATTAGTCCTGGGTGTTCATTGGAAGGACGGATGTTGAAGCTGAAACTCCAATACTTTGGCCACCCAATGTGAAGAGCTGACTCATCTGAAAAGACCCTGATGCTGGGAAAGATTGAGGGCAGGAGGAGAAGGGGACGACAGAGGATGAGATGGTTGGATGGCATCACCAACTCGATGGACATGGGTTTGGGTGGACTCCAGGAGTTGCTGATGGACAGGGAGGCCTGGTGTGCTGCGGTTCATGGGGTCGCAAAGAGTCGGACATGACTGAGCGACTGAAATGAACTGAACTGAATTGAAGTAATTTCATAATGTTTAGCAATAGCAGAGATGATGGGAGACCTAGTATCCAGGCAATAGCCTCCCTATTCAGAGGCAGAAAATGAGAATAAATAGGAAAATACTGGTTAAATTACTAAGGGTAATAGAATCTTGGAATAAAATACCCAGTTGTCAGTAGAATACAATTAGACCCATAAGTGAATTTTTTTGAGGTTACTTGCTCTTTGAGATTAGATTGCAGCTACGTCAAAGTCTCATTTTTCATGGCTTACTCCCTGGGCCCTCCCCATCAGAAAGGAAATTAAGGTCAAATGGCTTTTTCACTAAACAATTTATTTCCCGTTTCTAGGCTGTTCATTTAATAAGAGTTCACTGAATGCTAAACATGGAAGTAATACAATCACTGCTCGGCACCTGGGGTAGTGTGTCTCCAAAGACGCCCCTCCAACCATGCTTCCTG